>NC_137077.1:73393877-73915619 GCF_951640355.1 Cnephaeus nilssonii | reverse complement strand
TTAATGTGCAACTAAGTATAATATTGGCTGCATTTACTGAGTACTGACTATGTACCAGATATTATTTTATTCATTTTACATTTATTATCTCAAAAATCCTCAGAATATTCCAGCAAAATGAGTATTTTTACCCTCTTAAATATTCTGTGGACTGTAAGTTTCAAATTTTAAAAAATACATTGACATTTTATCTTGAACAATACAATATGCAATATAAATGTGAACTTTAAAAATACCAAACAGAATTTGTATACCTGCAACAACGCTGATAAATGTTCCAGATCCTTCAATGTTGCCTCTTACTCTGTGTACTGTGATGTTATATATTCCACCAGGAGTCAGACCTGTAACTGTGTACTCAGTCATCCTTCCCCAAACGAGATATTCTTTTGCAAATGTTCTGTTTGATATATAAATCTTGTAATGAGTGAAGTTGGTCTCTGTTGGATTCCACATTAAATTTGCAGAAGAAGTATTCACAGCTTTTAATATTAAGCCACATATCTTAGATGGTTCTATTGAAAAGGTAAATTACATGTAAATAAAACTACATATATATAATGATATAGCAAACATGAGTAATATAATTTAAACACTTATGTTATAATCCTTAAATTTATTCATGTACTAGTATAATGTCCTACATGTTCAGCTATGCAAATAGAGAAATAGAACATTATATATATAAATATATGTTTTTATTTAAGTGCCATATTAACATCCTCCCTTGTTCCCAACTAGTTTCCTCAACCAATCATAAATCACTTCCAATAGTCATTCTTGTAGTCTTGTGTCTCCTGAATGTTCATTTTTTAGCTACCCCCTAGCAGTTAGCTAGTGTTAAATGAAGATGAGACAGAACAAATAAGTTAGAGAAGCAATGAGGACCAGAAGTGAGGGCATTTAAAAAGCTGGTTATATCAGCTTTTTAATAGTCCTATATCACTGCACTTCAATCCACTCATCAATGGAAGCCATGTTGTTTCTTGCAATATTGGTCTCCAATGGAGAGGATCCTACAGGCCTCACAATCTTTCACAAGAATGTTATAGTTACACTACAGTATAACGAATACTGTAACTCTTCCCAATCCTAAAACACTGAGACAGATTTACAACTGATTTACAAACTTCGGGGAAAATAAGATAGAGTTTTCTGTTTATCAAAACCCTACCTCAGAAGAAAATAAATTGTGCTTATATTATTATGTGTATATATACACATGCACACATGTGTCCCATATATGTGGCATGCATGATATATATACATACATGTTGACTTCAGATTTTTAAAAAAACTCTATGTAGTTCCCAATACATTTATACATACAAATTTTTTTTAATTCATATATTTTTGAGAGTTCTCTTAACATATTTTATCATCAGGCTTTTATTATTCCTTTATTATCAGGCTTTGTTTTTTAAAATAGCTTTATTTATGCTGAGCCAAAATACTTTCAATTTTTTAAAACTATAAAACAAAGATTTCACTTATGATATATCCTTACTTGTAGTCACTTTTTTCATCACGGATACACTGTAGTCTTTGCCTCTGACTGTCTTCACGTGAAACATGTAGTCCACACCTGAAGTCAAATTCTTTACTTTGACTTTGTTTCCGTAAACAATTACTTTAAATAGCTTTTCCTTTCTAGATGTCATACAATAAGATACCTAGAAGGAGGAGAGATAAATTTATGTTTTTCATGGTTTAAGAAGTATTTACTTAGCACCAACTTTGTACTAGTTACATTCACATAAACTGCTACTGCAAGGTCAGGGCTGTGATCCTTCCTATATTCGCCAAGAAGTAATTTGAGTCTAGTGGAGACTAAATAGCAGTCAACTGCCCATAGCACTAAGCATAGAGGACTGAATTAGAAGTAATTCACTAAAAGACCAATAGTCTCAAACTGTTTTTATATATTCATTTACATATGCTCTGACTTATATGTGTATGTACATAATGATTGGGACTTTCCCTTTTGGTTGCCTGAGAGCAAAAAAAAAATATTATGTAAAGTTGCATAACCGCTCTCCGAACTCCGTGCAAGCAGAAGACAGGAGGAGAAAGCAGGACCTACTGAAGTCTGACTTTCTGGCCTAGGGAAGAAGAATGCCACGACGTTTTCCTGGCTGCCCAAGAGGTGGGAAGTAGGGCTTTTGCCCACACCTCCAGCTAAATGAGGAGGGCCCCATGTGTACTCGTATCACCACCATCACCTGCTAGAGAAAGTAGCACCTCCCAGTAGGTCATGTACTTAGGCTGCAGGTGTTTTGTTCATATGTCTGGTTGATCACAGAAAAAGGAAACTGGAAAAAGAGAACAAAGAAGACGAGAGGGAGAGGGAGAGGGAGAGGGAGAGGAAGAGGGAGAGGGAGAGGGGAAGGGGGAGGGGGAGGGGGAGGGGAGGGGGAGGGGAGGGGGAGGGGGAGGGGAGGGGGAGGGAGAGGGAGAGGGAGAGGAGAGAAAAAGAAGAGCCGTGGAGCAATTTGTACACCCACCTGTGCCCTGACAGAGATGCGAGAGCCTCCATGGGTGAAGTATAGACCACAAAGAGTGGTCAGGCTTGAACTATCTTTCCAGGACCTCACCCAAGAAGGCTGGCCTCCCTGCAAACAGACCCTCACAGCAGAAAGCAGCAGGACATATGCCACAGGGAGGAGCTGAAAGGAGTTAAAAATGATTGAGCCCGAGCTGGTCCGTCATGTCAAGGAAGTGGGCAGTGGAGGTAATCCCCAGAGACCTCGGAGAACTCGTGCATGTGCCGGGGAGAGAGCCAGTGTTTGCAGGACCGTTAAACTGCTGTCATTGGAAGTCAGTCAGTGTTAGGGGGGTAGACGAAACCAGCAAGAGAGAGAACAAAAATAGACACCCAGAATGAAGAAGGCACTTCAATTTTTTGTTAAATGAATCAATCATAAATGTCACATGCCATACCAGCCCATCTTTTATCATAACCTGAGCCAATCAATTATTCATTAAGCGTTGAGAATTGGCATTGCCTTTAGAAATGTTCAGTGAAGTATCTGATCGTTCCAATACTTTGGAGATTTTTTTTTTAATTCATTAAATGATCTTTACTCTTCTTCACTCCTGACTTCATGTTTGTAAAACAGAAACATATTTCTAAATGAAAGTAATCACATAAATTTTATATATTATTTCAACTTTATTATGCTTTTAAGAACATTGTTATGTGGCAGGAGTGAAACAAATTTTCTAAGCAGACATGTTTATCGCTGTTTTGTGGGAAGAATGTTTTTTACTGGAGGAAGATAATCATTAGGTCTAGAAGCATATCATTGTTTATTGACTTATAAGGTGTCACTGACAATTACCTTGATTGTCTGGCATATGAAAAAATAGAAGGAGTGAACAGAATGCTGAATACTTCTGGTCTGGAAAAAGATGATAGGAGAAAGTACCATGTAATAATAGAAGAATATTTTCTTAATAAAGTACTAAGTTCAAACATAAAATGTGTCATATAAAGATACAAATGAAAGGGGTAGTAGGAAAAGAAATTGTCTGTAGTGATCTAATGATGAAAATATGTAAATTTTTAAAAGTGCAATTTGAAAAATAGAGGTTTGTTCCCGTTGTATGTGGACTACACATGCCTAATAGAAACCAACAGAAGAAAACTGAATTCATGCTTTATGTCTACTTTCAAAGCATAGTTTGTAGACCTGGGATGATTAATTTTAAATGATGAGGAAAATGATCCCAATTATGCAAGTACACTTTGCTAAGCAACCAGGATACTGTTGCTTAATTCATTAAAATTTAACAAATAATCTCATTGGTTGCATAAGACTAGGATAACCATTAGTAATATAATATAGTTAATAAAAATAATCTGAACCCTAAAGATTAACATGATCTCTTAAAATAAATTTCACTTAATAACAGATAATAATTTACAGTCTCTGAAAGAAATGTGTTCATTGATATAGTAAAAAATAATTCTATGGCTATATATTTTATCCAGCAACAAATAATTTTATGGGCTCGGTTAACCCCATGGAAAGATCATTTTTTGGGGAATTTGCTTTGAAATAATGTGAATCAGAACAGAAAGACAAGGGTAAAAAAAAATGTGGATCTTTTACAATTAACATTTAAAAGGCAGATTTTTTACTAGAGAATACCAACACTGAATATAGGAATGGTTTGAATCATTCTAAAAGGGTAGAATTTTTCATGAATGATTTATTATTCAAGATGCCCCATCATTGAATGACATTTACAAATAACAGATAGAATGCTCACTCCTGACTTTGTGAACTTGCTAATGTAGGAAATCCTCTCCTCTTTTCCATGCATCTGAATCCTACCCGTTACTGAAAGTTCATCTCATGTTCCAACTTTTCCTGATAATTACATTCAGTATTGATGTCTTCCTCCATCATCACCCCAGTCATATATGAGAACACTGATATATAAAGTTTTATTTATTCATCAAATATTTATAGAGCACCTATTTTAGAGCAAGCATTATTCTACATACTAGAGATATTATAGTAAACTAGTGACCCATCACACGAAATTGCGTGAGACCCGGGACCCTTCCTCCCTGCCCCCCCCCATGCCATGGGACCCTCCTGAGTCCTGGAGTCCCTCCCCGCATGGCCTGCACACTGCGAGACTGCCCCGAGTCCTGGAGTGCCACCCCGATGCCCCACCTCTGGGCTGTGCGGAGCGTTGCCAGGCCCCGCCCCCACGGCACGTGCACACGGGGTCGCGGAAATCCCGGCAGAAGCCACACAAAACGGACACCAGGACCACCAGGACCCCCGCGCCCCCGTGGGGCCTCAGGAACCCTGGTGGAAGCCACGTGGAACAGCTGCCAGCTCCTCCTCCACTGCCCTGCCCCAGCTGTGCACACCGCCATCTTGTGATGGTGTTATGGTGTGAGGGTCAATTTGCATATTACCTCTTTATTATATAGGATAAGACAAAAAAAGCTTCTGATTGTAGGAAATTATATTTCTAGTGGTGGCACCTAACAATAAGCAACTCAAATAAATGAATGAGATAAATCATCCACACCATGAGTGAATAGAAAAAGCAGTTTTATTTAGACTTGGTAATCAGGGGAGAATATGAGGAGATGGTATTTGAGCTATAAACTCAATGATAGCCAAAACAGGTTTGGCTCAGTGGATAGAGCGTCAGCCTGTGCACTGAAGGGTCCCGGGTTCGATTCCGGTCAAGGGCATGTACCTTGGTTGCGGGCACATCCCCAGTAGGGGGTGTGCAGGAGGCAGCTTATCGATGTTTCTATCTCTCTCTCTCTCTCTCCCTTCCTCTCTGTAAAAAAAATCAATAAAAATGTATTTTTTTTAACTCAATGATAGGAAAAAATTAACCAAAACTGGAGGCAAGATATCCATGCATAATGAATGTCAAGCACAAAAACCTTATAATGGGGATGTGCTTGAGAAACAGAAAAAGCCAAATATGGTCTCAACATAATAACTAAGTAGACAAGATATGTAGATGAAGGTCCACTCAAATGAAGTATTGGAGACCATTGCAAGGAGTTTAGATTTAATTTAAGAGCAATGGAAATCTATGGAGGGTGTTGAACAAATAAGAGACACTGTTTTTAATAGTTCTCTCTGGCTGTTATGTGGAAAGTGGATTGTAAGGTACTCCAGATCAGAAACAGATCAGTTAGGAGGTGAGAGGCTATTATCTGTCACCTCAGCTGCTGGTCGCAGTAAGAAATGATAGTGCCTAGGACAAGAGTGGTGCAATGGGGATGGAGGAAAGTGCACACATTAAGGGTTTTAGAGGTGGAAGTGGCAGAACTAACTAGCTGATGAATTGAGGGGTGAGTGAATAGTAAGAATCAAAGATAAGCAAGAAAGTGATTGCAGGACCCTGTCCTTTCCTGAGATGAGAGATACTGGAAAGAGCAGGGCTGAGGTCACAAGAGACAGCCTTGTAAGCCATGGTAAGGAATCTCTGAAGCACAAAATGATACATTTTATTTTGCTTAAAAAGAAAGAGAATGATGATTGCTATATGGCAAGAGAAAGGATAAAGAGAAATTCACATTAAAAGTGAGCTTCTTTGACCGACCAGCGTGGCTCAATGGTTGAGCGTCAAACCATGAACCAAGAGGTCACTGGTTTGATTCCATCAGGGCTCATGCCTGTGTTGCAGACTCAATCCCCAGTAGGGGGCATGCAGGAAGCAGCAGATGGAAAATGTTTCTTCTCATTATTGTTTGTATCTCTCCCTCTCCCTTCTTCTCTCTCTAAAATATCAATAAAAACATATTTAAAATGATAAATGCTTACATAGTTAACCTTTTAAAAAAGTGAGCTTCTTTGTGCAATGTAAACAGTGAAAACTTATAAAAAGGAAAAGTAATAATTCAACCATTGACTCATCAAAATATTTATTGACTCCTGTTATATATCAGATACTAATCTCAGTAATGGAACCAAAAGGTGATGAGTAGACAAAAGGTCTTCCCTCACAAAATTTACATGACAGAGCAGTTGCCAAATACATTATCTCATTTAATTCCCACAACAATTCTATAGAACAATAATAATCTTCACTGACAGAAAAAATAGGAGCAAAGAATATAAAAACTTGCCCAAGGTCTCACAGTTGGGGTGAAGTTAGGATTCAAAGCAAGAAATTCCAGGGCTTTGATCCTCCTGTTCCAGCGTACTGCCTACCACACCTTGTAAGAGCACAGGATAAGTAAACACAGGCATACATATCAAAGTTGCATCGTATTAGAAGGCTAGCACATGCGGTCTGGAAGATAGAAATTATGGACAAGTATACGGTAACTTTGGAACTCTACCCTTAAGGAAATGGTGATGTTAGCACATGTACATCTATAATAGCAATACAAGATAGCTTGACAAAAGTAACAGAAAAGGTTAAACTGAAGTTTCATAAAAGCTCTGTGCAAGGAAATATTACTCTCTGATAATGGGATCAGAGAAGGTTTCAAGAAAGAAGTAGGATTTGAGCGGGGCACTGATGGGCCAATTTTTGCCAACTTCCACCTTATCATTAAATCCAGGTAACAACAGTCACTCTGCAACTGTGTAGTCCACTATCATAGCCCCTTGTCAATGTTGCTGTTAAGTACTTCAAATGTGTCTAGTCAGAACTGAGATTTTTTTAAGTATAATATGGACACTCAATTTTTAAGAGTTAGTATAACATAATGTAAAATATATCATTAATAATTTATATATTGTTTGTATGTTAATATTTTGAATATGTTGGGGTAAATAACATATATTACTAAAATTCATTTCCTTTGATTAGTTTACCGTTTTACTGATTCTATTAGAAAATTTTAAATTACACATATTATTCATTTGTGGATCACATCATATTTCTACTGGATAGTGCTGGTGTTACATCACTGAGTTCATAAAAAAAATAGTTAAAATGTGTACGAAAGGAAATGGCAAACTTTCATAAATGTTCTATGTCAACTATTGATTTATTTTCTAAGTTCACAATGAATTCTCTTAGGTCTTAAATATGCAATCTAATATTTATTTTTATGCTTGGAATAGATTAGACCTTCAGTTCCATTACAGTTCTGAGATTCTATTTAAAGATATAAATATTTTTGCACTCACAGTACTCATGAAAAAGGAAGTCAATACTTTCAGAGGATTACTAACTAGAACAAATATTCAGTGTTTAAATGAATTTCACAGTTTGTCCATACTAATAAATGTTCCTTATCTTTTGAACTCAGAATGCTGGGCAAAACAAAATGAGGAATTCTATTGTTTAAAGAAAACCCTAATATAAAATTTATTACCAGAATATTTTGTATAAGAATATCACTCAGAGATTAATTCTTCTGCAAAAATATAAAACTCAAGTTGATATCCTAATCTCATAAGAAATATGATACTTGTGTTCTTATGTTCTCTATGACATAGACTTTAATGACTTTGCATGCCACACAGATTCCATCATCTCACATTGGTAGAGAACTTTTAAATAATTTGGTTTTCCACCCTTTAAGAACCAAATGGAATTTATATTTCAGTAGTGGAACTGACAATACATGGTGTTAAGATTTTAGTCAAAACAGTTCCTTTGGAAACTTGCCTTGGTTAATCAACCAGACCTTAATACATAGTAGCTTCCTCCCTTTTGTTTTACAAGGTTTGGGGACTTGATCTTATCTCCTCCACTCTTTATTGAGATGTTGGTCTTCTAGACTGCAAGTAAGCATCAAGAAGACAAGAATTTGTTGTTGAAGGATTAACATTTTTGAATGTTGAACACTGAATTTGTTGACAATGAAATTGGTTCTGTTCTAGGAATCTTTCAACTTAGCCTGAAGGCATACATAATAACTACATCTTTTTAAAAACTTTTTAAAAATTTATCTTTATTGTTGATAGTATTACTGATGTCTCCTTTTTTAACCCACATACCCCTTCCATCCCACCCCCACCCACCCTCAGGCCTTCACTACAGTATTGTCTATGGGTTATGCATATAAATTCTTTAATCTCTTCCCACCCCTCCCTTCCCCACAATAAAATCCAGAAACCAACCCTACTGGCCTTGCATTTACTTCCCTTTTCGGTGCACCCCTACATGAGCCCGTCCCCTACAAGGAACCCTCAGTGTGTGTGAAAGCCTAAGGCACTTGATTCCTAGTCATAGATGAGTGTGTTGTGTCAACTGCCTTGACATCCAAAACGTTTCTGGTGAGCAATCATTTCTGCTTCTGAGCAGACATCAAAACAAGTGTATTATATAAATGCTATGACAAAGACAAAAATAAAGTTCTGTGAGTCAGAGAAGAAGGTAAGTAACAATTTTTAGAAATAGCTTGGGAAGCCACCACCTGCCCCCTTCAAAAAATGGTGAGAGTGAAGAATATATAAGTGATCATTTAAGGTAGGAAAAACAACTGCACAGATACATCTCAAACAGGTGTGTACTATCAAAGAAAGATTAAGATATCTAATGCATTTACAATATGAGTCTGGAATTTAAGATAAGTGTAGGACAAGGTAATAAGATGATGGTTCAACAGATTTAGAATTGTTCTGAAAGTTGGCTTGATCCTGAGGGTAAGAGGGAGCCAACAACAATGGTAAGGGCCTCAACTGAGGCATATAAAATGGAGATGGAAAGGAAATGAAATATTTTTACAATAATTCTAAGTTAGAATCACTACAATTCCATGAATAAGTACATATAGACATGAAAGAAAGTGAGTAGTCAAAGGATGACACTAAAATTTCTAGTATGGAAGACTGATAAATGATGTTAAAGGGAACTTTTATATAAGGAATGATATCTGAGTAGGGTCTTGAAGAAGTGACAAAGAAAAACATAGAAAAGAATATATTCTGATTGAAAAAAACAATATAACCAAAGAATACAGTCAGGAACACATAAAGTATAAGAATAATGGTGGGCAATACAATTCAGTGGAAATATGAGATGTATGGGAAATAGAAGATTAGAAAGGCTGTTAGAGTCACTCATTGGAACCAAAGATCACAATAAGCAATATATATAATATTAGGTAGACAGTAGAGAGCCACAGAAGGCTTTATACTTTATATAAGCCTTACAGTTAGATCTATAATAGTATCTTCCTATATATAAACTATCCTATATAATAAAAGCCTAATATGCTAAGTGTTTGACCATTCGTTCTACCGTTCGACCCAGTCGCTATCATGCGCACTGACCACCAGGGGGCAGACGCTCCAAATGGTAGGTTAGCTTGCTACTGGGGTCTGGCCAATCGGGACTGGGTGAGATGGGCCAGACACGTCCTGGAGCCTGGTCGGCCGGCCCTGATTGACCCTGATTGGGACTGGGCCAGACCGGCCGGACACACCCTGGACAAATCCGTGCACTGTGCTGGTTTCGGCCCGATCCCCGCAGGCCACACCAAGGGACCCCACTGGTGCATGAATCTGTGCACCGGGCCTCTAGTTATTTAATAACTAATATTTTATATATTATTTTAAATATTTAAAACTTAAGTTAACTAGTGAGTAATACCTTTTAAAAATATTTTATTTATAGTTAATGTACAATATTATATTAGCTTCAGATGTACACCCAGTGATTAGACATTTATATAACCTATGTAGTGATTGCATCGATAAATTTAGTACCCATCTGACACCATACATACATATTACAATATTATTGACTATATTTCCTATGCTATACTTTACATCCCCATGACTATTCTGTAACTACCAATTTGTACTTCCTAATCCCCCCAACTTTTTTACCTATCCCCCCCAACCCCCCTCCCATCTGACAACTGTCAAATTGTTCTCTATTGCTATGTATCTTTTTCTGGTGTGCTTATTTATTTATTTTGTTTTTTAGAATCCACATTTAAGTGAAATCATATGGCATTTGTCTTTCTCTTTCTGACTTATCTTCCCTCAGCACAATACCCTTTAGGTCTATCCATGCCGTTTGCAGATGGCAAGTCTTCATTCTTTTTTATGGCTAAGTCATGTCCATTATATATATGTAACACTACTAAATCCATTCATTTGTTGATGGACACTTAGATTGCTTTCATATCTTGGCTCTTGTAAATTATGCTACAATGAACATATAAATAACAATCCTATCTAATAATATACAAATATGCAAATTGACCATACCTCCGACACACCCACAAAGCCATGCCCACAAGCCACGCCCACCATCCAATCAGAGCGAGTATGCAAATTAACCCAAACCAAGATGGCTACAGCCACAGAGAGCAAGGTTTCCTAGGTAACAGAGGAAGCCAAGCTGTCCACCTGCCCTTGCCAGGCCTAAGCCTCCACTCAAGCTACAAAGTTTCAATTATAGAAAGTAAACAAATTCAAACAGAATGGCGGCAGAATGGAGCTTGAGAGATCAGGCCAGGGTTGCCGCCGGCAACAGGGGAAGCAAAGCTTTCCGCACACCCTGGCCGGGCCCACTCACTTAAGGCAACAAAGTTTCAATTATAACCCCAACACAAATGGCTGCGGGCCTCGGAGGGAGCCCCAGGCTTGGCTCCGCTCCAGGCTACAAAGTTTCAATTGTAGAAGGAAAATAAATCCCAGATACCAGGGCCTCTGCTTGGGTTGCCAGGGGGCGTGGCCGGCCTGCAAACCACCACAGGCCCCTCGCTCAGGTCGCCCCACACCCCAAGGGAACCCCACCCTGATCAGGGACACCCGTCAGGGCAAACCAGCTGGCCCCCACCCCTGTACCAGGCCTCTATCCTATCTAATAAAAGAGTAATATGCACATTGATCATCACTGCAACACACAATATAGCTGCCCCCATGTGGTCAAAGATCCTGCCCCCATGAGGACACAAGATGGCCACCACAAGATGGCCAGCAGGAAAGGGCAGTTGGGAGGCACCCGGCCTGCAAGGGAGGGCAGTTGGAAGTGATCAACCCTGCAGGAGAGGGCAGTTAGGGGTGACCAGGCCGGCAGAGGAGGGAAGTTGGGGGCAAACAGACTGGCAGCAGAGTGGTTAGGGGGTGATCAGGCTGGCAGGCAGAAGCGGTTAGGGGCAATCAGGAAGGCAGGCAGGCAAGTGCCGGAAACCGAACATTGAGACATTGGAAGTTAAATGTGAAAAGAGAATCCGGAATGCTTTGGTCAACCTTAATCGCTCTGAATGGTCAGAGCTAGTCACTCATTGTTTAGTTGAGACATTGGTAGTTAAAGAAACTCTCATCTGTTAAACATATGTAAATTTTTGCTGATTGTCTATTATTGGAATTTCCTGCCTAAAGGATATGGGTGTATCTCAGAACCCCAATAAAAGGGATGGCAAAGGCCAGAGCAGGGAGCAGTCCTCCCTGTAGAGGTGGACTCCCGCCTGGTCCCCATTTTCCCAAATTGATTCTTTTCTAGCTTCTTTTCATTTTGATTGCGGCCTTCTCCAGAAACCGGACCCGAACGGGAACCCTGAAACACGCAGGACGTGACAAGGGATTCCACAGGCAAGCAGTTGGGAGCCAGCAGTCCTGGATTGTGAGAGGGATGTCCGACTGCCCGTTTAGGCCCGATCCCAGGGATCGGGCCTAAACGGGCAGTCGGACATCCCTTGAGGGGTCCCAGATTGGAGAGGGTACAGGCCGGGCTGAGGGACAACCCCCCCCTCCGTGCACAAATTTCGTGCACCGGGCCTCTAGTCATATATAACAATCATTTTTAATCACTTTTTTACTTCTCCTCTTCTTCTTTCTTCTTCATCTTCTCCTTCTCCTTCTCCTTCTCCTTCTCCTTCTTCTTCCCCACCTCCTCCCCTTCCTCTTTTCTTCTTCTCCCTTAGTAAGATATTTTAATATGTCTTGTAATACTGTGTTTGATGGTGATGAGCTCCTTTTTCTTGTCTGGAAAACTCTATCTGTCCTCCAATTCTAGCTTTGCTGAGTAATCTTGATTATAGGTCCTTGCTTTTCATCACTTTGAATATTTTGTGCCAATCCCTTCTGGCCTGCAAAATTTCTGTTGAGATATCAGCTGACAGTCTTATGGGAGTTCCCTTGTAGGTAATTAACTGCTTTCTCTTGATACTTTTAAGATTCTCTCTTTGTATTTGACCATTGCAATTTTAATTATGATGCCTCTTTGGGTTCATCTTGTTTGGGACTCTCTTCCTGGACTTGTATGTCTATTTCCTTCACCAGCTTAGGGAAGTTCACAATCTTTATTTTTTCAAATAGGTTTTCAATTCCTTGCTCTCTCTCTCTCTCTCTTCTCCTTCTGGCATCCCCATGATGCAAATGTTAGTATGCTTGAAGTTGTCCTCAGGCTCCTTAAACTATCCTCATTTTTTTAAATTCTTTTTTTCTTTTTGCTGTTCTGTTTGGATGTTTTCTGCTTCCTTATCTTCCAAATTGCCGGCTTGATCCTCTGCTTCATCTACTCCACAGTTGATTCCCTGTAATGTATTCTTCATTTCAGTTAGTGCATTCTTCATTTCTGACTGGTTCTTTTTTATGTTTCTAACTTTATTTTAATGTTTACTATCTCTTTGTTGAAGTTTTCCCAAAGTTCGTCTACTCTTTTAAGTTCATTGAGCATCCTTATAACCAGTGCTTTGAACTCTGCATCTGTAGATTGTTTGTTTCCATTTTGTTTGGTTCTTTGTCTGTAGTTTTGTTCTGTTCTCTCATTTGGGACATGTCTCTTTGTCTCCTCATTTTGGCCAACTCCCTGTGTTTGTTTCTATGTACTAGGTAGAGCTGCTATGTCTCCCAGATATGGTAGAGTAGCTTTATTGTGGCACAGTCTCTTAGGCCACTTAAACTGGGGACTCCAGGTGCATTCTCTTTTCCCACCCTGTGACCTGTGTGCATCTTTTTATTGTAGTTGAGCCTTGTTTACTGTCAATGGGGGGTGTTTTACCCCCAGGCCAATCGGCTGTAAGGACTGGCAGTGACTACAGCAGAGGATCTACTGCACAGAGGCCAACCCCACAGAGCAGGACTTGTCTCAGTGGGGTTCAGGTGTCCACTGAGTCCACCCCTTGAGTGTGTCACTTGTGGAGGTGGTTGGGTGGTTCTGTTTCAACATGGTCTGAAGCCGTCCACTGGATATGCTGGCTCTGGTGCCTCACAGAAGGTGTAAGCAAGGATCAGCTGCAACCTATGCCCTGCCTAGGGCTACCAAGCATGAGCTACAAAGTGATTTGCAGATGGATGCTTCTTGTGCTGGGCTTGGAGATGATGGGAGAGGCCAAGCTTCAAATGAAAGCCGGATTCCACTACTGCCAGGCATGGGGCCACTTAGCAAGAGATATGGGGCACACTGAGGCCAGATGCTGCTTGTTTGGGGTTTGTTAACCTTTGAAATATTTTAGGAAAGTCTACAGCATGAACCAAGACTGACCATCTGTATAGAAAAGCTACTGGAAACAGCTCAAGTGGGCCTGAAGTTGGTTGGAGCAGGGTCTCAGGGAATCCCCAGGGTGGGGTGAACAGTGTGAGCCAGGTTGATGGAGACTCAGATCAGATATAGCACCTGTCTCTTGGCCCTGGAAGTGGTGGAGGTTAGGAACAATGGTCTCTGGGAGAAAGCTGCCCCCGCAAGCCCTCATTTATAGACAGACAACTCAGTTCCTCCCCTTATGTCCCTGATGCCCCAGTGCTGGAGGTCAGAGGAATGAGTCTGAGTAAGTCCATGTGGGCCCTTTAAGAGGAACACCTAGGACTCCAGGAGCCTTCCATCTCACTCAGCCACAATCCCCGCTGGTTTTCACAGCCAGAAATTTGGGGTACTTCTCAGCACTGCAACCCTGAGATGGGAAGCCTGGTGTGGGGCTGGAACCCCTTGTTCCTCAGAGGGGACCTATGAATCCAGGATATTCCTCTGGATGTTTAAATATGGGACCAAACCATTCTGGGTCTCTGTCCCTCCTATCAATCTCAACATGGTTTCTTCTTTATATCCTTAAATCCCCTGAAAGGAAACCTGTGGCACATTACCCAGCTTTAACTCCTAGAACTGTTATTTTGGCCAGTGCTGCAACAGAAGCATTATCCTCCAGCGCCGTCATTCCTTTATTTACTTTTGTACTGTGTATGTGCATGTCTAGCTCCATTGAAATTCCAAGCTCATTTAAAGTCAAGTATCAGCTTTTACTTAAATTTGAATGCCTCCCATGACAACTTTGTACTTTTAAAGCAGTACATAGAAGAATTGTTTTGGAGAAGAATTTTATATTAAAGGAATGCTACTATAATGTCTAAAACCATTAATGGAAAATGAAGGACAAAAAGAAGGAGTAAAATAAAGACCTCAGTAAACATCAAGGTTTTATGACAGCAGCACTGTTCTTTACCTGAAACTTTTCGAAGCCTCCTTGTGGGAGTTTCCAAGACAAATATATTGTGTTTTCTTCCTGCCCAAAAATTAGCAAGTCTGATGGTGGGTCGGGACCTAGGGCAATGAAATAAGACACAGAAATTATATATTTTTTTAAGGTTCTGCCATTATCTTATCTACACTGGGCTGATGACCTTGGACTATCACACTATGAAAGAGAGGACAGGATACCTAGGTTTTTCTAGTCAGTTTTAGCACCATCTGATCTCATGCCAGCTGTTTACCCTGAGTCCCAGTCTCCTCATCTTTACACTAGAAGGAAAAAAAGAATTTTCTAGAAAGCCTTTTTCCACAATAAAATTATATGAACTATGGATTTTTAAAAAAATATTTTTCTCATAGCAGAATTCAGTGTACAGTTATTACAATTGGGATTTTTAACTTAAAATTTTATGGCACTGCATAAAGTAAGAGATGCATCTTTTCCCCTACCTTAAGTTCACAAATTCCTTTTTCCTTTAAACATTTTATCTGAGAAGGTTCTAGAAACTTATTTTTCTAATCAGTAACATGTCTCTACTTATAAATTATATTTCAAATTTAAATGTTGCATTGCTTTCTTTAATTGGAAGACATGTAATATTAACGTTTTATCATAATCGAATGATTTCATCTCTAAATTCAAATTTTGCATGAGATTTTTGTCCCTACTTATATACTGATTTAGTTTATTAGAATTCAGCTCAAAATTAAACCTGTATTACTGATTCACAATTCTTTTTATTTCATTTTTTGTAGTGCATATTGCCTTCCTACTGGAATTAATTTATCCCCCCCTACATTACCATAATACTTTTTAGCTCTGTTTTGTAAATTTTTAATATCCCATCTACTTCTAAATGGATTTGAGTTGGTTTTCAAAGAAAGGGTGGTACAAAAAAATTGTATATCGTTAAAGACACAAGTGAAATTGTCTGGGAAAACAAAGCCAAAACAACAACCTCTAAAAACATATTATTAAACATAGGTAGAAATGAGGAACTTGAGGTCCAAACAGAATAATGATTTCTACAAAGTCACAGAGCAAAGAATAGGTAGAGTCAGGCCTTCCAATAACACAGTGACTCTTCTACTGAAACACAGTGGTTATAAGGACAGAATTTAATGTCAGGGAAACGGGGTTCAAATCCCTGTCATCATGTATAAGCTACTGAAATTCTCTAATCCCCACTTTCCTCATTTGAAAAAAAGTACCTCATTGTGATTGATAGAATAAAGGTTGTCATTGAAAATTAAGTGATACAAATCATAAAAACTTTTAGCAAGGTGCTTGACAACGAACAATCATTCGATGCAATAATAACAACAATGGTGATGATGGTGATGATGATGTTGACAACTATAATGACATACGCAAATCTAAGAAGGTTTCACTGATATAAAATAATGAGTTATTTTAAAAAGTGAAGCCATTTCTCATTTATTTCTAGTGTGTGTGTGTTTTAGGATGATCTTTTTGAGAGGCAGCAGTATCATTTCAGTTAGCTTAGATACCTGGGTTAAATCTCACCTTAAATAATGAATTATGAATGCCTCTGAGCCTTAACCTACATTTTAGGTAATCTTGGGAGAGTCAATGTGGTCACTTAAGCACATAGTACCATGTTGATATATAAGCGCTCAAATTCTTTAGTTTATTTCCCTGGAATTGATTTGACTGCTGCTGCATTTGCCAGAGCTTTCCCTTCTTCCACATGGAAAATTATGAAATTAAGCCTCCTCTCATTCTCCTAGGACACTGGTACTTGCGTGCACATTCATGCAACTATGACCTACAGATCACAGGGCTCTTTAGAACATCTGAATATGTTCATACATGTAAGTGATGCTAATAAGGTCAGAAGAGGCAAATTGAACCCAAATAATGCAATTGAAAACATAGTGTCATCTATTTTGATCATAGTCCAAGGTTTTTGTCTGGCTTTCATAAAATGTTATAGATACAGTCAAAATGTTAGAAAAATATCGAGTATTTCATAATGATAGTGCCCTGGGATTTAGGAACTTTCACTAAGAACTTTGAATTCCATTTTAGTAACAAGGTTTTATACCTAGGCAGGGATAACCATTCTCATTTTCTAAGTGTGGACATAGTAATTTTGCCTAAGGTCACATAACTAATAAGTGATAGAGCCAGGAATATAACCCAGGCCTTCTCCATATTACATGCAGTGCTCCTTCTCAAGCATGTCACAAACTAGTTCCAAATTCATTCACTTAAGTTAGATATTGGCTTTAAACAAAACTATCCCCCTTATTTTTACCCATGAAAAGTTAATCAAATATAAAGTGAACTCACAAGTGCTAACCATGAGGACAATAGGATGGCTTCTCTTTAATCCGTTGGTAGTTACAACGCTAACTGAAAAGTTAGTCCCTGGAGAAAGGTTATCAAATGTGAATGTCCTACACAGTAAAAAAAAAGTCACATATTAAGATATTTAGCTCAGAAACATTTGGAAAACTCTATTATCTCACACTACCTGAAGATATAACGTTATATATGTTTGGTTTTTATTGCCTATCATGGAAACAATGTGCCACGCTTAAGCAAAAATGGTTAATTAGAAATCACATCTTCTCACACAGAGAAATTTCATATAAATCAGAGTGTATATTACACATACAAGAAAGACAATATCCTGAAATAACTCATTATTATCTATTTGCAGAGATAAATTTGGCTCTACATATCAGTTATTCTAATGACATTATAATCCAAAAATTTTTCTTGCAAAGTTTTCTAATATCTATTTATATTAAACCATTTAATTTATGAAACACACACACACACATATATATATAATGTTAATTTTGTGTTCCATGTAACTTGACATAATTTCTTTCAATATTATCATACCTTTTTGTGGAAGGCAGGATTTCTTCTTTCATTAACCTTTCACTGGATATTGAAATAATGTACCCATCCAGAAGACTTCTGGGTGAAGGCCAGCTAACAGTTATTGCACTTGAGTTTCTGCTATGGTTCAGAAATTCAACTGCACTCGGGGCTGTATCATTTAAAGCACACACATAAGATAACATTTTCTAACATACTAAGCACCTGCTTTAAAACAATCCATTCCCAGGATTGCTTTGATATTCTTCAAACTCTGAGGGTAGCCAAGACATTTTTTTTAATTCTTCTTAGTAGACATGAACAGTTAAAAGTCAAAAGAGGGAAAAAGCCAGCAAGAATCATTTTAAATGTTAAAATAAAGCCGATGTGTATCCCAATAGCATTGTACTTAATATTTCCCTTGCCTCTAAAATGTAGGAAGAGATTATATCTTGGTCTTGTACAACCATAACCCTCAGAAATATTTAATGATTTTTAGGACTCATTCTAATTAAATACCAAATAGTGACAAGGTTAACCATTAGGAAAGTTAATTGCAATCTAAATATGAAATGCTTCTCTTCTTTCCTGAGAAAAAAAAGTTTAATTAAGTAATATATAATATATATTTTCTTTCCTCTATAAAATTCTTCCATGTATAAGAACAAAATGTTAAGATATTCTTCTCCATTCCATTCCTTGTTATTACAGTAAAAGAATACTAGATATGACCTGTTTCTAAATATATAAATATTTATATATAGCATCAGTGTCAAGAATAACTAAAATAGTTATTCCAGCAGACTAGTTGACAATTTTACTTCACCTAGTTGTGAAAATATACATTTTGCATATATCCTTCCCAATCATCCTTTATTTCATATGCCAGCCATGGAATAAGTTACCATCTGCCACTGGGAGTAAGTTGCTAACACTGGGGAAATGGCACTTCATTGTCTACCTAACTGAACAATGGAGAAATTAAATCCGAAATGGAAAATTTGATCAGACCCAGGCAATTAGCCACCCTATTACCTAACAATACATACACAAAAAAAGGTTGTGCTAATCCATATAAGAGGAAATAGAAAAAGAGAAAAGAGAAAACACTGCCAGGCCATAAATAAAATCTAGAAAAAATGTACTATTTACTAAATCTTCCCTAAAAGCAAGCAAACAAACAAAAAACCCACAAATAAATATTTGAACATTGAATAAGACTGAAAGTGCTTACACGGCTGTACCTGTCTGTATTTCTTTTATGGTAGGAGTGCTGTCTTTAAAACCTTCTTTCTCTGTCCGGATTGAAAAAGTGTACACTGTAGCAGGCTCCAGGTTAGAGAATGTGGCTGCTTCTTGCACTACCTTCTGAACCTAGCAATCCAAAACAATACATTCGCAAGTTTTCATGTAAGAAGTGCTCTATAATCGAACATAAGCAAAAAAGCTTGGGGGTTATTTAATTTCACTACTATCTAATATAAGAATGCAGTAATATTGAATTCAGCATGAAAGATTCAAGTTTAATTCCTCCAAGAGCCTTTTATAACGTACCATGAAAATGTCAGCACAGTTTATGCATGTGATTTCATAATGCTGAAAATTCCCATCAGCTCGATTCCAGAGAATTTCTATGGAAGAGTCTGTAACTTTGCCCTCATGGATAATTGATGGTGCCTCCAAACCTACCAAATACACAAGACACATTTAAATTCTTCTTGGAAGTTTTCTAACTGGGTTTTTCTTTTAATTTATCCTTTTAAAGCGCGGGGGGGGGGGGGGGGGGGAGGGGGCGGATAGGGAAGCACAATGTGAAAAAATAAGAGTAAAGTTTATTAATCAACTATCTCTATATATACTAGTTAAAAATAGTTGTTTACACATACAATGACAGTTTATAAAATATGATAATCAGTTGCAATACTCAGAGTCATTGTAAATGCCATTACAGGCAGCTAATATTGATGTTGCAGCAAAAACTACATCAGAGCAAATTCACAGGAACAAATGCACAATATTCAAAAGAGAAAAAAGATTAAAGTTTTCTGAAACTATTAGCATAAGCTGAAAAGACAACAGAGAGAAAAATATGAAGTAAGAAAGTAGAATAATCCTCTTTGTATCAAATATTGGCTGAAGCTAGAAACAAATTTTTATCTGCAGAGTTTTTAATGGTTATTTTTCTAATTTTAAAGATCCTATTTAGCATAAAGGCAAAAATTATTGCAGAAAAACTGAAAAACTGACAGTTTTAGACTATCTTATATACTGATATGTTTTGCTGCTTGATATCACAATATTGACATTTTTAGATAATCTAGCACTAATGATTTTTAAAGACAAGAATTGTCAAAGAGAATGCTACTCATGAGATTTGTAATATACAGAAGAGAGGCAGAGAATACATATATAAAAAGTATATAAAAATTACAAGCAAAAATAATATATGTACTGACCTTATTATAAATATATTAAAATACTATTGAAATAATGTGACTTGTGACATCAGTTTGGGAGTATTTTATGGAAAATTTAGGTTTAAACAGTAGTGGAAGGATTATAATTTGGGAGAAAGAAGATACTTGGTAGTATAATGATATATGTGAAAATTTATATAAACAGAAAGAGCAAATCATAAAGCACCTGGACATGGTATAGTCAAAATTGTAACGTTTTTAAGACTCCATGTGATATTTGCATGGCACTTACTACTCTGTACCATTTATTTCTGCATATACTAGATGAATATCTTAGATAAATTACATATATCCCAAATGTTCAAAATCAAGATTTGTAGAATTTTTGAGTGACTTAAAAAACAATGAGTCTAAATCAACATGAATCTCATAATGTAAGTATTGGTGTGAACAAATGTAATATGTTCTCATTGTAAATATTCAGAGGTGGGGAAAATATGCCACTGGTTCATTCCAGATGAACGACAGCACCGGGAGAGCAAACACACGTGACGTCACACTTTGAAAGACACTTTCAACAAATGTAACCTAGTCCTCACAATCTGCCTAAAATTACTCACATCCCTCACTGTTGGATTCAGCCATTGAAAGTTCTGATTACAAGCACATTTTTTATAATGGGTAGATTAAAAATTTTATCACCTCAATTTTATGCAAGGTTAACTCTAGGCAATAAAAGATCAGGCTCAGTATGAGGTATTTGCAATTATTTTAAAAGATCTTTAAAAACTATTGCATTACCATGAGCATAGCCTACTAATTTGAAATGGTACACAAACCAAAATCAAGATAAAGCTTATGCAAGTCCTAAAATACTTACATGTTTTTACTGCAGGCACATAATATGCATTACTTAATTTAGTCCCACTGATGATGGAAACAAAGAAATTATATTCTGTGCCTGGGGTTAAGTTGTCAACAGTTATTTTATTGTCATGTTTTAAAGGCCTGGTTACATTTGGCCCTCCTTCGGTTACAATATGTATGCCATCAAACACTCCAACATCAGGTGTTAGAACAAATAAGATTACAGAGGTACTGTAACTTTCATAAGGAATAACAATTTGGACTGGTTTGGGCTCTGAAAGACAAAAAGATAGATTTATAATTAGTAGGTTTTTTTCAAATTTTCAAGTATATTTCTCTGTATTTTGTCTGGCATGTCCTAGAATATGTGAAAATATTAAATGTCTCTGAATTAAACTTATGTTTCCTATGTCAGCATTAGACAGAGAAACAAGGTGGATCTTTTGATAGACCAGATGTATAAGTATACTGGAAGTACATAATTAACTTTTACTTTTTGATTTGCAGTAATAGTGTCAAAAACATAATTAAAGATTTTGCAAGTGGTTATCTTTCTTTTATTTATTAAATAAATACTTCTGAGAACCTATATACCACAACGAGTACTCAAATAAAATAAATAAGGCCAGGTTTCTGTATTTAAAGAGCTCCCTATCTCAGAAGTAGATGCACATTTCACTAACTAGAAGCCCAAATGGTCCAAGTGTTACTGACTTGGGTAGGAAGAGAGAGGAAACCTCAGGGAAATGTCCGGACAGATTTTATCAAGCTTACGCTTGAGCACAAGGGAGGCAGCACAGAGGAGAGGAAAGTCCTATGAACTGGCTGGGGGCAGGCTCTGCTTGGCTGCTTTTATAAGCTGGGGACAAGGCAGGCTTGTGTGAAAAAAAAAAAAAATTTGGCTTTTTTGACAAAAGCAGGCTTGCGGAATTTTCCATTTCAGGATCAGGCGACTTCCCTTTGCAGCTGTGTTGCCTCCTAACTATGTTCTCACCATGCTGTGAGGGCAAGGTGATGGACTACTCATCATCACCACCCCAGAGAGGTCCGATAGCAGTCAAACCTTGACCAACGACGCAGGTGGGTCCATAGTTCCCACATGGGCAGTTAGAAGAGAGAGGAAATCAACTGCCTCTGTTTTTGAGTAGGGAGTGGAGCAGTGGTAACTTTCTTGAGGTCAGTTTAGCTGGCATTCCTTCTGGCCACCTGGTCTAAGCTTGGCTTCCTGATCACCCGTATTCTCCCTCTCCTGGGCCCCAGTCCCTATCCTGTGTCAAGAGCTGAGCTGATGACGTGAACAAAAAGCTGTTGAGAGGAGAGGAAGAAATATCAATTGTAGCAGAGATAATTGGGGAAGGCTTTCCAGAGTCAGTGAAGTTTTATCTGAGCCTAAAAGGATAGTACAAGTCTACCAGAAAGAGTGTATCTGAGGGGGCAGAAGTAGTAAGAAGGAAATTCCAGGCAAAGAGAATACATAAGCCCAGTGTGGAAACCCAAAAGGCATCATCATGTGTTGGGAGAGTCCAGTTCTTTCTGCTCTTTATTAGCAAACTAGAAGCCCGGTGCACGAAATTCGTGCACGGCGGGGGGTTGTCCCTCAGCCCAGCCTGTACCCTCTCCAATCTGGGACTCCTGGAGGGATGTCCGACTGCCCGTTTAGGCCCGATCCTGGTGGGATCAGGCCTAAACGGGCAGTCGGACATCCCTCTCACAATTCAGGACTGCTGGCTCCCAACTGTTTGCCTGCCTGCCTTCCTGATTGCCCCTAACCACTTCTGCCTGCCAGCCTGATCACCCCCTAACCACTCTGCTGCCAGACTGGTTGATGCTTAACTGCTCCCCTGCCAGCCTGTTTGCCCCCAACTTCCCTCCTCTGCCAGCCTGGTCACCCCTAACTGCCCTCTCCTGCAGGGTTGATCACCTCCAACTGCCCTACCTTGCAAGCCTGGTCCCTCTCAACTGCCCTCCCTTGCAGGGCTGGTCCCTCACAACTGCCCTCCCTTGCAGGCCGGGTGCCTCCCAACTGCCCTCTCCTGCTGGCCATCTTGTAGTGGCCATCTTGTGTCCACATGGGGGCAGGATCTTTGACCACATGGGGGCAGCTATATTGTGTGTTGCAGTGATGATCAATCTGTATATTACTCTTTTATTAGATAGGATAGAGGCCTGGTACAGGGGTGGGGGCCAGCTGGTTTGCCCTTAAGGGTGTCACAGATAAGGGTGGAGATTCCCTTGGGGTGTGGGGCGGCCTGAGCGAGGGGCCTGTGGTGGTTTGCAGGCCAGCCACGCCCCCTGGCAACCCAAGCGGAGGCCCTGGTATCTGGAATTTATTTTCCTTCTACAATTGAAATTTTGTAGCCTGGAGTGGAGCCAAGCCTGGGGCTCTGGCAGCCATTTCTGTGGCAGTTAATTCACTTTCTACAATTGAAACTTTGTAGCCTTAAGCGGGTGAGCCGGGCCAGGGTGTGCGGAAAGCTTTGCTTCCCCTGTTGCCGCCGACAACCCTGGCCTGCTCTCTCAAGCTCCATTCTGCCGCCATTTGTTTGAATTTGTTTACCTTCTACTATTGAAACTTTGTAGCTTGAGTGGAGGTTTAGGCCTGCAACGGCTATGGAAAGGTTGGCTTCCTCTGTTACCTGGGAAACCTTGCTCTCTGTGGCTGTAGCCATCTTGGATTGGGGTTAATTTGCATACTCGCCCTGATTGGCTGGTGGGCATGGCTTGGCTGGTGGGCGTGGCTTATGTAGCGGAGTGATGGTTAATTTGCATATTACCATTTTATTAGAGAGGATTACTTAGTCCCTCTGTGGTTTGGTTTCCTCATCCCTAAAATGAGAAGGAGACTAGCATCTACTTTGCAGGGTCATTGTGATGATTAAATGAGAGGCTGCATCCTATCTAATAAAAGAGAAACACGCAAAATGACTGTACCTCTGATATACCCACAAGCCACGCCCACCAGCCAATCAGGAGTGAGTATGCAAATTAACCCAACAAATATGGAGGCAGCCACAGAGCTGGAGAGAGCAGGAGGCTTGGGTTGCCCCCAGCGATGGAGGAAGACAAGCTTTCCACCTTCCCTGGCCTGCCCTGGCCTCCGCTCAAGGCTACAAAGTTTCAATTATAGAAGATAAATAAATCCCAACAAAAATGGCATCAGCCATGGAGCTGATGCCAGCTGGAGGCTTGGGTTGCCCCTGGCGATGGAGAAGCCAGGCTTTCCATCCGCCTAGGCAGGCCCTGGCCTCCACTCAAGGCTACAAAGTTTCAACTATAGAAGATAAATAAATCCCAGATACCAGCCTGGCCGGTTTGGCTCAGTGGATAGAGTGTTGACCTGCGGACTGAAAGGTCCCGGGTTCGATTCCGGTCAAGGGCATGTACCTTGGTTGCGGGCACATCCCCAGTAGGAGGTGTGCAGGAGGCAGCTGATCGATGTTTCTCTCTCTTCGATGTTTCTATCTCTCTATCTCTCTCCCTTCCTCTCTGTAAAAAATCAATAAAATATATTAAAAAAAAAAAAAATCCCAGATACCAGAGCCTCCACTTGGGTCGCCAGGGGGCGTGGTTGGCCTGCAAACCACAACAGGCCCCTCACCCAGGTCGCCCCACGCCCCAATGGAACCTCCACCCTGATCCAGGACACCCTTCAGGGAAAACCAGTCAGTCCCCACCCGTTCACCAGGCCTCTATACTATCTAATAAAAGAGTAATATGCAAATTGACCATCACTCCAACACACAAGATGGCTGCCCCCACCCATGTGGACACAAGATGGCCGCCACAAGATGGCCAGCAGGGGATGGCAGTTGGGAGGGACCAGGCCTGCAAGGGAGGGCAGTTGGGGGTGATCAAGCCTACAGGAGAGGGCAGTTAGGGGTGACCAGGCTGGCAGAGGAGGGAAGTTGGGGGCAACCGGGCCTGCAGGGAAGGGCAGTTGGGGGGACCCAGGCCTGCAGGGGAGAGCAGTTGGGGGGGACCAGGCCTGCAGGGGAAAGCAGTTAGGGGTGACCAGGCCTGCAGGGAAGGGCAGTTAGGGGCAATCAGGCTGGCAGGAAAGCAGTTACGCATCAATCAGGCTGGCAGGGGAGTGGTTAGGGGGTGATCAGGCTGGCAGGCAGAAGCAGTTAGGGGCAATCAGGAAGGCAGGCAGGCGAGCAGTTGGGAGCCAGCAGTCCTAGATTGTGAGAGGGATTTCTGACTGCCCGTTTAGGCTGAATCCTATCGGGATTGGGCTTAAACGGGCAGTCAGACATCCCTTGAGGGGTCCCAGATTGGAAAGCGTTCAGGCTGGGCTGAGGGACACCCCCCTCCCCCACCCCGTGCATGAATTTCGTGCACTAGGTCTCTAGTTTATAGATAAAGTGCTTAGAGCTGTGCAGGCACATGCTTAGGCTGGTGAAAGCATGTGGTGTGTGTGAGGAGATGGGACAAGGCATGGAAAGGCCCCTTCTGTGACTGGACACTGTCTGTGAGAGGCTTCGCATACCAGGCCACAGATGTCCGACAGTATCCTGCAGGCACAGGGATTTGAGCAGACATTTCATTTCATTTTTAGGAACACAGCTCTGGCACCTGCCTGGAGGAAATTTTACACTCTCCCTGACCTCTAGTAAATAGCTTTATTTGACCTCAGCCTCCCACTGTGCTATTTAGAGCTGATTTGAAATTTCACACAAATTCTTTTCACATTATTTTTCCTCAAGTCAATTTTAATCTCAGTTCTATCTGTGGATTATTGGGATACCATCCCAATAATCCACAGATAGATTTGTCTTTCCCCCAAGTAGGTATCTTCTTCTAAAATACCTATTCTGCAGAAAGTCCTTTTTTCCTCCACAGAATAATTAGATGGCCTTTTCAGTTCTACTGGTGACATATGGTTTCAGGCAATGGAACTTGTTCTAAGTCACTGTTAAATATTTGATAATGAGATTCTGCTACCTCGCATAGAACCAGTACTGTGGAAAAGGATTTAGGCACATACCTATAATTAGCATTCCAGAGCATTAAAATCTGTGCAATATCCATCAACTTATTCAGCTGGAACATATAAATTTCTTGCCTCTTCTACTCTTGGGGTTATGAGAAAATATTCAATAAACTAAACATTAAAAAATTTTCCATATGGTATACTACTGGGTTTCAAGGCACTTTTATAGATGTTTTTTTCTTTTCCAGTTATATTATCATAACTTCTCTCTTTTGGTCCATAACTAATTTTTTTTGTAGATTTCCTCTTTAAATTCCTTCCAGTTCTCTTCAGTTACAAAGCTCCTACAGTAAATATGGCTAGGATGACATCCCACAAGTATCCAATCTATCTGAATCTGTGGGCAATGATCTGCTAAAGCTCCTAATGTGCCTTGAACAGGAATTAATGATCTGGGATTAGAAATGAGTGACCAGTGTAGTCATGGAAAAAATTTATTTCCATGTTCCTGGGTGCCAACGACATTTTCTAAGGAGAGACGCAGCTTTAAATAGGCGTAGTCTAGTTTAAGTTCTAAAGATATATAGAGCCTGGCCAGTGTGGCTCAGTGGTTGAGCATTGACCCATGAACCAGGATTCCTGATCAGGGCATATGCCCGAGTTATGAGGGTCTACAGGAGGCAGCCAATCAATGCTTCTCTCTCATCATTGATGTTACTATTCCTGTCCCCCTCTCCCATCCTCTGGCTGAAGTCAATTTAAGAAAACATTTTAAACAAAAAAATAAAATAAAATAAAATAAAATAAAATAAAATAAAATAAAATAAAATAAAATAAAATAAAATAAAAGGTATATAAAGTCAGTGACATTCCCTCCAGTGGGAAAATGTGGGATTTTCCATCAATTTCAGTTGCCCAGGGAAATGGAGCCAATGGCCTTATTGAGTGACACATTAAACCTGAGGGCTCACCAAGGCTAGAAATGTGTAGAATAGGACAAAGTTCTTCCTTCTCTTCAAAATTCTATCCTGAACCTCTGCAAGCTCAAGCTGGATAAGATTTCACTTTAAAAAAAGAAAGGTATTGACATAACCTGGGGATTTGTGATGGATCTCCACCACTATTACTGTGACCTCTATCCTTACCCATTTTACTTCAAAGGCTCTTTCAGAAGAATGGCTAGCACTGAGGGCTGTGTGAGGTCTTTTCAATATGAGAGAAAATGAACTAGGCCAAATTCAAAGGCTATTATTACAGACAAGGTAGAATTAGGTCTCAGGGATACCCAACTATCTTAAAATTTATTCTTCTATACCAAGAGGTAAAAAGAAAACACAAAGTATCCTATAGCTCTCGTTACCTCAAGAAAACTGGGAATAGTTCATTCCTCCAACAAGGAGGGACTGCCTGAAAAGCTAGAACAGCTTTTCTTCCCATCAAGGACGGCCACAGCTCCTCGATGCCACACTCCACTCCTACTGAAAAATACAACCCACCACAACAAATACTCTCATAGTGCTTGCTTCATGTCTGAGCCCTTAAATTATATTAACTTCATAAATTAGATATGATTCTTATCTTTCTCATTTTAGAGAGGAGGACACTGAGGACCAAAAAGTTTGAATGACTTCCCCAAGGGTGTAAACTGGTAATTGTGGAGCTGGATTTCTAACCCAGGCAATCCAGTTCCAAGTCTGTGCTGGTAAGACTGCCTTTTCCCAAAGGGCACATTTATGTTTCAAGGTGCATAATAATAAGTGGAAATCAAGCATTGCTAGTTATTTTCAGAATAATAGATGAGAGAGAGAGAGAGAGAGAGAGAGAGAGAGAGAGAGAGAAAATACCCTCTATGCTTGATTGCCTCAAATTGTATAGAAGAGAGTAAAATAGGACATAGTAAATTATAGTTTATCAACTAATATTGGTTGAATGAATGCATGGAAAGCATTAATTCTACCTATGTACCTTGGAATAGGTTAATATTTATTTTATCTTCTTGAAACAAGTACAAATGATGAACGATAAATAATCTGATGATTATGAAGCTTAAGAACTGAATAAATAGGCCAATAGGATTATAAGAAACTAGAGGCCCAGTGCATGATTGAATCATGCATGTGTAGGTTTCCCTACACGCTTTCGCTTTCGATCGTGGGGGAGCTGGGTGCCTGTCCACTGGTGCATCAGGCCTTTCGGAAGCCTCCGGCTCAGCGGAGGCTTCTGAAAGGCCTAGTGCCGGAGCAGACAGGCACCCAGCTCCCCCGCTTTTGATGGTCCGCGGCGGGACGTGAGCTCGCTGCCCCAGAGGCCCCTTCTGTTCCAGAGCACAGCCATGGTGCAGACGCTGGCCCAATCGGCTACCTTGGCCACCCCGAGTCCTGCCCCCTGCGCCTCCCGCTGGCCCAATCATGGGCATAGCGGAGTGATGGTAATTTACATATTACCATTTTATTAGGTAGGATAGTAGAATGCTCAAAAGAACTAGCGATAATTCACCAGAAGGAAAGAAACCAGGAGCACATAACAGCTGTTTCCAAACTTTTGATGATCTTTCATGTGAATCTGGGAGTAGATTTGCTCTGTGATGCCCTGGAGAACAGATGTGACCCCACAATACAGGACAATTATAGTCATGAATTACAAAATGATCAGGCACTATACTGGGAATTGCATATCGGGTTGGCAAGAAGATATCTGTCCTACCTTCAAACACCAACATTCTATTATTATTCCTAAAATTTATAGATGTTAATCCATGTTTCAGCTTCCATGTCAGATAGCAGTTTTACAAATAATGCTCAAATTAAACAAAATCAAGAACTGTGCTTATGCCTGAAGCGACAGAGCTGAAAACTTTTTGAAATAAGTCACTATCTAGAAAAGGTGGCAAAAATTTTGTATTTTAGATGGAAGGTTGTTTAAAATATGCTAAGTTCCTTAGAATCAAAGAAGAATATGACTTTAGAGCTAGGAGCCCATTTTAAAATGTATTCAATGACCTAAATTTTTTAGAATGAAAACTTAGGCAGTGAGACAATATGGAAACACTCTATCCTCATACTTCTAATAAAGGTAGATCTAAGACTAGAGTTCATTTCCCATCTATGCATTTAATTTTAGTACTTCCATTCTGCCAATAAATCCTAGGCATGAAATAATTGCTTTCAACAATATCACTTTCTTAGTATTCTTTATCATAACTTTTCTATGATAATTAACTTTAGGTAGGTTTCCTCAGAAATTTAAGGAAGTCATTCATGAATTTATTTTTAGTCTTTAGAGGATAAAACAGAAAGGTTCGATGTTGGTTGAGTGTAGACACTGCTGGTACATAATTTTTTGAACCAATTCATTTTTCCACCAGGCTGCCCTTACAGATAGCCAAAAGGCCTGTGAGGTCCCATAATCTTCCCTTCCTCAGAGTCACCACTATCCACCCAAATTACTCACGTCAAAACCCTAAGTTTCTCCCATCCTTTATTTACCACAAGCACTCCAGCATCAAAGCCTGGACCACCTACTTCCATAATATGAAATGTACCTGTCCTTCCCCAACTTGTCCACAATAATCTTTTGTCTACACTCTACAACCTCTTACACTGTTTCCTTGCCCTTTTACATATCATTCTTTGCACACAGCCACAGGTAAATGTTTGTAACATAGGTCACACTGTCACTCTCCTGCATAAGCTCTCAATGGCTTCCCATCACCTCAGAAGTAACACAAAAGCATGTACGAGGTGACCTGACCTCTGAATACCGCTCCAATGTCATTTCCCAACACCTTTCTCCCTATCCATTAGACACCACACCTTCTGGCCCTGTTGTTTTTATATATACCAAACTTCTTCCTGTTTTACATCCTTTGTGCTAGCTGTGTGTACCTGAAGTACCCTTCCTCCATCTAATTCCACTCGGGCTCCTCCTTTACATATCCATTCAAATGTAACTCCTTCTAGTACAGCCTGTTTACAATAGAACCCTCCATCCCTCTTCAATTACTCTCCATTACAAAACTTTGCATTTTCCTCTCCCAATGTTTATCATAATATAAATATGTATAAATATTATTTCAATCATATATCTTCTTTTTAACTGTCTTTCCTTAATAGATTTTTCAATGATTACTAATTGAGTAAAATAGACTTATTTAAGAAAGGACATAAAAATTATTGTTGGTTTGATCCTAAACCTTTTATATACTGTCAATATTTACTTCCAGTGTGCTACTATATACCTTTGTTGATAATAATTGTAAACACTTACATAGCTATGTGTCAGGCACTGTTCTAAGGCCTTACATTTACTACATCAGCTATTCTTAGGAAATCCCATTATTTTTCCCTGTTTTATAAGTATAGAAATTGAGGCATTTACAGGTTGAGTAAATGCCTCAATTTCTATACTTGCCCAGGGTTATTCAAAGAGTTGAACCCAGATTCAAGGCTAGATAGTATGGCATTAGGACCAGGTTCTTAATCATAAACAATCGTAAACAACGTTGCCTTATACAAGCAGGGAACATTGTCAGGATAAAGGGAATAAAAATTACTCTAGTTCCTGAGGCTACCATTAGACAAAGCACACTGACAATCTACTTAAAACCTATTACAGAGGGGTCTATAGGGAATAATTTATAGCACCCCAAGATCAGCAAATATCTGCTAAGGATGTAATGATCAACATAATTTGATGAACAAGAATAGATCCAGAGACAAATGGCTGGGGGGGGGGGGGGGAGGGCGGGGAGGGAAGGGCGGGTTAGAAAGCCGCCAAAGGACTTGTATGAATGCATATTAGCATAACCAATGGACACAGACACTGGGGCGGTGGGGGCTTGCCTGGGGTGGGAATGGCTGGGGGGCAGGGGGGTCAAGCGGGGAAAAAGGAGACATATGTAAAATTTTAGACAATAAATAAATCTTAAAAAGAGCTTAAAGAACAAAACAAAGCAATAATCAAGGTCTTCTATAGATCAGGCTTTGTGTGTATGTATCAGGCTTTACTTTAAGTATAGTAGCATACCCTAAATAAAGCTACCTGCCTCCATGTGCAATAAAAATAAATAAATAAATAAATAAGATAAGAAGTATTTGGTTCTCACTTAGAGTTTGTTGAATAGTTACCAGCTCACTCAAATTCCCATTCATCACTGTTGCCATTCCAATGTCATAAGTCATTCCAGGGATTAAGTTATCAATCTTGAATCTAGTAGCATCCCTTACAAAAAGAGTCATGACTTCTTTTGTATCTGGTATGGGTTTGATTTCAATGTAGACCTCATGGCCATCTTGTGGGGATTCCCACTGAAGAATTATACTATCCTCCCCCACATCGTCAGGTTTAGCATAAACTTTCTGTGGTGGATTTATACCTTAGAGAAACAGAGAAATAGATACACATATCTTAGTTTATTGTTAGCAGCACTCATTCTATTGAGTAAAACTATCTCAGTTCAATATCAATTAGTATTTAAAGTAATTTAAACAAATCCTTTGTCACCATTACCTTGAAAAATAACTCACTTTTGGAGAAAAATGTATTTGTTATTACTATGTAAGATTTACTAATTATGATTAAGTTCAAACATTACACATCAAGGGAAAATAGACAGCATTTTGCAAATTTTTCAGATTTTAAAGTTTTATTGAAATTATTCTGTCTTTTATCAAATATACATAGGAACCTACTATGTACGAGGCATTCTCCTAGCATGTAGAGCACATCAATAAAAAATAATCAAGATCACTGCCTTATAGAGTTCATATTCTAATGAGTGAAAATGGTCAATAACAATCCTATCTAATAAAGAAGGAATATGCTAATTGACCCCCACGCCGTCGCAAAGATGGTGGCACCCACAGCCAATAAGGAGGGAATATGCTAATTGACTGCCACACCCTCAGAGATGGCAGAACCCACAGCCACAAGATCGACGTGCCCAGTCCCCTCAGCCCTGCCGGGGCGGCAGGCATGCAGCAAGGTCGGGCCTACTGCCAGGCAGGCCCAGCTGCTCCGCGCACCTGCCTCCGGAGTCCCCCAGTCGCATCAGCCCCCCAACCACCCAGGGTCAGCCCACGGCACAGGCAAGCCTCGGATGGCAGCTGCCCAGCTGCCCAGGGCCACCCGAGGCTCAGGTAACCAGGGCCAGCCAAGGCTTGCGCTGCTGCAGTGGCAGCAGCAGCAGAGGTGTGATGGGACGTCACCTTCCCCTGAATGCCGGGTCGCCTCCTGCCCCTGAGGGCTCCCGGACTGTGAGAGGGGGTAGGCCGGGCTGAGGGACACCTGCTCCAGTGAATGAATTTTATATATAAACTAGAGGCCTGGTGCACGAAATTCTTGCACGGGGGAGGGGGGAATGTCCCTCAGCCCAGTCTGCAAACTCTTGGAATCCAGAACCCCTCAAGGGATGTCCAACTGCCAGGGATTGGGCCTAAACCAGCAGTTGGACATTCCTATCACAATCCGGGACCACTGGCTCCTAACCACTTGCCTGCCTGCTTGCCTGCCTGATCACCCCTAACTACTCGCCTGCCTTCCTGATCTCCCCTAACTGCTCTGTCTGCCTGCCTGATCACCCTAACCACTTGCCTGCCTGCCTGATCACCCCTAACCACTTGCCTGCCTGCCTGATTGTCCCTAACCACTTGTCTGCCTGCCTGATTGCCCCTAACCATTCGTCTGCTGCCTGCTCAGTGAGCATTATAGCAACTGGTCGTTCCAGTATTTCTGCTGTAACAGTCGCTTAGCCTTTTATTATATAGGATATATAAATTTATATATATGTATATGTGTATATATACATACACACACACACACACACACACACACACACACACACACACACATATACATATATATACTGAGTGGCCAGATTATTATGATCTCTGAATGCATAATAATCTGGCCACTCAGTATATATATATTAGAGGCCCAGTGCATGAATTCATGCATGGGTGGGGTCTGACCAGCCTGACCAGGGGGAAGGGACATGGGTGGTTGGCCAGCCTGCCTGCTGGTCGAACTCCTGGTTGAGGGGACAATTTGCATATTAGCCTTTTATTATATAGGATATACACTGAGTGGCCAGATTATTATGCGTTCAGAGATCATAATAATCTGGCCACTCAGTATACACACACACACACACACACACACACACACGCACACACACACTAATAAAAGGTTAATATGCTAATTAGACTGGATAGACCAGACATCTTCCAGGCGTCCTTCCGGACAAAGCCATGGTGGCGGGGGCCGAGGCAGATGTGGTTAGGGGAGATCAGGCAGGCAGGCAGAGTGGTTAGGGGCGATCAGGCAGGCAGGCAGGTGTGCGATTAGTAGCCAGCAGTCCTGGATTTTGAGAGGGATGTCCGACTGCCGGTTTAGGCCCGATCCCAATCTCAGGGGATCGGGCCTAAACCAGCAGTCAGACATTCCCCGAGGGGTCCTGGATTGGAGAGGGTGCAGGCCCAGCTGAGGGGACCGCCCCCCCCCATGAACGAATTTTGTGCACCGGGCCTCTAGTGTGTGTGTGTGTGTGTGTGTGTGTGTGTGTGTGTGTGTGTGTGTGTATATAATGTATACATTATATAGTACATTAGATATAAGTGCTAAATAAAAAAAGAAAAGTAAACCCCAGTTAGGGAGATCAGGAGTGTGGTGATTATGGAAAGAAACTGATATTACATAGAGAATTCAAGGCAGGTGTCTTTGAAAAGATGAGATTTTTTAGCAAAACACTCGAAGGAGTTAGATACACAGATTTCTGGAAGAAGAGAATTCCAGGCAGAAAGAAACAGCTAATGTAAAAGCCCCATGATAGGAGTTTACCAGGCATCTTCCAACACAGAAAGAACGCCGAAGGGAATGAAGGGAAGAGTGAAAGGATGAGGCCAGGGGTCCACAGGGAGCCAGGCCCTGCAAGGCTTCACAGACTTTCACTTTGAATAAAACAGGTAGCAACTACAGGGTTAAATGCAGAGGCATAACCTTTCCTAAATTTTCAAGAATCACTTGGCTGTTTATATCAATAACAGACTATGGAGAGAGCCAACAGTAGACACAGGGGAGCAAGGCCAGGCATCTATGTGAGAGAGTGGTGGCCTGGTTGACCATAGCCTTAAGTGGGGACAAGTGGTGGGATTCTGGGTTTCTTTAACGAGATAACCGCTCTGGCTGGTTTGGCTCAGTGGATGGAGAGTCAGCCTGAGGACTGAAGGGTCCCAGGTTTGATTCCAGTCAAGGACACTTGTCCAGGTTGCGGGCTCAATCCCCAGTGTGGGGAGGGCAGGAGACAGTGATCAGTGATTCTGTCTCATCATTGATGTTTCTCTCTCTCTCTACCTCTCCCTTCCTCTCTGAAATCAATAAAAAATATGTCTGTTTTTTTAAAGAGAGAGAACCAGCAGGATTTCCTGACAGATTGGGTGTAGGTTGTGAAAGAAATGCAAGGGTTAACAACGCCTTCAAGGTTTTGACCTAAACAATTGGATGAATGAAATGGCTGTGAATCTATGTGGAAAGGGCTATGGGTAAAGCAGATTTGGGTAGGAACATCTGCAGTTCAGCTTTGGATGTTTAGATGTTTCTTAGATTGCTAAATGAGATATATTGAGTAGGCAGTTAGATATTTAATTCTAAAGTTCAGGAGAATGGTTTGAGCAAGAGATATAAATTTAGGCATATTAACATGTAGATGGTTTTTAGAACTTAGGGACTAGTATTTTTCATAAAGATAGCTGCAACTTTAAATTATATTACCTTTCTAATTTCTGAAAGGTATGACACATTTAGAAATAAAGAGAAAATCATTGTGTTTATAATTCATTTAGAACATAATCGGAGAAAATTTCCTTGATACTCTATTGCAGTGGTCGGCAAACTCATTAGTCAACAGAGCGGCAAACCGCAGCGAGCCGCAGTTTGCTGACCACTGCTCTATTGCAATAACCAAAGAAAATACTTAGACTTATCTCCTTACACAATATATTTGAATATCAAGCCTGTGATTTTTACTACTATATAACACTCTGGAATTTGTAATGCCTTCCTTTTAGCCTTAATTCTTTGTCCTGTGTTATATGCTTCCCCTGAACTTTTAATAGTTCCCGAGCACAATAATAAATCATTAGCTCATTATGATAAAGATGATTATAGAATTTTAAATTGTTCAGTAGTTTTACTTTAAATAATCTTTAAAGAATTTATTATGATTTTCATAATTATTTTATTTGAAGAAACTATAATTTGATTTTTAATCTGTTCTGAAGTTTACTACTTTCTTATCAACATAATTAAACACCCTTTTGAATTTTTCAGTAAAGTATCATTCTCAGCCAGACCCAGTCTGTTCATCCCATACTTTAATTCCACAAAATTATAGTTGGACTGACTTGGTGTTGAAACTGATCATTTATGTAAAATTATCAGAAAGTAGCAGCACGATCCAATTAGAAAAACTGTTCACAGGACTCCGGGGGGCGGGAGGAGGGGCGGTGAAACAACTTCAGATCTTTGTTCTTATGTACTTGCAAAGCTTATAGCTATTGTAAACATTTACTCCTGAGATGAAATCTACTGAATACTACACACAGGCAGAGATTGAGGGAACATCTACTTGGTAAGTCTGTGGCAGCCCTGTAGACACAGAATTCTCTGTGCATGCCTGTGCATTTTCATGGGAGAAGGTCCATTCTTTTTTCACGTTCTCAAAAGGCTCCATGCCCCAAAGAAGTTAAATTTTACTGAATAAAAAGATACCCCTTTTTATGTATCAAGGCTCTTCATGTTATGTGTCTAGTTTACTTACATTTTCTAAACTCTCTCTACATGACCCTCTGTACTCCAGCCATGGCAATCTACTTTCAGTGTCCGGTGTTCAAATGTTGGTCTCTTCAAAAAGCCTTCTCTGGCCAGGTCGCGGTGGCTCAATGATTCTCTCTCATCGTTGATGTTACTATCTCTCTCTCCCTCTCCCTTCCTCTCTCTGAAATTAATTTAAAATAATTTTTTTAAAAGCATTCTCTGGCTTTCCCAGGTATGGCTAGACAGATGCCTCTTCTTTGGCCCTCTCTGTGTATGTACATCTATTTGGTCTACTTGCAACGTTCTTCTGCCTCCTCACCCCACCTGCTGCACTCCTTCTGCTCCTTTATGACTCAGAGCACCACTCCTACACAGGGAGCTTCTGTAACCATCCCTGCTCCCCAAGTCTGGGCTAACTGATCCCTCTCTGCGCTTCCACAGTATCCAGAGCATTCCCCTATAATAGCAATTATAACTCAGCATTATCACTTTTTAAAAATGTATTAGTCTTGCTCCATTAGTGGAAGGCAGAGACCAGGTCTAATTCATGTTTGCATCTCTAGTATCTATTGCAGTTCCAGATACTAAAAAATAATTTGTTGAGTAAATAATAAATGAAAATAAAAGAATATGGCCTTGAACATCAGGGGAGTAAAAAAGCACTAGGTTACTAAATCTTGGACATGTACTGCTGTGTCAGCTGACAGTTTATATACATAGAAAATGACCCAAAATTAAGCATGCAGGCCCAGCCAGTGTGGCTCAGTGGTTGAGCATTGACTTACGGACCAAGAGGTCACTGATTACTGGTCAGGCACATGCCTGGGTTGCAGTTTCGATCCCCAGTGTGGTGCGTGCAGGAGGCAGATGATCAATGATTTTCTCTCATCATTAATGTTTCTATCTCTCACTCCCTCTCCGAAATCAATAAAAAAATATTTTTTAAAAAACAAATAAATAAATATGCAGATTCACATGCACCTTTCTCCCCTCCCTCTATTAAATAAATTGGTACGTACCACAGGAGGTTTTAATATGACTTCAGAATTAATGTATCAATGAGAAATCCTCCAAGTCTGCCTGTCAGTTAAAAATGAAACTATCTTCTTAAAGTGTAAGGAACTCAGCTAAGCATTTATCAAATGAAGGATGCTTTGTCTGAGCTCAGAGAAGAAAAACATCCATTGGAAAAATTCTCTTGGTTAGGATTTCCAACACTGAATACATGTATGTTAAGCACTTGCAATTTCATAAACATTAAATAATATATTTTCATATTATTATTATTTTCAAAGACTACCAAGTATTTCCACAAGTCTGAGAAGGCTAATTCATCTATGGCTGTGAACATGTAGGTTTTCCACCTCAGCTCTAATATGTTTAAATTTTAACTGGTGAAATTTCAAAGAACTTTGCACGGAGGCATGTTAAATACACACATGCATGAACAATACACACATTACACACAAAGGGATAGGTGTTTAGCTATGCAGTTTCATACAATAGTGTTTTATCTTTAAAAAAAGAGTGACTTATACTTAAGGAGGTCAATAGAATGCTTAAATAAGATAAATTATTATGTTCTAGACAAGGATTCAAAAAACTGTCAGGTGGAGGCGAGTAGAGATTAGAAATGCATTGGCCCAAAGTCCTGGGATGAAACTGCCCCCTAGCGGTGGAGTAATCACACTGAGTAAGAAAATGAATGAAGTAAAACTGATTAAATGTGCAGACCTTCATATTTGTTGGATCTAGTATTATTAAAGAGAACTGGGTGAACTATATTTTATGATCATTTATTTTCTGGCCACAGCTGTGATAAGGAAGATGTCTTCTAGGAACTCTGGTTGAAACAATGCTGATGTTTAAATTTAAATTAATTTAGTTACTTAGAATCCATGCTTAAAATTGTGATCCAGCATTCAAACGAATATTCAACTGTAAGTATTTCTACCTATAAAGGATCAACACAATTAAATTTCATCAAAATTATATTCCAATATATTCAGTTTATGTATGTTTTATTAAAAGGCAAAATATGCCCACACTTACCTGTAATGGCTGAAATAGGTTGCTCAAAGCAGCTTAAAGTTCCTCGTTCTGCTACACTGAATAGATATATCAGATAATGGTGGAAAGATCTGAGACCTCTAATTGCTGTTGATATGTTGAGTTTTTCAACAAATACCTCTTCTGATTTATTATTTTGAACATCCAAAGTAGTTACAAGGTAATGGTGAAAAGACTCAGGATCTGGAGGATCCCAATGTAAAAATATTTCTGTTGGGGTCACATGAGTAACTGTGACATTTTGGACTGATAATGGGCCTAGGAGATAAAAATACACGCTATTAGTTATATGGGTTGCCAGAATAACCTCTCACTTCTCAATACTTCTATAATACTTTAGTTTAAAGAGAAAGGAAAAACTAGGTTTGAGTCCTGGCTCTTACACTTTCTGGCTCCACTCCCTGAGTAACTTGCTAGCTTTGAACCTCACTTCTCTTGACTATAAAATGGGAATTATAGTAGTAGCTGCCTCATAAAATTATTGTGAAGATTAAATGAGATAAGGTATGTAAAGCACTTGGCACAGTGTTTGACACACATTATTGTTCAGTCATTATTTTTAATGCAACCACCACTGAAAAGACACTCACGGCATTCAGTGATCTCATTTTATATGTCTTTTCCCTCTTCTGTCTTGTCAAACTAGAGTGCAGGGACTTGATATTATTCACTCTTTAGTCCCATCATCACCGGAACTCAGGTTCTCATCCTCTTACAGAAACATTTCCCCATCACAAACCATTTCATCCAGTGCCAATGATTTTCCTAGTTAATCCCTACAGATTAATGTTCTTAAAACAGCACCTTACACATATCAGTCATAAACCCATATCCGTTCTCTGCCCTCCCAACATACACATTCTTCTTGATTCTTTCTTTAGAAGCAATATCTCAAGAGTTAAAATTAAACCATCTGGTTTCCTGTTTGGATCTACTAAGCAAGTTATGTTACTCTAGTCAATTTACTTAACCTTTCAGAAGCTCAGTTTTCTCATTTCTACATAGCTACTCCCTGAGTTGAGGTAAGGACTGATAAAATAATGCATTAAGAGTGCTTTGTGGGAGGTAAAGTGAGTCTTAAAATACTATAGACTTAACTGATAACCATCGCTTCTAAGGTCAAGTCTAACCATCTGAGTCAGAGACCTCTAGCACTCCCAAGTCTTTTACCGCCTACCTCTCAAACTGATTTGACCCTCATGCTCAGGGAAATCTTCTCCAGTCTGCGTTACTCTTCTCCTACAAACTCTTATCTCCATAAATTTGCTCATATGTTTTTTCCCCTCAAGTTTGAGCCCAAGCCTCTCCTTTCCACAAGTCTGCCACTATCAACCACCCTCTGAATTCTAAAAAGCACTTATTAAATATGCACCACTGAGTGGGAATTTAAGTTAGGTTTTGCTATATATAGCATTTCCTTTTATTTCTCACAATTTGTCTCCATTGTAATCCTCTCACAGTCTAGACACACATGTTTATTTTTTTGCTATTAGCATATATCAAAAATCCATTTCCACAGAAATTTATTGAGTATCTACTATGGACTGGACTCCAGTCTAGCTGGTGCCATAAGATATAGTTCCTCGTAGATTAATATTTTAACAGGAAAGCCAAACATATAAACATATTAATTACAATTTAAAATTGGTAAAGTTGCAGGTGTACCTAAAGTGTTAAGAGAAAATACCAGATCTTCAGGAAATATTTACAAATGATGACATTAAATACTTGAAGAATTATAACTTCAGATATCTTGTAACTTACGTGTTTCGACAGTGAATACTGGACTTAGCGTGGTTTTTGCCTCCCATTCATTTATTGCAAAGAGTAAAAATCTGTATACATGGCCAGGAGACAGATGGGTAATTGCTTTTTCTGTAGTATTTGGGGGTATGCTCTCAAAATATTGTTCTGCATAATCTAAATAATATTTTATAATAATTTTATATCCTAATTTTAGCCATTTATTCAAATTATTCCAACCATTCAAATTATCCCAACTAAATACAACTTCAGTTGTTCCAACATCCTTTATATAGATCAAAAGATTTTCCTTCAGAGAAGGTGCTGAAAGAAATATAAAAAAGAAACATTTTAATTACAAATTATAATTCTATTTTAAAAATTAATAAAATGGTGAGATGCATAAATATAATATTAATAATTACATTCATATTTGCAAATAAATGGCAATGGAACATAACAGAAAAATCTTGCAAAAAAATAGTTTGATCCAGTTGCATTTTGTTGTAAAATGTAGCAATCTGTTTCATTCTTGGGTAGCAGTGGGAAAGAAAAGATTTCATTTTTCTTAAGGCCAAAAGGTGATCCATCTGTCCATGTGAGATGACCTTCTTTCTGTAATAAGATGTACAAATGAAGCCAATTTAAAGAAGTATCATATCTTCAAATAAGTATACTTAAAGATAATTATTAGTTACACTTGTAATATAAAATCTTCTAAGATTGTTAAGTCATAAACCGGTTTAATATATATTTATGCAGATTTCCTTTATTATGAAGATTCTGAGCTGGGGACAGAGTTCACTTTCATTCACTCCTTAGCCATATGTATTCAGACAAATTGCTGAATCTCACACTAAGCCTCTATTTTCTCATATGTAAAATGGGTATAATAATAGAATCTACACATTAAGTTGTTGTGAGGATTAAAGAGGCAGTGCATGCGAAGGGCTCAACACAATGTTGGGCAGAGACCCATTATTCGTTAGTTGTTAGTTATTTTATTTAAAGTCATAAAATAAATCATATGCATCAGGAGTGGTTTATGATACCTTTCTGCTAAGGGATATCACTGATGGATATCACCAACCTCAATTTTCACAAGCAATGAATGTACCTCTAGCTATTCCTGTGGCTACCCTCATTGAAAGGGGTAGTAGGAAAAGTACAAGGTTTGACAGAGATGCACCTGTATTCTAACCAATATTTCTGTCACTATCTATTCTTGGACAACTGCCAACCTCTTAGAAACTAAACTTTTCCACCTGCACAATGGAGATAGTCATAACTACTTTGCATGGATGTCAACAGGTTTAGAGAATGTGTAAACAAAACACCAGGCACATAATAGGTCCTCATAACATAAACATCATTCTTAGAGATAATGAACTCTGTGGAAACAGAGACTATGTCTATATTGTGATTATGATGGCATCCCAGCATCAAGTACAGCTCCAGGCTAGTTGCCCAGATAGGATTAAAGAGAACTACTCCCCCAGACATTCTAAAGACTTATTTTTTTTTAAGTATATTCCAATTCCACCTAACAGAATGGAGGAATATTGTCTCCTCGTGGAGTCTGCTTTATTGCATACATGGTGCTGCAGTTTTGGAAACTTTACAGAGGCTTGAGGGGAATATGTTCCAGTGGTTAAGGCATGAGTACTGGTCAGACAGACACAGGCTGAAGCCTGGCATGGCCATTTATTACCTATGTGACCGAGAAGCTTTCTGAGCTCCACTTTCCTCATCTATTCAGTGAGAACAATGATAGTGCCTACCTCATAGGGATGTTGTGAGAACTGAATGAGGGTTACCTATTTAACCCTCACAAAGTAGATTAGAGAGACTAGTACCCTGTCATTCCCCAAGTTCCTGCTGAGTATCAGACCCCAGTGAAGCTAGGAATTGCAATGATGAATAAGACAGTCATCCCTGGAAGCTCAGTAACAAACTCACCCTTACTCAGCATGTGTGAAAGAGATGATTAGTTTCTCATACTTTCAGGGACTATAGCCCAGCAGGTGGCTTTGATGTCAACCTCAAGAGGCCAGCTTAATGGAGAGGTCACAGAGGACAGTGGTTAAGAGCAAACTCTGATGCGTGTCCGTGTGGACAAGTTAACCTACCTGTTCCCCAATTTCCCTACATGTCATACAAGTAAAACACATCAAATGGTGCCTAGCAATACAGATTAGGATATTTCATGGAGAACAGATTTATGTTTGAGTAACAAGATATAAAATTAAATAAATCATCAGGAAAAAAACACACAAACTAGACAGAAATCATTGTTTTAGGTCTTGGTATTTCCAACAAATGAAATTTCACAAGATATCCCATCGTGTTAATAATGCCAGAGAAAAACCCTGGCCAGTTTGGCTCAGTGGATAGAGCGTCAGCCTGCAGACTGAAGGGTCCCACATTCGATTCCAGGCAAGGGTACATGCCTGGGTTGTGGGCTCGATCCCCAGTGGGGGGCATGCGGGAGGCAGCTGATCAATGATTCTCTCATCATTGATGTTTATATCTCTCTCTCCTTCTCCCTTCCACTCAGAAATCAATAAAAATATATTTGAAAAAGAATATTCTACTCCTAAGTAAAAAACAACAAAATTTAATAAAAAAGGATGTTGGAGAAAAATGTCACACCATCTTTTTCACCAGTATTGAAAAAATCTTCAGATATTTTTGTATCTTTTTTAGTAAAATTAAAGCTCATAAACCAGGATATGTGGAGTGAAATAAATAAAATGGAGAAGACTTTCAATGTTTTTTAATTCATATTACTGTATTGCTCACCAAGGTAAGAAATAGAGGATTGTGGGTGGAGGTGAAAGAGGTTATGGAAAAACAAATTTTAATTTAATTTAATAACAAAAAAAGAAGTAAAAGAAGCAGGTTTGGTGGGAAGGAGATGACAAGTCAGTCTGGGCAATGTTGATGTGTCTGTAGATAATTTCAAAAGGCATAATCAGAAGAAAATTCAATGTCTGGAGCTCATAAGAAGAAAGTAGACTAGATAAATGTTTGAGAATCATTGGTTTAAGTATAAATTAGGTAAAGAAATGGATGAGGTCATTCATATGAATTTAGAGGGGTCTGGGGAAGACCAAAATTAAAGCAAAATTAGGTAAAGAATAGATGCCTACAAAAGAGACTGAAGGAGGTGGGGGAGGGATGAATATGCAGAGTACAGAGGATCTTTAGGGCAGTGAAAATACTTTGCATGACATCAAAATGATGGATACATGTAATTACTTATTTGTCCAAATCTATAGAAAGTACACCACCAAGAATAAACCACATGTAAACTATGAACTTTGTGTGATAATGATGGGTCCATGTAGGTGATTCATTTGTAAAAAATGTATCACTCTGGAGTTGATAATGGGGAGGCTATGCATATGTGGAGACAGTGGGGAGCATGGGTAATCTCTATACCTCCCCCTCAATTTTGCTGTGAAACTGTAACTGCTCTAAAACAGAGAAACAGAGACAGAGATATTGAAAAAAAGAGAAAGTGTCTAACTTATAATAAATACTCAATAAATATTGATTGAATAAAGGAATCTGATCTGATAAAAGAGTAATATGCAAATTGACCATCACTCCAACACACAAGATGGCCACTCCCATGTGGTCAAAGATGGCTGCCCCATGTGGACACAAGATGGTCAGCAGGGGAGGGCAGTTGTGGGCAATCAGGCCAGCAGGGGAGGGCAATTAGGGGTGACCAGGCCAGCAGGGGAGGGCAGTTGGGAGGGAACAGGCCTGCAGGGGAGGGCAGTTGGGGGCGACCTGGCCTGCAGGGGAGGACAGTTAGGGGCGACCAGGCTGGAAGGGGAGGGAAGTTAGGGGTGACCAGGCCAGCAGGGGAGGGCAGTAGGGACAATCGGGCCAGCATGGGAGCAGTTAGGTGTCGATCAGGCTGTCAGGGGAGTGGTTAGGGGGTGATCAGGCTGGCAGGCAGAAGCAGTTAGGGGCAATCAGGCAGGCAGGCAGGCGAGCAGTTGGGAGCCAACAGTCCTGGATTGTGAGAGGGATGTCCGACTGCCCGTTTAGGCCCGATCCCCGGTGGGATCGGGCCTAAACGGGCAGTCGGACATCCCTTGAGGGGTCCCAGATTAGAGAGGGTTCAGGCTGGGCTGAGGGACACACACCCCTTGCACGAATTTCGTGCACTGGGCCTCTAGTAAATGAATAAAAGAACATGGGGCAAAGAGTTCTGTTCATCATGATATTTGCACATTTTTATATTTACTGACCTTCAAGTCATTAAGACCAGTCCATAATATTATTTGGTTCTTTAACCTGAGATGCGAAAATATAAATTTTTTTTCCTCTTCATTTTTTATATCCACAAGGTGTGCAGAATTTAAGGATAATTTACAATGTTGCTGGGCTATAGTCCATGGTTTACTCTCTTTGATAATTCTGTAACAGCTATTTTTTAATGCTACCCATCCTTGTGAACATGAACCTACCAAAAGAAAAATGCTTTATTAAAGATGAATTTAGTAATATAACATTTCAAACTTATATTTTTTAAAATCTGAAGAATTGAATTGTGAAAGCTTCACAGTATTCATAGTGCACTTGCCCTATATTTCTCCCAAACCAATAAAAGTGCTAAAGCTGTTATTCAAGTAGAAAATGAATTACTACCAATTAAAATAGTTTTTCAGTAGCTGTAAAAGTTAATTTTGCATAATTACTATCCAATTATAACTTAATTAAAACAAAACCACAGTGTTTTTACCTTTTTCTAAGTTACTTTAGGTTGATTTCCTACCCCTTACTCTGAACACTGGTAAAAAACTAAGGCTATTTCACGTTCCTTTTTATTTTTGAGAACCAGGCATAATGCTTGCTAAGAATTCTGTTCTCTGCCACTTCAAATGGGTTCACCTTCCAGAAAAAACTGAAATGGCTGCTTAGAGTTTTTCTCCAAGAATGCATGCCATAGAAAGACTGAGGAAATGTCGGCCTGCTCAGAGTACGTATTGTACTTTGATAATTGTTGATGCTTCATCAGTGCCTCAACCCACGATATTAGGGGGATGTGAGAAGCATCATTTGAAGAAACTGCGGTCTTCATTTTTCAGAGGGCAAGTAGGATGGGGAGAGGGAATGCTTTAATTACTTCACTGTCTTTTTCTTACTATTCAAGTGTTCTTCCTCTTAACTTGTAAACATGCACGGTGGTTTATGTGCATGTTTAATAGAGAGAGTATTAAAATGGGACTCTCAGTCCATCACAGTGAGGGTATTGCTCTCATTAGCTACTTACGACTTGTCTTCTCTTATGTCGTTTCCCACCATGTGGGGGAAGGGAGTGGAACCAGGAAGGTACAAAAAAATTGAACACATTCCCTTTCCCCTTGCAATATGCTAAACTGTGATTGCAGTCTATCAGAGATGAGTAATAGAGAAGTTTAAGTCAGATTTTAATGAACCTTTAAAGACCTGAAAATGTGCCTGCTCATTGATATTGTAAACTCATCTAAAAACAAAACTATGGAATTTGTATGAACCATTACTAAGGTGAGAGAGAGAGAGAGAGAGAGAGAGAGAGAGAGAGAGAGAGAGCCCACTTGATTCAGTTTAAAAGAAGTGGTAGTAGGAAAATAAAGTTGGTTCTTACCTTTACACTGCTAAATCCAGCTTGTTCACTATATCAGTTAAATACCGAATGATATAATTAGGAAAGGGGGACTATGCTAATTCACTTACAAGTAGCTCATAGTGGTTAATACTAGCCTGGATCTCTTTTTTAAAGAACAATATAACTGCCAAGTTATCTACAAAATATATAATAAATATATTGTTTAATAATGAACCAAATATCTACACACCTGTTTCAACTTGAACATCCAGTCTCTGAAGTATATGTACAAAATCCAAATGCAACTGTTTAAATTCAAAAGTAAAAGCATATAAGGTGGCAGGTTTCAAATGATCCCACTCATAAGCTATGACATTATTTTGCATAATTTGTGAAGAATTATTAAGAGATATTGACACTGAAATGTCCTTGGAAGATATCATACTCCAGTTAAAAGAAACACTCGTACTTGTTGCTATTGTTTTAATATTTTTAGTTGAGATTCCACCTAAAAAATCAGAAAGGATAATTAGTATGTTTTCAAATAAAACTGAATGAAACACAAAGACTATTGAATTACAAAAGATCAACCATGGTGGAAAATACCTAATTATAAAATATTTTCTAGATTATATGGGAGTTCCTTGTACCCTCTTTAGGATGAATGAATTAGGTTACAAACCTACATTATTTTTTTAGAATAATCTGCATTACATGTAACATTTCCATTATACTTACCTATATATCTCACACATTAAATGTCAAAATGAAAAATTTTATTCTTACCTTATTTTATTATTTCTTTCAATATTGAAATTTACATTATATTTAAAGAACAGAATATTACTCTCATGATGTGATTTTCAACTGCCATTACATACCTGTTAATCAGTGTAAAATTCAAATTATCTGGTATTTTCCCTTTTATAATTATATAACAAAGCTGAACAACATATACATATTACTTACGCATTTGAAATGACTTTTCACTTAAAATTTGTCCATATTTTATGGACTGTATAATGATGTGGTAGTCTTCATTTTCTTCTATTGTTATAATTGATTTTGGAGGTTTCTGTGGATCTGCAGGAATGCTTTTGACATTCTGTAAATAATGAGATACATCTGCTTATGAAATATTTTCTAACTATGTCAAATACATTAAAAGTTTGCGGAAAAAGGAGGCATATGTAAAACTTTAGACAATAAAAAATAATTTAAAAAGTAAAAAGAAAAAAAGAAAGAAAAAAAAGTTTGACTTTTTTATATCTCCTTCATAAAAAACAGTTTTTCCAATATAGAATATTTATTTTTACATGTTACTTTTAATATAACTACTCTGCGTATAATATACAAATTCTAAAAAGGAAAATACATAATCATTTATATGAAAAAGTTAAATATTATTTTGACTACTTATTGAAGATACTTCATAAAATGCTAACATTTTATGTATTAATAAAATAAAAGTTAGAAATCAAAATAACTATTAAGTTCCTACTTCTGATGAGGTTTTTAGTTATAACACATCTACATTATGCTTACTTTTCATCAGAGCCAAAAAAAAAAAATGATGCCTTACTTTTTGAGCCAAATTATTAATAAGTTGGTATTTTAAAAAATAAAACTCAGGACTTCCTCCCTCAGGAAATTCTTCCCAGTCAACAAAAATTGTTGTTGTTTGTTTACTTATTGGTATATAATGAAAACTTTTTGAGATCTGAAATAGGAAAGGAAAGGAATGGTGAAAAATAATAGAAATGCATTCTTGGTTAATATTTTATAAGCAATTTTACTAAAATGAAACCTAAAATATGCCAAATTATAATTGAAAACTATTTTAGCAATATTGATTTCTACACATAAGTTAAATAATATTCACTGGATACTCTATTTGTAAACATAATTTTGAGAACAACTTAAGAAAGGCAAGTAAAATGTGAACAAGGAAATACTATGTTCCCAGGCTCAAGAGAGTTGGGAGAAACTCAAAGTCACAGGAAAAACACAGTATAACCCCTGGCATGTCAACTGTGTACCTTGATGGTAATGGCTACAAAATTAAATTACTTCACAGGCATTCTTGATAATACATTCACAATGAAAATAAGTTTTGAGTACAAAACATTTGACTCTGAGTCATTTTAGACCCTTGGTTCATTTATAGGTAAAGAAAATGTTGCTAATTGAGACAAAAATGTTAGACCACATGATGAGAGACCTTTTATGTTCCCTAGATCACAAAAATAAATAAATAAATAGTTTATCTCTCAGGAGAACAATATATTTTATATTTATCAAAAATCCAGCTGAAACCGGTTTGGCTCAATGGATAGAGCGTCGGTCTGCGGACTGAAAGGTCCCAGGTTCGATTCCGGTCAAGGGCATATACATTGGCTGTGGGCACATCCCTGGTAGGGGGTGTGCAGGAGGCAGCTGGTCGATGATTCTCTCTCATCGATGTTTCTAGCTCTCTATCCCTCTCCCTTCCTCTCTGTAAAAAATCAATAAAATATATTTTAAAAAAATCCAACCCAAACAACCTTAAGATGAATCACCATACCTTGTCTTTTGTTCTTATCTTTCTCCCCACTGATAATCCCCAATACAATTTGTAAGCAGTGAAGACAGATGCCATCTATATGCACAAATTTGTGTGGCTCCTAGCAAAGAAACTTTCCTTAGGTTATAAACCTAATATTTGGTGTTATTTCTCTTCAATATGCCCCTTATGTTCCAAAGTGAATAGACTCAATGCAATAGCATCCTACCAATCAACTAATTTTTCTGAAAAGGGCACATTCAAAAATGTCTTACCTTAACAATATATTGTATCCAAAGCAGTAAAATGATTGATTTCTCCATCTGGAAAACAAAGCATATTTAGTTCAATTAAACATGTACATATTGAGATTAAATACTAAACTATTGGACATTCTTTATGTGGTGTGTGTGTGTGTGTGTGTGTGTGTGTGTGTGTATCACTTTAATGGCATGACTTTTAATGACATGACTATTCATCCAACTGAACGTTAAGGCATTGGTAAGTAGGTGCTACATGATATTCTCCACCTCATAAAGTTGGAAACATAAGTGCTTTCCCACAAATACCAAAATAATTTGCTTCTAGAAGCTGCTGTGATGAAATATAAAGGTGTTAAAAATAAAATGAGTTATTAGGCAATTACACAAAATTACATAGTAGTGTGTGAAACTTAACCTTAATTGATGGCAATGTAGAACACCTACACACTGCTACTTCGTTGGAAGTAATTCCTCACATTTTATAGCCATGAAAAAAAATTTCAATATGCTATTGATGAAACTGTAACTTCAAAGGGAAAAAACATTCAAAACCCGTTTCGATTCCTTTTATTTTTTTAAATGTATGCATCTGAAAAGCTTGTGTAACTTTTCATAGAAACTTAAGAGTCCCTCAGGACCTAAGAACGTTTTACATTCAATTTAAGATATAAAGGAAAAAAAAATACAATCTGTATTTAAAATATATACTTCTAAAACTGAAAAAAAAAAGTCATTTTAATAGTAAACAGGTACCAGGATCAATTTCAAGGCTCTCTCTCAAGCCCACTCTAAAGCAGGTTTCTGCCTACAAAATCCTCTTTATTGCTATTAAGCAAGTGTTCCCCTCAGATACAATGCACCCAGTTAAAAAGAAATACCTAACCATTCAATCCACAAAACTGCAGGGCTGTAACCTTGTATTATTCTTCTCAGCACAAGTGCTCTATTCCCCACCCCACTCCCGCCCCAAATCTCAGCTTTAACGTGGAGTGTCCAAGTCTGTGCGCTGTAAGATCAAAGTGGCAAGAAAGGCCGCTCCCGCTCTGCCTGTTCAAGTCCCAAAGTCCCCGTTCAAATTCAGGTTTGAGTCACAGGATTTGCTCCTGGAGCGGAGAAAGGGTAGAGAGCGCGCAGTTTTAGAAAGAGCCCAAAGGAGCCACTTGTAACCGCAGAGAGAGGAGGAGGATAGAGGCAAGAACTGGGGGTTGAGAATGGTTAGACTGGCGGGATGAGGAGGAGAGAGCCCCGACCTGCCAGTCCGAGCGCCGGGAGGGCACAGCGGAGGAGCCTGCGGGTGCCGGGCGCGCGGCCGCACCTCCCGCGCTTTGCAAGTTTCGGGCTCGGAATGCAGCGCGCGGTGGCGGGTCCCTGGACGCAGAGGCGGCGCGGGGCGTGGCCGCCAGGACGCGCGGGGGGCGGCGGCCTCAGCCCACCTGGCGGCCTCCCTGCGCGCTCCCTCGTCCCTGCAGCTCTCTGAGCCCTCGCTCCGCTCCGCGCTCTTCCAGCCGAGTTTTCTTCCCGCCAGCGGTGCCCTCTCCCACGGTTGGGTTAATGAAGTGAAGGTCTCCATGGCAACCGTAAGCAGTGGGAAGGAAGAGACGTGGGAGGCGAGTCGCAAAACATTGATGTGTGGAGGAGAATTCTACTACACGTGGAAAGGGGAGGAAAGGGGAGGGCGATGAGTGGGAAACAGTGGCTTCTCATGAGAACCAAAAGGAAGTCGAGTGGCTGTGAATAGCCCTGGTTGGGCAGATTTAAGCTGTTTCCTGCAGCATTTGACAGTCTTGATTGACCTTTTCTCCCTCCTGAGGTCTTCTCAGCCTCCCTGACATTACCCTCATCTGGTTCTTCCATCCATCTTCTTAGTCCACAGCCTCCTCTGATGTTTCCAGCTAAAATATTGACTTGACACGTGGTACCTTCCTTGAGTCTGGGTTATTTTATTCACTTTTGTAATTTCAGTCCTATTCAAGAGTCCCCGTCACTTCGTCTTGGATCTCATTTCTTTCCAGGGCTTAGGAGCTGTATTTATAGCTCCGCACTGGCCATCTCCCACAGGCAATTCAAAACCATCTTTCCATAACTAAATGTATGCTCTTTCCTCTCCTTGCCCTTCTGAGCAGAGAGTCAGCCAACCAGCCAAACAAACCAGTTCTACACAAAGCCCACCTATCCCCCCAAATTTATTTGATTCTAGTTCTAAAACATCTCTTAGGGTGATTACTTCCACTCTATTTTCACAGTCATGCCCTTACTTGAAAACTTTAATTATCTGTCTCTCTCCAAAAAGTATAAGCCATTTTTAAGAGTTGGAACCTCAGGTTAGATCCTGTTGTTCCATTTACCAGCTGAGCATCTATCTAAAAAGTTTACTGTTGTCAAGAGTAAAGTCTTAGAGTGCTTAATCCTATATAATAAAGAGGTAATATGCAAATTGACCATCACTCCAACACAAGATGGCTGCCCCCATGTGGTCAAAATGGTCACCCCCATGTGGACACAAGATAGCTGCCACAAGATGGCCAGCAGGGGAGGGCAGTTGTGGGCAATCAGGCCAGCAGGGGAGGGCAGTTAGGGGTGACCAGAACTGCAGGGGAGGGCAGTTGGGGGGAGACCAGGCCTGCAGGGGAGGGCAATTGCAAGGGACCAGGCCTGCAGGGGAAGGCAGTTGGGGGGAACCAGGCCTGCAGGGGAGGGAAGTTGGGGGTGACCAGGCCTGCAGGAGAGGGCAGTTTGGGGCAACCAGGCCTGCAGGGGAGGGAAGTTGGGGGTGACTAAGCCTGCAGGGCAGGGCAGTTGGAGGGACCAGGCCTGCAGGGGAGGGCAGTTTGGGGTGACCAGGCTGGGAAGGGTGGGCAGTTAGGGGTGACTGGGCCATCGGGGGAGGGCAGTTGGTGGTGACCAGGCCAGCAGGGGAGGACAGTTAAGGGTGACCAGGCTGGCAGGCGAGGGCAGTTAGGGGTGACCAGGCTGGGAAGGGAGGGCAGTTAAGGGTGACCAGGCCATCAGGGGAGGTCAGTTAGGGGTGACCAGGCCAGCAGGGAGGGCAATTAGGGGCAATCAGGGCGGCAGGGGAGATCAGTTAGGGGCAATCGGGCTGGCAGGGGAGCAGTTAGGCATTGATCAGGCTGGCAGGGAAGTGGTTATGGGGTGATCAAGCTGGCAGGCGAGCAGTTGTGAGTCAGCAGTACTGAATTGTGAGAGGGATGTCCAACTGCCCATTTAGGCCCAATCCCAATGGACATCCCTCAAGGGGTCCCAGATTGGAGAGGGTTCAGGCTGGGCTGAGTGACACCCCGCCCCCCGTACACGAATTTCATGCAATGGGCCTCTAGTAGAGTATAAATACGGAATAGAGTGGCAATTGGTATTAATTCATTGCATGCAATAACTGCCAATAAACTCACATTTGGACTGTATATTCTTGTGTGATATCCCAATCTCTCCTACCATAGTTAGCTAATATGATGTTTCTAAAATCCTCACATGATCCAGACCTGGGTGCTTACTTGAAAGCTTATTCTGACTCTTGGTTGCTTACAATATACCTCTGAACAAATTCACTTTTCAACATCACTTCTCTCCTCTTTGGCACCCTAACTCGTATCCTCAATGAAGTAACAGGCTATAAACATTCACACTTCTGTTTTCCTATAGAACTTTATTTCTATTGTAGCACAAAGATTTACTTTTTTATGTATTCATGTCCTCGGTCAGATTAGGAACTCCATTATGGCACAGACTATGTCTTCATTGAAGCACAGGTGTCTATGTGAACTATATTTATATTGTTTTAATGTAGGATGTTCTACATGTCTTTTGTCTTTAAAAGTAGCAAGTTTCAAAGCAATATATCACAAAATGATTTTATTGACAATGAATTAGCTTTCAGGCTTTGGGAAATATGATCAGATTAAAAATCCATCAAGATCCCTGGCCAGTGTGGCTCAGTTGGTTGAGCATTGTCCCATGCACTGAGAGGTCACAGGTTCCATTCCTGGTCAGGGCACATGCCCAGGTTTTGAGCTCAATCCCCAGTGGGGGCAAGCATCAATGTTTCTCTCTCTCATCAATGCTTCTCTCTCTCTTTCTCCCTCTCCCTTCCTCTCTCTATAAAAAAAATCAGTAAAAACATATATTTTTTTAAAGTCATAAAGGATATTAAATAAACTTATTGTGGTAATCACTTTGCAATATATGCATATATCAAATCATTATGTACATCTTAAAATTCTATGATGTTGTATGGCAGTTTTATCTCTGTAAAACTGGGGGACAAAGAAAATCAGGAAATTGGTCGCTATAAATAAATACATAGTCCATCAAGTGAATTGAGTAAATTATATATATTTTGATGTGGCTCTTTTTGTTTTACAACAATAACATTTTAAACAAGCAGGCATCATAACACTATCACCTTCTGTTCTAGGTCAATAAACTTAATGGTAAGTTAATCAATAGGGATTCCTTAAAATGCCCTCCTTCCTGAAGAGACATCCTATGAAAGAATGTGGCCTTGCTCCTGCCTTCCCCTTTTATTTGGCCTAGGAACTTACATATAGAGAAATAAAAGTGGAAGTTTCAAGAAAATTATGGGTCATTTATTTTAAGAAAAGTAAAGGATAGATTTATTACTAGTTCAGTGCATTTATTCTTAAGGAAAATATTTTTCAGACAGGGGCCATTTAGGCAATAATGGAGACTATTAATATCTTCTAACATGAATTTCCTATTAGGAAATATGCTGTTTGAGGTCTTATTTACCTACTTGCCATGAAAGAAAATCCACGCCTTCACCAGAGGTTGTGTTGACATATTTGCAAAACCACATCCTGGCAGAAATGAAAAATATACAAGTAAACACAATACCCAACCCTTCTTCACCTTCAACTTCCAGTCTTTTATTCAATCAAAATATTGAGTGATTACTATGTGCCAAGCACAGTGCTAAGCAATGCCCAGACACAGCTGGGTGTCCTACAATTCAACTCAATTCTGATATTATCTACCCAGAGAAAGCATCAGATTCCACAGGTTAAGGGTTCAGTCCTACAAGACTCCCCCTGCTCCCCTCTTTAGACTCTAGTCACAAGGCCAGGTTGTTACCTATTCTTCTGACAAACCCTAATCGATTGGAGGTTCCCAACCCCATCCTTGGGTTGCTTAATTTGTTAGAGTGACTCACAGAACTCAGGAAACCTATTTACTTACTAGATTACTGGTTTCTTATAAAAGGAACAGCCAAATGGAAGGTATGTGGAAAAAGGGTGCAGAGTTTCCATGCTCTCTCTAGGTGGGCCATTCTCCAGGCATTTTCATTTGTTCACCAACCAGAAGGTCTCCAAACCCCATCCATTTGGGGGTTTGGGAGGCTTTCTTTTGTAGATCATTGATTACTGCAGATTAATTCAACCTCCAAACCTTCTCCTCTCCTTGGAGGTCAAGGTGGGACTAAAAGTTCCAGTCCTTGATTCTCATTGTGGGCCCTTTTTTGTCAACCAGCCTCCATCCTTAGAAGTGGTCAGAAAATTGCCTCATTAACATAACAAAAGACACCTTTGTTGCTCTCATCCCTTAGGAAATTCCAAGGGGTTTAGTAACACTTCCCTGCCCAAAGAGGAAAGAAGTCCAGATATATAACTATTATAATTCACAGTATAATGTCTAGATACCTGACATTCCTTCTTATTAGATTGGTCTAAAACAGGTCTCCCTATCTCTAGTTTTTCCCTACTTTAATTCATTTTCAACTTTCTTCAGAGTAATCTTCCCTAAAGGTCTGTTCAGATAATGTTACTTTCCTAATCTCAAAGTCTTCAATGGCTCTTCAGCCTCCCTAATTCCTTACGTTTGAAGTCCTCTGGCACATTTTCAGTTCATGTCATGCATTTTCAATTCACTCTGTTTTTCTCCTATTTCATCTTTTTCATGAAATTTTTTCCTGTGTTCCCCTAACAAGAGTCACATCCCCTCCTCTGTTCTTTTGTAGCATTTAATGGTGCTAATGATGGCTCATTGCATTCTATTTTTCATAGAATTATCTGTGAACATCTTAGTATCTTTTTCTTAATCTTTATTGTTGAAAGCATTACATATGTCCCCTTCTCCCCCCCTTGACTTCTAGCCTGCCCATGCTCCCTGCCCCAGGCTTTCATCACCCTATTGTCAGTGTCCATGGGTTATGCATATATATGCATACAAGTTCTTTGGTTGATCTCTTCCCATCCACCTACCCTCCTTGCCTTCCCTTTGAAGTTCAAGCGTCTGTTCCGTGCTTCTGTCTCTGGATCTATTTTGTTCATCAGTTTATTTGGTTCATTAGATTCCACATATGAGTGAGATCATCTGATACTTACCTTTCTCTGACTGGCTTATTTCGCTTAGCATTTTAGTATCTTTAACAGATTGTAATCTCCCTGAAAGTAAGACTTCACATTACTCAAGGAGCCAATTGTGATATCTTACGTAGTAGGCACTCAAAAAATATTTTTAATAAATACTTGTTCAAGGAATATTATAAAACTCTGTCTTTTCCCTTTTCTAGGTGGCCCTTGGGACTTACCACATTGTAAAGATTTTTAAATGTTTTTGGGAACAGCAAATAGAAATTTCAACATGAGTCATGTCACTCAGGCAAAACTCAGGCATGATTTACAAGATTACTATAAAAGCCCTTCTGGTTCTGCTTGGAACTCCAGGGGTCTTTTTCTGTCATTTGCAATGTATTTGAGATCTTTCTTTATGCTTTACCCTTTAGAGTAGCAAGATCTGTCACATTCCAGAGTGTGGCAAAGTGTACTGTTTTAAGGTTAAAATGGAACAGAACTTCAAAATTAAAGACCAACATAAAAATATTCTTCCTTAAATCTTCTAACTTGTATAAATTAATGGTACTGGGTTTTGGGTTTTTTGTTTTGTTTTGGTTTGGTTTTTGTCTTTTATTGTCTTGTATTTCTTGTTCTTACAGTTCTTTTTTAATTACTTCTTTCAAAGAAGACATTTTACTCAAAATTTTCTCACAAAAGTAACATTTTCATAAGCTGATATGTAATTAAAGTAAGTCATATTTCTAACACTACTTAATGGAAAGCCACTGTTGCTATGGAATTCCCAAAGCTCTATTTTGCTGGCATAAGTTATAAGAGAAAGAAAATAAAAGATGGATTAGCAGCATTTTTTTTTTTTCATTTGTATTTGGTTTCTTAAATGTGATGCCAAAAAGACTGGTTTTTGTTCAGTAACTAAGATTGACCTTTTCTACAAGGTAAAATTTCCTGAATACTTGTGGTATGATCTTTGTAGCATATTCATTCATACAATATGAAAAGTAGTTATTACAATAGCTCTTTTATGAAAATATTTAATTGTCCAAATCAATCCAAATTGATTTACTTTGAGTGAGAATGGTATGTTTAATAAAGTGTTATTGGCTGTACTTCAGAACCTAAGATTAGAAATTGGATTTATCTATATTCATTGGTATGGACTAAAATGCAGATGTCATGTTGAGAAACAGATCTTCATCTCCGGGGTGGGGATGGTTGTGAAGTAATTCAGAGTTCTGGCCCACTAAGTTCATGGCTTTGCTGGTAGATTTGTTAACAAGTGTGCTGGGATGGATGGGACTTTTTTCTACATGAGATTATCAGCATCTTTAACATACTGAATAATTTTAGTTCACTAACTTTTACTGAGAAACTTTGATGAAGAAAGTATCTTGGACGGAGGGACAAGGATAGAGAAACAGAGCTAACCCCTGACTGACTATAAGGGCTTTATATCCAAAGGAGAAGATCCACTATCCTTACACCTTGAAAAATCAGAGAAAAAATATAATTAAATTTCTAAATTGTGACTAGGTGAGAAATTGCATTTCAGTGTAGATTAAATTTGAAATGCTTTTATTAAAATTATTGTTATCTTTTCATTGTTAAAGGATTTAGGTTGTTATTTTTTAGGAGGTCTTTATATATAGGAAGATTAGCCTTTATCAGTGATACATTGCAAATATTATGCTTTTGTTTTACATTGTCTTTCGATTGCATGACGTTTTGGTCATGATAGAATTTGTTATCTGTTTTCAGTTTTCTTATTAAACTTACCAATCCTTCCTTTTGGGCTTCTGGATATTGAGTCAGAATTAGAATGGCTTTCCCCACTCTAAGGTTATAATGAATTATTCCAATTTTCTTTAGAACGTCTACTCTCTTTTTCCTTTTTCTTTTTCACATTTAAACCTCTGATGTGTTTAGAACTTAGCCTGATGTCAGTGGATGTATGAATCCTAATTTCTCTCTGTCCAAGTTACAATCCAGTTGTTTCAACACCATTTATGGAAAGCTCATTTGTATTCCTCTGCTGATTTGAGGGCCACCTTTATCATATACTACATTCCAAAAAGGTTTGGTCTGTCTTTCTGCACTTTCTCACAGCTGTTTATCTATCAGATGCCTACTTTCTTACGAGACTGTGAATTGTGTGAGTCTGAGCACTGTGTCCTTTTTGTTTTGCCTATGTCCTCCGAGCTTAAAATGTGTCTGGCACATACTGGTAGCAGGTGCTCAATATATTTTTCCTGTATTTGAGAATGTTTATGAAGTTCTAGGAGAATGTTGCTCCTTTTCCCACAAATAAGTTTAAAGATGACTTGTTGTTTTTAATTTAATAAATATTTTATAGAGCATGAAAATAAAAAAAAATGTGTGGTAGACAGTATACAGTATTATGTGCTCATTTGAGGTACATAACAGTTTTTCTTAAGCAAAATGTTAATTTATTTTAACCAAAAGCATTTGATTCAGTCTATATATTAATAGGGGTCAAAGAATATTGAAATGTTACCATCTAGATGAAACACTTATATTAAATACAAATAAGAAAAAATCAATTTTTTATATACAGTAGACACTGGGACTTTGTAGATGTTCATTTCATTCTTTCACCCATTTCTAAGTAACCCTGGAGATCCAAAATATCTAATAAGTTGCAATTTTGGGGGGAAGCATGATCTCAAAACCAAAGAAATCACCTAGCTCATATCTGAGCCTAGACGATCAGGCCCCGCATCTGCTTTTCAATGCAACTTTACGGTTCTCTTGTTGCTGTTTGACTTCATTAGGTCCTCACGATAATAATACCAAGTAGGGCATTCCCTCCTTTTTACATACAAGGAAACTCAGACAATTATGTACTATAAATGTCAAAGAAGTTTGACATTTGCAAAGATCTCAGGATATATTCCTTGCATATGTCAATAATCTGTATGTAAAAAGTGCAGCATTCTGTTATAGAATTATTAATACATTCAAATAATTGTATCTCATTCTTCATTGGCAAAGCAGCAGCATGAGAAGCAAAAAGCATGTAACTTCAATAGTATGCAAATACATCTCAAAAATCAGATGTGCATGAGATAGTAAATAGCTAACTAAATGTTAAGTAGTAACAACATATTTAATAATAGTTTTAATGGTATAAAAAAATAAAAGCCCAAGATATCCCTCCTCTATTTAGGAACTGATGCTACATTTCCCCATTACTTATTATTGGGATAACTATTAAATGAATGTATATACATATGAATGTGTGGCATTGTGTTTTCTTTTTTTTTTGTAAAGGCATTGAATTTAAAATTCTTAATTCTATGCAAGGCTAACGCTTAAAGAATAAAAAATTCTGTGGTAGACACCTTACTGTACCATCCAAAAAAAAAAAAAAGAACATAGGACTGGAATAGTAAAGATCTAGACTTAACCCAACTATTAACATGAATTCAATACATTGTTATACTGAATTAATTTGTACAAGTCACCAGCTTCTCTGGTTATCTGCTAGACCTGCAAAATGAGGGGAATTTGCAGTAATACCCCTAATATCTATTCAAGTTTTTAAAAAACTAAAATCCTATAGTTCTATGATCTGTCTCTAGGCATACCACCCTTTATGACTATCCAGATACCAATTTTAACTGATTACATTTACCAGAATATCAAAAAATGACTACTAAATGAAACTTCAAGAATTCTGCAAAATAACCTGCTTAATGAGCATATCTCAGGTTTTTAGCATGTTGCAATTATATGTATAGTATTTCAGCTGAACAACTTAAAATAATTTACTTCTCTAAAATACAGTAAATGAATACATCTAATTTTCCATGGAAAGTGTGTATATTTTTGTTAATTTCTATATCCCAATAGTCTGAAAAGTACATTATCAATAAACAGTATAAATCTGCCCAGTGCCTAAATAACAGTGCTGAAAGTTAACTCCATTTGATTGGTGATGTTGCATAGAGTTCTTGGAATCCACAAGTCTAATTCCACTGGCATGTGCAGTCTATAGGTTCCTGGAGCGTGTACATGATCTCGGTGCCATTTCCCGAACAGTACAGGGGCACAGTCAGATTCCGCACTCCATTCTCACGACAACACTTACAGAATCTTAGATGGCTCTCAATGTTGATGTTATATATGGTAGCAGATGGGCATTTTCCATCACAAGATGCAACATTTATCTGTAAGGCGAGATGATGAGAAAAAACTCATAAAAATTAAAAATCTGGTTACTTGATTTTACTAATTCAAATGAAAGCAAGGCTTTCTTATCACTTTAACTCTCAAGCTTCTCTGTGTTTGCACAGAGAAAGATTGCATAGCATACCAGGTTGAAATTCAGTAACTTAGTTCCACGGTGATGCCTAGGACAGCAATGCTGACAGAAATTTTGAAACGTGCTCACATAACTAGACAGGTGCCTGCAATATATTAATCATAATCTAATGAGTCTATTGTAACCCATATTATATCATGGCTCAAGTAGACTGTGGAATTGTATGGGTCATATTAAAGGAGGTAAAGTTAGAACCAGGACTATTTTTGCTGAGTAAAATTGCATAGTTAAGAAAATACATAGTCAAATATATTTAGATTTAATTTCCATCTCTCTGGATTGCAGTTACCACTTCAGAACTTTTGACTACTTATGCTAAGAATAATTCACACTTCTTCACAGAATATTTTAATATTAGAATTCAAGAATAATCTCAAAGCTAAATATTGTGTTAGCATTTTGTTGGCTTACAAACTTATTAGTGCTGCAATACATATACTTTGGAAAGACACATACCCTTTATGTAACAAATGATATTTTTCCACTTACAGAGCTTTGACTTATACAGTCCTGTTTCCTTATAACTGATTTAATAATCACTTTCTGGCATATTCTTTCTTCTCGTTTACCTGATAAAATATAGAACGTATTTATTCATTAAAAGGCTCATGCCAAATTGTTTCTTAATTCAATTAACATATGAATATATTGAAAATTGATATGTTTACATAAAGTATATTCCTATATTAAGAGATATTTAAGATTTAACTCATATTTTATGTTCAATATTTATTTTCACCATCTAAGTGGATTATCTCTTATATTTTCTAGCTTCATACTTCTCTTTACCTTATTGTCAGAATAATTACCATAATCACAAATCAAAAATATTCTATACATACAGTACAGCTAACTGTATAGTATGTACCAACCTCTGTGTGGTATATAGACAGATAGATAAAATGTTTATTACATGGTATCTAAAAGTAAATATACACATAAATAATTAAAGCATCTATACATATACTAGTATACATAAATTTATTTTGAAATTAAAAACTAATAGATTTAAAACCACATTATCCTAACGTATATTAATAAAATATCAAGCATGAATGTAATTGAACTATTTATCAACCATGTTTAAATGTATAGGTGAGTGATGCTAATTTGATTTGATGGTTCTGAAACGATCTCTTAGGAGTTCAAATGAAAACACTTTCTATTAATTAATGGCATATTAATATGCCTCTGTGTGGGTGATGGATTATTACTTGGCAATACACCAAGAATATTTATTTCACACTGTATGTAGTAGATATAACTCTGAATCAGGCTGCAAAAGTCCAAGGTTTTTTTGCTCTGATACTAACTTGTTTTGTCATTCCACTGATTTACCTTGTTTGCAAAAGGCTGGGTTTATTTAGATCTCCAGTTTTCAAATGATTTTAGTCACAACATTATTTTTTAATTAAATAATTCTGTGAAATCTCAACATGTAAAGTATGTCAAAGCTAAGCTATGCTGGTTCAAGTAAAGATGACCTTAAATTAAACTGTCCTCCTCAAGGTTACCCTTGACCTTTAAATTGCGAAATTCAAGGTCACATCTCAGTTCTCATTCTATTTGACTTCGCAGTAGTATTTGACCCAGTTCATCACTCTCTTCTTCTTGATACACTCTCTACACTTGGCTTCTAGAACAGCCACTTTGGTTTTCCTCTGTCTCACTGTGGCTCCTCCTCTCTCTCCTATGACTGTTCTTTCTCCTTTCCCTGATCTCCCACCTATACAGTGTGGCCCAAGGCTCAGTGTTGGTGACAGAGGGCAGGCTGTTGGTACCTTTTAGTGCTTTTACTCAGTCGTTACTTCATGCAAGTTTAAGAATAATTGTTTAGAAAGAGCACATCTTTAACATCCCCTATAAGGTACCTTACCCTCTTCTTTCTATCACTTTCATCCCTGTGCTATAGCCACACCTGCTGTTTCCTTTGCTTTCAACTCTTCATTCTTCTGGCAGACATTCAGTCTCCGTTCAAATGACACGTCCTTACAGAGGCCTTCTTTAATGATTCCCTTAAGTTAGCAACCAGTTCCCTTCACTCTCCATCCCTTTTATTCTGCACTATTTTTCTTTACATCACTCATCACTACCTGACATAATAATATATATTTATGTGTTCATTGTTTCTTCCACTTCTTGATAATATGCACTATGCATACAGATACTGTTTCACTCACTATCACAGTCCCAGTGCTAAAAGACTGTCTGGTGTGTAGTAGGCACTCAATAAAAATTGGTTTGATAAATTAATTCATTCGATGAATGAAATTGGGACAGCATCAATTTAGTTAGACAGCATAAATTTGTTTGTACCAAGAAGCATTCCTGTTCATTCTCAGAGACTTTATTGTAACACATTTTGTTTAGCACAGCACCTGTGATAGTATCCAATACCCACAGTCTCTCTGGTATAGCCTGGTCACACAAAAGCAAAGACTGCAGACAAGGGTTCTCTGATACCAAAGCTGAAACTTCCTTACAAGTCCTTACTCATCAGATAGGAAAAACTGAGGTGACTTTTTTACTATTCTGCAGCTTCAAAGAGCTTAGCAGAATTGAAAGGCCCCAGACAAGCCCTTAATCTATTACTGATGAGTGGGATCAACTTTTCTGAACCTTCATTTTCTCTTCTATAGGGGGAGCCATCCCTATCTTCCCATCTAGCTCTCGGAACTTATGAAGATTAGTTGTAGTACTGGTCTGCAATGGGCTTAATAGAGTGTCTATGTGTGACAGGCAATAAATAGTACTAATACAGTCAGTCACACAGATCTCCTGTCTACCCTCAGATAACATAATTGTACTCACTTCTCTAATGACTAACATGGAGTTACAGAATCTAAGCTCTTCATATTTGCTATATGATTCTACTCCTATATCGCATACCTAAAGAAGAGTCTAGACTGAAGAAGCAGAGGAAAAAGAAGTGAAGTTATAAAAATATAAACTTCCTCAGATTCTGGAGTCTAATTTCATTCCTTTGGTTCCTGATACAATGACTACTGGATATACATTAGTTTACATATAATTCATAAAATACTGAATTAAAAACTACTTTTTTTCTAACAGAAAAAAGGTTAATTAGTGTGTGTCTAAGAGCCCCAGTAATTAAAGAGGTGTAAGTGGCATTATCCTATTTACAAAAGTCCCAGCAATAAAAACTGTTATGGGTTGAAATATTCCTATGAGCCTCAGAAATCACCTTATTTGGAGATGGAGTCTTTACAGAGGTAATCAAGTGAAAATGAGGTCATTAGGGTAGGCCCCAATCCAATCTGACTCATGTCCTTATAAAAAGGGGGAATTTGGAGATAGATACACATACAAGAAGAACCCAGCTAAGGAGAGAGGCCTGCAGCAGATCTTTCCCTCAAGTCCTCAGAAGGAACCAACCCCATGGACCTCTTTATTTTGGACTCCTAACCTCCAGAACTGTGAGATGATACATGTCTAAGTCACCCAGCTTGTGGCACTGTTATAACAGCATTAGCAAACGAATACAATGTCACATTAGAGTCAGGCCATCTTATGTTGAACTCTTTTGTTGTGGTAAGTTTGTGTGTGTCAGATTTACATACTATGTAAATAAAAACTGCCATTCTAGCCTAAAACTCCTATTTTTATCTTGAGAAAGTCATAAACACTTTAAAAAGAAAAAAAAAAGAAAGATGGCTGCATTAATACCTCTCCATTCTATTTCAGTCCTTAAAGTCATTAAAAATTACTAAGAGCCCTGGCTGGTGTTGCTCAGTGGTTGAGCGTTGACCTATGGACCTGGAGGTCATGGTTCAATTCCAGTCAGGGCACATGCCCTGGTTGCAACTTTATCCCCAAGGTGGGGTGTGTAGGAGGCAGCTGATCAATGATTCTCTCTTATCATTGATGTTTCTCTCTCTCTGTCTCCCTTCCTCTCTGAAATCAATAAAACTATATTTTAAACAGTTACTATGAAATAAACCTTATCATCTGAACTAATATAACCTATGTATATTGTGTATACATAACTTTATCAAAATAATTATTGGGAAGTTTTACATATAGGATTTAAATGTACTCATTAAATTAGCATTTCTCAAATGTATCATACAGAACCATAGACTTGTCCCAATAGGTTTGGACAATACTGACTGCACTTTGCCCTTATTGGAGTCACAATGACCTTCTCATCATAACCTACGTACTCTTGCATAGTTCCACATGTTCCAAGTAAATCTGACCACAGAGCACTTTTAAACTTAAACCCATTAGAGCCCCACACAACAATAAAGAAATGCAACAATAAAGAAATTTCTAATATTTAAATTAAAATTTATCTAAAGAAACATGTTACTCAATGAAGACTAAATTACAAAATAATAAGCCATGACACAAAAACATTTAATATGCATTATACAATTTGTTTCCCTCCACATGTCTTAGGGACTGAAATTTACAAGAAAAATTATAGGACAATTAAAACTAATCTATCAAATTAATCAATGTAATATGTCTTCACTTACAGATCTTGCAACAGCCTTCATTATAAAGCTTTACAACTCCTTCATTCTAGGAAAAGAGGAGAAAAGTAAAAAGGGTTTATTTCTTCTTGGACTAGAAATAGAAAACTAAAGTATCACAAAGTACTTTATAGGAAAATGATTGGAATTTAACTACTAATAAGAATTCCTTTTGTAAAAAAATTTAGGAGCATATGTTTAAAATGTTATTTCTTTATTCGTAATATCAGAGTGTAAAAAGATTAACTTCCTTAAAAGAACACTACAAAACTTTATTTTTTTAAGATTATAAATTTATTATTACATCTGCTAGCAGAAGGGCTGAGACCAACATGGCATCAGCCCAAATTTTAAATACAAAAAAAAATGTCTTACCAGTAGAGGCCATTATATTTTTCAACTCTTCAAAATAATATAAGCTACTCTATAAGAGTAGACTGAGTTTCTGAATATAATTGAATGTTAAAATGGTGTATCTTTTTCTGTAATATTTTACTATTTTAAAATATCTCTACTTCAGAATGGCTTCTGCCTAAGGATAACTTAAGAAAATTTTATTATCTTTTAGAATTATTACAGTAAGTTTCTGGTTGCTTTTAGTAACTTGATAATTACAATTCAAATTTTAAAATCTGTGAATTAAGATGGTGTCTGATTCTTTCCAGACCTGAAATTCTATTACTTTAGTACATATGTTATCTACCTAGCCAGCTAGCGAGTTATCCATCATTACTAAAAGAGGACATTTTGAAAAATATCAATGAGACTGCTATTTCTATACACTTAGAAAATATTGCCCCACACAACAGAGCAAAGCTTACCTTTCATTAGGGATTATTACCTATTAATTAAAGCTACAGTAATCTTTTTTTTAAATTGTATTACTTTCACATGGAATAGAAAGTTGTTCCAGCAACCTTCAAAGTTAGTAATAAAAGGGGGGGGGGATTGTATCACTTTTAAAAATCTGAGAGAATAAGGAATTGGGAGAACAAAACTGAAAGACCAACTATGGCATGTGCTCAGTTCCACAGTGGCCTGTGCTCAGAGGAGCTAAGACAAATTTCACTTAGGCCAACATGCAATAAAAAGTGAATTACATCATAAATCTGGCTGTGTGTTTAAGAAAGAGAAAATCATTCAAGCTCTGATGGATTCGTTTATTGATCCATATTGAGAAAGAGGCTAGGTGATCAAATGATTTTTCAATAATCCTTTATCTACATATTAAAAACCCAGAAATAGCATAATGTCTATTCAGGGAGAGTGAAAATTATTTGGAATACCATATATAATTCAAAATGGAAAACTGAAGAAATATAATAGAGCTTTTATGTACACATGAAAATAAAACATTCACCAAAATAAACAAGCTACAATGTATGTATGACCTTGGAAAACACACTATTTTCTAAATTCTAATTAGTACTGAATTTTCTTAAATATAACAAAGTACAAACCATTTTGCATTCAGTCTCATTAAAAGGGGGGCAGACCATACTGTAGTTCAGAATCATTGTTCCTTCATCAGTCTTGACACATTCATATGTGGTACAGTTATGGTGCCACATACTCCCTTCCTAAAAATAAAAGAGAAAGTAACTGTTTTACTATTGAAATCTGCTAAATTTCTGAAGTAAAATATTTCCTATTCTATTGAATCAAAAGGCATGATGCAGAAAGCTTTTTGAGTCTTAAAACGTCCTTCTGGAAATGTCCACAAATCTAACTTAAATAATTAAAATACATGCATGGTGTGTGTGTGTGTGTGTATGTGTGTGTGTGTGTGTGTGTGTGTTTGGTTTCATACTAGAACTGAGATGTAAATGTGAAGTAAAGCAATAGGGAGTAAAGAAGCAAAAGGTATTTGTTTCTTCTACAAAATTATCTAATTTGATCAAGTGTCAAATGTCTTGCTCTCCTATGTCCCTCACTAATTATAAAAAAACAAATCATATTATGTAATACACCTCCTTTCTTGAGATTTGTTTATTCTTCCTTCCACTCCCTTGCCAGCAAAATATTTAAAAATCTTCAAATGATAGTAATTATTGACCTATGGTTCTAGTTTTGTATACCTTATGGCTATTTTAAAATCTATTTCTAGTCTTTTAACTTTTAAACATAATAACTTTATTTCATTCCTGATGTCAGAATTCCTATTTAGAAATAAAGTCTGCTAGCCCTAGCTGATTTTGTTCAGTAGGTACAGCGTTGGCCCAGGGACTGAAGGGTCCCGGGTTCAATACTGGATCAGTTGCAGGCATCATCCCCGGCCCTGGTCAGGTCTCTCTCTCTCACATTGATGTTTCTCTCTCCCTCCCTTCCACTTTCTCTAAAAATCAATGAAAAAATATCTTCAGGTGAGGATTAAAAAGCAAAAAACAAAAAGAAAGAAAGTCTGCCACACATATCCTATATAATAAAGAGGTATTATGCAAATTGACCATCACTCCAACATAAGATGGCTGCCCTCATGTGGTCAAAGATGGCCGATCCCATGTGGACACAAGATAGCCACCACAAGATGGCCAGCAGGGGAGGGCAGTTGGGAGGAACCAGGCCTGAAAGGGAGGGCAGTTGGGGGAGATCAGGCCTGCAGAGGAGGGCAGTTGGGGGTGAACAGGCCTCCAGGGGAGGACAGTTGGGGGCAACCAGACCTGGAGGGGAGGGCAGTTGGGGGGGGACCAAGCCTGCAGGGGGGGACCAAGCCTGCAGGGGAGGGCAGTTGGGGGCAACCAGCCCTGCAGGGGAGGGCAGTTGGGGGCAACCAAGCCTGCAGGGGAGGGCAGGTGGGAGCAACGAGGCTTGCAGGGGAGGGCAGTTGGGGAGGACCAGGCCTGCAGGGGAGAGCAGTTGGGGGGACCAGGCCTGCAAGGGAGGGCAGTTGGGGGGGGACCAAGCCTGCAGGGGAGGACAGTGAGGGGTTACCAGACCAGCACGGGAGGGCAGTTAGGGGCAATCGGGCTGGCAGGGAAGGGCAGTTAGGGTTGACCAGGCTGGCAAGGGAGGGAAGTTAGGGGGGGCACAGTGGCAAGTGGGCGACTCCAGGCCAGCCAAAGTGGGTTCCAGTGGGGTCACCCCAATTGCCCCACTGGTTGCCCCACAGAGGGAGGTGACTGGCGGTGGTGGGGGTGGGGCTGGCCGACAAGCGGGAGGGGCCGGCCTCCCTGATTGCCCTGCCGGTCACCCCACAGATATGCCCTGCTTGCCGGCCAGGCCTTAGGACCCTACCTCTGCACAAATTTCGTGCACCAGGCCATGAGGATTAACAAACAAAAAAGAAAGAAAGAAAGAAAGTCTGCTAAATATATTTATTATATAATTATCTCTATATATAAAAGCCTAATATGCAAAGTGTCCCCTCAGGAGTTCGACCGTCCTGGAGTTCAGTCACTCGCTATGATGTGCACTGACCACCAGGAGGTGGTGCGGAATGAAGGAAGGCCCTGGCCAGGAGCTGGCCGCGAGGGAAGGGAGGCCCCGGCCGGCAGCCGGCAGCCGCTAGTGACGCTACCCGTGAATGAATTTTGTGCACTGGGCCTCTAGTTGTGCTATAATTGTTAGTGTATATTTTTATAGTCTGGATTTTAAAATGTTAGTCAAACTCTGGCTTGAAGATTTCTTGTGGACCAGTAAAGAATTTTAACTAACTTCCTTTTTCTAAATTTTATTTTAGTTTATGAGTGGCTTTGGATCTTCTATGAATCTTAATTGGAAAAAAATCCAGAAGTCTAGGTGTAAAATAAAATAAAATATTAAAATTCAAGAAACATAGTAATATCTTATTTGTCTGAAAAAACGTCGTTGTTCCATAGAAATTAGATTTCTAGAGAACTAAAGCTTACGTTGGAAAAAGCCAAGAATTATGTATATTTACCTATGTTGCATTGCTTGTGTTCTCAAAAATATATTCTGAACATAGTTTCATCTTTTATTTACATTTCAGGGATACCACCATGAATATTAATTACATACACCAATGCTTCCTGGATTACCAATATCTATAGAGTTTATGTTGCCCTTTTACTAAAATCCCCCAATTACTGTATTTTTTCCAGTATTCTCTGATTCCTTTTCTCTCACTGTCACCTATGTCTCCTAATCATTTTGTAAGCTTTCTTTTTTAAGACTCCCTCTTTTAAAAATACATATTAGCAAAAAAAATACTGCTAGGATAAACAGATAAACAACAACAACAAGATAACAAATCAACACTATTTTGCACATAATTGTAAAACAATAAGCTATGGTATAAAAACATAATTGTTCATTTTTCTTATTTAATAAAATGTACAGGATAGAAAAAAATCTTTTTATTTTGGGTATTTGAGTAACCCATGTAATTAAGAACATAAGAAATAATATCTACAAATAATTAAACTATTAATGGAAGAAATGTAATGATAGCAATAATAAATTGGAATTACCTTCGGATAAATTATAAACACAATTTGTGACCTTCCTAAATCTGACCATACTATTAATAAAATTATAAAGTTTCATTAAAAATTCTAGGGAAGAAGTAAGTAAGTCTGCAAACCTATATAGAGTTATTAGGAGATAAAGGCGGAATTCTGAATAATTATTATTTTTTGTATAAAGATGTAATATAGTATATTTGTTGCCCTGGTCTGGTGTCTGGTGGCTCCATTGGTTGGAGCATCAAACCATGCACCAAAAAGGTTGCCGGTTAAATTCCAGGTCAGGGCACATACCTAAATTGCAGGTTCAATCCCCTGGAGGCAACTGATTGACATTTCTCTCTCTCTCTCTCTCTCTCTCTCTCTCTCTCTCTCTCTCTCTCTCTCCCCCTCCCTTCTTCCCTCCCTCCCTTCCTCCTTCCCTCTCTCTAAAATCAATAAAAACTATTCTTCAGTGAGGATTAAAAATGTTTTAAAAACTAAAATTTTTAAAAAAATGAAATTTGTCAAATGACCTAAATCTTTATTCTTATATATCCACTGGAACCATCAAAAGCTAAAATAAAGTGCTAGCATCTTGAATTTCAGATTTCTATTAAAGTGTTTCATTCAAATGAGTAAATAAAATATCATTGTTCTTTTTCTTTGTAATGATTAGAAATCAGCATTTCTCTAAGCCCATTCCTCACATCTAAAACAAATAAAAATAAAATGCCAGCCTAGTTCAGTGGTTGAGCATCGACCTATGAACCAGGAGGTCACGGTTCCATTCCCGGTCAGGGCATATGCCCAGGTTGCAGGCTCAATCTCCAGTGTGCGGCATGCAGGAGGCAGCCGATAGATGATTCTCTCTCATCATTGATGTTTCTATCTCTTAATTCCTCTCCCTTCCTCTCTGAAATCAATAAAAAATATATTTTAAAAACAAAAATGAAGCTCAGCTGGTGTGACTCAATGGTTGAGCATCAACCCATGAACCAAGGGGTCACAGGTTCAATTCCTAGTCCAGGCACATGCCCCAGTTATGGGCTCCATTCCTGGTGGGGGGCGTGCAGGGGGCAGCAGAATTGATGTTTCTCTCTCATCGATATTTCTGTGTCTCTATTCTTCTCCCTTCCTCTCTCTAAAATCAATAAAGACATATTTTTAAAAATGAAGATTATAAAATAAGTTTGAGAAATGAGTTAAACACGGTTCTTTACAACAAAAAGTATCAAATAGTTTACAGTGTAACTGTATCTTGTCCACTAAAAGAATGTTGTATATGGGTATGTTTATTGTATGTAGAACTCTCTGTGTGTATTTGTGTGTTTGTGGCATTTTGAAAACTTATTTAAGAATGTCTTCTTCAGAAAGTAGTAGCATAAAGATTATCCTCCAATGAACATATTTTTAGAAAATAAGGAATTCATACCTCATATAAAACTGATGTTCCATTTTCCATTTGAAATTTGCAGGATACATTTTTGCAGGTACCACAACAATCATAATCACTTGGAGATGGAGTATATACCTGGTGCTGTGTATGATAATAATACATTGAATAAGCCCCACAACAACACCAATATATAATTAATTAGTTCTGAAAGTGCTTCCCAACATAAATATATGCTCTTTCAGAACATCTATAAGCATTGCTAATGTTGAATTTAAAGTACTTCATAGAAAAATTGACTTTATATCGCTATAATCTTCACATCTACCAGCCAAGATTCATCAAGCAGGTATAACAACTTCAGTTTAAGTAAGCTGTAGATAATAAGACTTCTGAAGCTCAAGAAAAGAAAAATCTGTAATAGGTAGATATGTTACAAATTAATAGATTATTGAAGAACTATTTAAGTATGCATTTTTAACTTATGCAGTATTCCCTAGCTCAAATTTTATAGCAGCCATTTTAAGATTGATTCTCACCAGAATGACTTATAAAGAATACTTACAATGTCACATTCTTTTGAACAATTCACCATTGTAAAATTCAGAGTGTGAAAGCCTGTAAAGTTATCTTTTTCTTCCAGACACTCTATTGTATGACAAAAGTCCCCTTCCAAATACTTTATCATAGATTGGCCAGGATTCAATACTGATACTTCTTGAAATACACACACATCATCTTTTTCTAAGAAAAGAAAAACAGTCAACAAAAATACAATATTTTAATTAATCATTTAATGGAATTTTTATTTAAATCTATGTTTTCATTGTGATGTGCAATTTTTCCAAAACCAAAATAGACCTTCACCTTTACATGTTGTTAATAACTCAAGAGTTTACTTAATAATGTAGCACATTTATTCCTTAACATACAACAAGAAATTGATCTGTAAACTCAACTGCTATTCACTGATTGAACTTCCTCCAGTACTATATTTTATAGTAGATTCCAGAATTTTAGACCTAAGAGATTGTCAGACTACTTATTGTTCCCTCTTCCAGAAACATAACATGACAATTTTGGGGAGTGGATATAGATGGAGGCAAAATATAAATTAATAATAGTAGATCTCTTCATGGTGGGATTCTGTAACATTTAATGTTTTTTAATTGTTATTTTGAGAATAAATTTTTAATTTTATTGTGTTGCAAAATAAATAGTCATTTAATCATGATGAAGGCAACTGTTAACAATGTGCTATCATATCATTAAGAATGGCATGTTAGGGTAAGCTAGATAGTGATGAAGAAATCAGTTCAGAAAATCTTTGTGCCTCACCAACACAGAAATTAAGCCTTCTCTCATATAAAAATACAAGTTTCAAGCTCTTGGACAGAAATTTTATTTTCCATTAACCTATTAATACTTAATATGAAGTTTTGTTATTTCATAGAAAAAACAACTCTCTGATTTGCAGTGTTAACATCCTTTATAATAAAAGTCCAGCGACTAAATGGCAGAAGGACCAGAACGATGGGTCGACCAGTCGCTATGAGGCGTACTGACCACCAGGGAGCAGATGCTCAATGCTGGAGCTGCCCCCTGGTGGTCAGTGCGCTCCCACAGTGGGAGTGCTGCTCGGCTGACCAGGATGAGCAGTCCTCCCACAGTGGGAGCAGCTGCTCAGAGGGCCGATCCCTGCAGAATATTCCCTCCCACGCCCCGCCCCCCCTTCCCCCCGCCAGTGCATGCATCCGGTGCACCAGGCATCTAGTCAATAATAATAAAACAGTGAGCAAAAAAAATCTGTCACTTATATATGTCTATTTTTTCAAATTAAGTATATATGAACCCTAGCATCAACTTTACATACTGTGATGCTTCTGAAAAACACTATTCACTTTTCTGTCCAATTATCAAATTTCTCAGAACATTTAGAAATATTACAAAAGAGGAAACAAATATAATAGTATTTATAATATTTTTATACTCAAAACTTGGCAAATGGCTTAAAATGTGTAATCCATTTCAAAGAAAATTATTTTTAAGTTATGAATAGTGAACAACATATACCAATAATATTCACTGGCATTTAAAAGTTATAAAAAACATAGTTACCACAGAGATACTGCACACATCCACAGTCACTCTGAAAGCTGTGGTCTATTGTAGTAAATTCTCCCTATTAGAAAGATATTATTTTTATTATTATATAACATTATAGTACTGCAGGTGCATAATAAATATGTGATGGTGAACAGTCTTGGATTAACCTGGTGGTCATTTAATTAATAGCTCAGGGGGGGAAAATCACAATGAACAATGTGAGCATGGATCACTCAATCTTCATAAACTTTAATTTGCTTATCTATTAAGTGACTGAAGGCAGATAAAATGATCTTTATGATCTGTCCTAGCTATAAAATATTGTTTGATTCTAAGCTACTAGTGGGTAATCAGAGATAAGAAAATGTTTGTTGCCCTAGCCAGTTTGGCTCAGTGGATAGGGCATCGGCCTGCGGACTGAAGGGTCCCAGGTTTAATTTCAGTCAAGGGCACATGCCCGGGTTGTGGGCTCACCCCCCAGTAGAGAGCATGCAGGAAGCAGCCGATCAGTGATTCTCTCTCATCATTGATGTTTCTATCTCTCTCTCCATCTCCCTTCTTCTCTGAAATCTATATATATATATATATATATATATATATATATATATATATATATATATATATATATATATATTTTTTTTTTTAATTTTTTAAAAAGAAAATGTTTGCTAATCCTGGAAACTTTGCTTGATGGAAATGGTCTTGATCTGTTCTGTAGGAGTTGTCCAGGCTCTTATGTCTGCATCTGAGCAAGGCTGCTGTTATATGAAGCAGGAGCAGAAGAGTATAATATAGTGCTTAATGACACAGACTCAAGAACAAGACTGCCTGTGTGCTGATCTTGCTCTACTGCTTACTAGATGTGTGATATATGGAGGGCAGGTTACTTAGCCAGTCTGCTCCTCACTCCATTTGTAAAGTGGGGATAATGATACTGCCTGACCTTTAGGATTGTTGAGAGAAATAAATGGGTCAGTATATGTACAGAGCTTGAATAGGGAAGACACACAGAAGGTGTTGTGAAACCTTTAGCTGTAATAAGTTGTTGTCATGACCAGTACTCAAACTTTGCCCTATTAGGAAGGGTCTAGATTCCTCTCAAGTGTAGGACCAGGCTTAAAGTTTTAAGAATTACATTTTAAGCATCAACTTTTCCTGGATACATTTAATTTTCATAAGGTCGGTAATAAAATGAATTGATTCTTGACATAAGAAATTATTCGAATAAATTCATATATAAAAGTAACTTTTCCCCATAAGCTAATAATATCCTACTTTTCATAGTGTTTTTAAAAGTTGTGAAGTAGTTGCATAAATGTTAACTCAAATGAGGTTTTATGACTTTTAGTCATTACATAATTCCAATGAGATTGGAAATAAAATGTTAGAAATATGCAATTAAAAATAATAAATTAAATTATCTCACTGTATTAGCTACTCCAGAAGATTAGATAAGGAGGTTTTGGGTACACACTACCTTGTTTAAGTCACTTAATCACTTGTTTTTAATAATTATATCCACAATGCCCAATGTGCCCTTGCAAGTTTAGACTTAAATCTTCTGTTCTTTCCTTCTACTTATATTTCCTTTGGATCTTATCCACATATTTCGTTACACTTTTATTTTCTAAGTACCCAATTTCACCAAGAGGAAATATCTCCTTAATTGTTCTACCAGTACGTACATAATGGCTTTTTGTTTACTCCTTTAAAGTCTGTAGCAAAATCACCATAATCTGTTTTCACTTTTTGGCTTTATGAATAGTGCTGCTATGAACATTCATATGAGCTTTTGTATGGACATGTGCTTTCATTTCTCATGTGTATATACTTAGGAGTGGAATTGCTGGGTCATATGATAACTCTACCAGGCTGTTTTCCAAAGCAGCTGTACCATTTTACAATCCCACATATGAAGGTTCCAATTTCTCCATTCTTGCCCATATGTGTTAATATCTGTCTTTTTAGGATAGAGTGGTATGTTACTATGGTTTTAAGTTGCATTTAACTGATAGCTAATGATGCCAGTTAAAGAATTTTCATGTTCTATTGGCCATTTTATATCTTTATTTTGGATAAATGTCTAGGTATATTCATACAATGAATATTATTTAACAGTAAAAAGGAATGAAGTACTGATACATGGTACAGGATGAATGAGCCTTACAAATCTTATGCTAGGTGAAAGGAATTACAAAAGGCCACATAATATACAATCCCATTTATATAAAATACCAAGAATAGGCAAATCTATAGAGATAAAAAGTAGATTAGTGATTTCCAATGGCTGGGGAGTTTGTAGAAAAGTGTGGAGTGACTGCTAATAGGTAGTTTCTTCCAGGGGTGATAAAACTGTTCTAAAATTAATTGTGTTGATCGTTTCACAATTCTATGAATACACTAAAAGCATTTAATTGTACACTTTAAATAACTGAACTGTATGATAATTCTATATAATAAAGAGCTAATATGCTAATTACATCAAACAGCAGAACAACTGTCTGGATGACCTTCCAGATGACCATCCGGATGAGCTTCTGGACAAAGCCAGGGTTGCAAGGGCTGGCCGAGGCAGCCAGGGCTGTGAGGGCCAGCCGAGGCTGCGAGGGGCTGCGAGGGGCTGCGAGGGGCTGCGAGGGCCAAGCCCCTTGCACAAATTTTGTGCATCGGGCCTCTAGTGTGAATTATCCTATATAATAAAAAGCTAATATGCAAATTGACCAAACGGCAAAACCACCGATCGCTATGACACGCACTGACCACCAGGGGGCAGACATTCAATGCAGGAACTGCCCCCTGGTGGTCATTGCGCTCCCACAGGGGGAGTGCCACTCAGCCAGAAGCCGGGCTCACAACTGGTGAGCCCAGTGGCAGTGGTGGGAGCCTTTCCCACCTCTGCAGCAGCATTAAGGATGTCTGACTGGACTGCAAGAGGGCTCAGGCCAGGCTGAAGGACACCTCCCCCCCCCCCCCCCCCCCGCCCGAGTGCATGAATTTCATGCACCGGGCCTCTAGTATTTCAATAAAGCTGTTACTGAAAAAAAGAAAAAGAAATACTGCAAAAGTCTCACATAGAGTCTTTAGCTTGAAATGCATCTGTTGTCTATGTGAAAAACTAATGTGATGTAAAATATATACAGATAATATCATATGCACTGAAACAAGCAGCCATCATTCAGAATGAGAACTCAGGAACAATGGGTCAGGTCAATGCTTATGTAGAACAATGAATGTTAAAACTAAATTATGATGCATGGATGGTTGTGGTATATTTGGGTAAAGTTATTGAAACTACTGTTTATGTTGTATGTGCCCAGAATGATGCTAATATACAATCGCCATTCAATAAATATTTGCAAAATTGAGTAATGTCAAAGTTTGATTCATATATAATATTCAGACATTGAATGTTGAGCTGGTAATGAACTAAATGGATCAGTATTTACCACAAATGTTGGGGAGGGAGAAGAACACAGAGAAAGGGTAAGTGGAGAATGGTAGAAACTCATTAAAGGCAGGTAAAGGGAGGGACACACAGGAAAGTGTTTGGTTGGTGGGTGGTTAGGCCAAAATAGGCGGTAAAGGCACAAAAAAAAAAAAAAAAAAAAAGAAAAGAAAGGAAGCATAGTTAAGGTAACAACCACACAAAGGTTAAAGAATGAGCATAGAGGGTCCTACTCAAAGAAGCTTCAAGGAACCCAAAACAGAGGAGGCACAAAATCCCATGGGGGAAAAGGAATCAATAATAATAAAAGCATAATATGCTAATTAGACCGGACAGCTGAACGACCTTCCGGGCATCATTTTGGACATCCTTCCAGACGAAGCTGCAGTGGTGGGGGCCAAAGCAGAGGCAGTTAGGGGCGATCAGGCAGGCAGGTGAGTGGTTAGGGGTGATGAGGCAGACAGGCAGAGCAGTTAGGGGCAATCAGGCAGGCAGGCAGAGTGGTTAGGAGCTATCAGGCATCAGACAGAGGTTAGAAGCAATCAGGCAGGCAGGCAGGTGAGCAGTTAGGAGCCAGTGGTCCCAGATTGCGAGAGGGATGTCCAACTGCCGGAGTAGGCCCGATCGGGCCTAAACCAGCAGTCGGACATCCCCCAAGGGGTCCCGATTGCAAGAGGGTGCAGACTGGGCTGAGCCCCCCGCCGCATGCACAAATTTTGTGCACTGGGCCTCTAGTGGTTTATATTGTTGTGTTGAAGGTTATTGAAATGCCTTAGGACATTGTGTTACCTCTTTCAGACCAGCAGAAGAGCTCTGAAAGAGGCTGGTAAGGGTAAAATCCCAGCGTCACTCTGATCTGCTCCTTTGGCCATCAGTGTTTGTCCAAGAATGCAGTACTTGTGAATTCAGTGTCTGAGCCTTGTAAATTTAAAGGTATTTTAGAGCTTTCTCTACATATCTCTCTGTCTTTTTTTTTTCTTCCTCCCCTCCTCCTTCCTTCTCTTTCTTCATCTTCCCCCCCCCCCACGCACACACACACACTCACTTGTAAAATACATTACAAAAGGCCAGAGTCTTCCATTTTGCCCTCCTGAATTCAAACATACTCTACCCCCCAACACACACTTCTTTTTTGTATTGATCTCACTACACTCAAGTTCATGAGCAGCTATATTAGTCTCTTGCTGATATCCTGCCCCCTAGTGTTTAACTGTCTTTATCCTGCTTCACAGGATTATCAATATCTGCTCCCTCAAACACCATTTTTATAATAATTCCTATCTGATACAAGACCCCTTCTATCTCCTATCACATTAAATCTACACTGAGCTCTTCAGGGTAAGACTGTGCATTTTTAAGTGACTGGCACCATAACCAGATGTAATTGGGTTTCAACAAATATTGGTTGAATGATTAACTGAAAAGAATAAATGAATAAATCAAATAAAAATTTCTCAGCCTTGCCTTTAAAGCCCTCCTTAATTCAACAATTTGGATAGTTCTTCGTCCCTCATTGTTCCTCCTCAGGTTAGCTCTCTCTTAAGGAAAGAGAGAGGTTGTGATCCTTCAGCATACATATCTTACCTCACTCCTTTTGGCATGTACTTATGTTCATACTAGCCCCAGTCTGGAATAGTTCACCTCTTTTTATTTATTACTAGTGGCCCAGTGCACAAAATTCATGCAGGGGGGGGGGAGGGTTCGGGGTTCCCTCAGCCCAACCTGCACTCTCTCCAATTGGGGACCCTTTGAGGGATGTCCTGTGGGATCGGGCCTAAACCGGCAGTCAGACATCCCTCTCGCAATCTGGGACCGCTGGCTCCTAACCACTCACCTGCCTGCCTGATCACTCCTAACTGCTTCTGCCTGCCTGCCTGATTGCCCCTAACCCCTCTGCCTGCCTGATCGCCCTTAACCTCTCTGCCTGCCTGCCTGATCACCCCTAACTGCCCTCCCCTGCTGGCCTGATCTCTCCCCCAACTGTCCTCCCCTGGTGGCCTGATCTTGCCCCTAACTGCTCTCCCCTGCTGGCCTGATATCTCCCCCAAATGCCTTCCCCTGCAGGCCTGATCTCGCCCCCAACTGCCCTCCCCTGCCAGCCTGATATCGCCCCCAATGGCCCTCCCCTGCTGGCCTGATCTCACCCCCAACTGCCCTCCCCTGCTGGCCTGATCACCCCTAACTGCCTCTGCCTCAGCCCCCACCATAATGGCTTTGTCCAGAAGGAAGTTGGATTGTCTGGAAGATGGCCAGTCGACCTGGTCTAATTAGCGTATTACCCTTTTATTAGTATAGATAGATCATATAGGATAGGGTTGCTTAAATGGGGTGGGGGGAGCCTTTTTCAGCAGGAGGAGATGCTCTTGGCAGACAAAAATACATAATCCCTATATCTGGACTGAAAGCCAGTCATATGCACTATACTGCCAAACCGGTCATTAAAAAATTAAACCACTTTCTTACACCTTACACTAAACAGCTGTTGCCCTTAAAACCCCTCCTCAGCCCCCACCTTAGGTTCTGCCCTTGCAGTTCACCCAGATTAGGTTCTGATTGGTCGGTTTCTATGCCAGTCAGCGTCAAAAGCTCTGCCTCCTAGACAGCCATTGACTCCTTGCAGTTTACCCAGATTTGGTTCTGATTGGTCAGTTTCTATGCTAGTCAGCATCTCTGGGCCTATCTCTGGGCCTATCTCTGGGCCTGATCAGAGAGGTGGCGCTGATCAGCAGCCACCCCAGGCTGCTGGCGAGCGGGCTGAACTGCTGACTTCTCAGAGAGAGAGAGAGAGAAAGGCGCGGCTGCTGGTGAGGCCCGGAGAGAGAGAGAGGCAAGGGCTGATCAGCAGCTGCCACTGAGGCTGTGGATCAGACCCTGCTTCTCTCTCCAGGCCTCGCCAGGAGCCATGGCAGCTGCTGATCAGCCCTGCCTCTCTTTCTCTCTGAGAGGTCAGCAGTTCAGCCCTCTCACCAGTCCCCGCCCACCCGAGCCTGCTGCGTATGCAGCCTGGTGTTTGATCATCCCTTTGGTCATTTTAGACGTTATGGACCCTGACTCTTTATATATATATATAGATTCCTCACATGACTATCACTTTCTTCCAAACTTTTCTTGATGCTCACCTTCCATCTCCATGATGATCTACACCTTGTGGTAAAATTCTCAGTATGGGGGAGGGGAGTTGTAATAATAATTATCACTAATACTTATTGAACTCTTGTTATATGTTAAGTATTATCTAATTTATATTCATTTATTTCATTCACATAACAGGTATTGTTATTATTTTCATATTACAGTTAAGAAAGTGAGTCACAGTTAAAGAAAGGCAAGGTCACTAATAGAAACAAGACAGTTTATTCTTGCCTTTGTTCTTGTGTCAACTTATGTCTTGGGTACACTTTGTAAAGGAAATGAAAGAATAAAGAATAAAGAGTGGAAAGAATAAAGGAATACAGCCCTAACCGGTTTGGCTCAATGGATAGAGCGTCAGCCTGTGGACTGAAGGGTCCCAGGTTCTATTCTGGTCAAGTGCATGTACCTCTGTTGCAGGCACATCCCCAGTGGGGGGTGTGCAGGAGGCAGCTGACCGATGTTTCTCTCTCATCGATGTTTCTAACTCTCTCTCCCTCTCCCTTCCTGTCTGTTAAAAAATCAGTAAAATATATATTTTTAAAAAAGATGAAAGGAATACACATAAACAAACATATATACAAAACAATGCCTGGCTTGAGGCCTGAAGATCTCAGTCAATAATTTATTCTCTCAGACCTCGATTTCCTTATTTATAAAATGAGCTAAAAATACCTACATTGGGAAGATTCATTGATATAATATGCTACACATGTTATGTAAACTATTAAGAACCTGAGAAAATACAATACAATAATACTATTTTATTCTATAGATGTGTATATAGTGCACACAAAATATCAAATGAGATAATTTTTATGAAAGTTATTTATACAAAGTTATTTATACAAGATTCATACACTATGCAAAAATAGATAACACATCATTACAGTAAATGTTTAATTAATGTTTTTGTAAAATACAATTACTTTATTTATTTAACATGCAACTTGATGAATTTGAAAATAAATATATATGCATGAAATCATCATGACTATCTATACCAATATTGAGATAGTATTATTTTAATGGTTTGCTTGCTTTTAAGACTAGTGAACTTAATTAGATATGAGATTAGTAGATTCAGTCACCAGTGGAAAAAATAAGGTATTGTACTTTCCTGTCTGAAGTAGAACATAAAACATTGACAGTTCTCTAATATCAGAGCACATTGTTTTCATCTACTACAGTACAACTTAAGGAGGGTAATTCCATTAGTTTTAAGAATTCAGAAATAAGAGAGGTAAAGGAAGAAAAAAACGATTTAAATTAGATGACAAGTCAATTAAAATATGTGTTCTTACCACTTCACAAGTTGGTATAACAAGGTTCTCACAGCTACATTCTAAAAGGCAAAAATCAACATTTATAATGATCAGAATACATTAGTGTATTGTAATAAAACTTTAAAATATGAAAATTAATTACCGCAATGCCATATTGGACAACATTGACCAGATACATTTTCTTTCACAAGTTTCATATCTTCTGCACAGTTGAGTAGTGGCACAGGACAAAGATTTGGCTCACAAACTAGATAGAAAAATTACATGGGTAAAGATTAACTTCATGGAATCAGGAGTTTCACTCCCTACCATTTAATTCACTGCCACTGCTGTAGTGCCTAAATTCATTTATCCCCAGTGCCTCCTCCCCCACCACCCAATTGCCCTGTGCTGGTGAGGAAAAACAAATGATTCATAACACATACAACAGAAGGACATCACACCAAGTAAAGAGCCCTGAGAAATGGCAAGAGTACAAGAAGAGAAAGGAAGTGAAGAGGGTATGGAATCAACTAGATTAGTAGAAATTCTAGGATTATGGGACAAGTCATAGCTGAGCTTTTGTCATAGCTGATCTATTTTTGGTAGGTAATGGTATTATCCAAGAAGAGCTCTTAGATACATGAAAACATTATTTATGTTTAATATGTATTTTGTATGCTAGAATTCAACTATGGTCTGACATGACAGTAGCACTAAGATGCACTGAGCTTCTTAAAACTTTGGACACTTTAAATATTTCAAATTAGTTAAGGTATACGTACCACAGTAATACTGAGGACAACAGAACTGTGTGGTATTAAGGTCCACAGTGAGAAATTCCCCATCAGTACATAGTGGAATAGGTTCAGTGCAAGATTCACACACTAAAGGTAAAACAAAAAGCCAGAAGTTACAGCTGAGCTAAAAAATATATATCTAACATTAGTTCAGATTAATGTATGTATAGAAAATCAACATAAATAAAAATAAAGCTTCAACAGATCATATTTTGTCATAAAAACAATTTTACTGCCTGAGTATATTGCTTTATGCTTTCCAAGCAGAGTGACATAGAATACCATTTTACCAAAAACATAGGGCATTAAGATTTCTGGAATAATTTTTTCTTGTTAGGATTGAAATATTATTGATTGGTTTATTTAAGTTTTATTAATTCACTGTTCTTGATTACTCTAATTTATGAGTAAACAATATAATAAGCACTTGTCCTTTTTAATAAAAATACTAGAGGACCCATGCACCAAATTCATGCAAGGGGCTCGGCCCTCACAGCCCCAGCTTCGTCCAGAAAGTCATCTGGAAGGACGTCCAGAAGGTCATTCTGCTGTCTGGTCTAATTAGCATATTACACTTTTATTATTATAGATATTTTTATTGATTTCAGAGATGAAGGGAAAGGGAGAGACAGAGAGAAACATCAGTGATGAGAGAGAGTAATTGATTGGCTGCCTCCTGCACTCCCCACACCAGGGATCGAGCCTGCAACCCAGGCATGTGCCCTGACCAGGAATCAAACTGTGACCTCCTAGTTCATAGGCTGGCGTTCAACCACTCAACCCTGCTGGTCAGGCGGCACTTGTCCTTTTGAGCTGTTCAGCATCCCTCTCCCAATTTTGATAAAAACTCTGTAAAGACCTGGAGGGAATGCTCCAGACTTGGTATGACTGTTATAAAGGCATCTCATTCTCATCTGGCTTCTGTGATGGAACAATCCACATTGGTTGAACCAGAATCTCTTTCTACGGCATTTGAATCATAAATGGAAGCACACCAGGACAGGAAACAAATATTGCTGACTCAATACTTAATAATTGACAGATAGAACAGCTAGCTGATTTTTCTCTTTCCCAGAGCCTACTTGTTTCATATTAATCCTTCAAAATGTTGATCCCCAAATCCTTCAAATAATTGGTTGTGCTTAAGCTAGATCAACCAATTTTGTCTACTTGTAGTAGTCAAAGAGCCTTAACTGGTACAAATAATGTGTTTTGATTTAAGTATATCTAAAACCTATATTAATCAGCAATCTACACTAATAAAAGAGAAAAATGCTAATTGACCATACCTTCGCTACACCCACAGCCAATCAGAGTGGGTATGCAAATTAACCCAACGAAGATGGAGGTTAATTTGCATACACTGAGGGAGGGAGGAGTGAAGACTGAAGACAGCATAGAAGGAAGAGGGAGGGAAAGTGGAAAGCAAGGCGGCTGCTGGAGGGAAAGCACAGGCGGCACACACGGCCGCAGAGGCGGCGGCAGTGGAGGTGGCCGTGGGCACGGCGGGGCGCGTGGGCGGGGTGGGGTGCGCCCCACCCCACCCCGCCCGCCGCAGCGGGAGAGGTGGGGGGGCAGGAGAGGTGGCAGTGGCAGGAGGGAAGCCTGCCGGAAGTCTTGCAGGAATCTTCCTGCAACGGGCCCCTAGTCTTTTATATGATAACTAGAGGCCTGGTGTGTAAAAATTCATGCATTCAGGGGGAAGTGGGGATTCTCAGCCCGGCCTGCGTTCTCTCACAGTCCAGGACCCCTCGGGAGATGTCCACCTGTGGGCTTAGGCCTGCTCCCCGGGGGATCAGGCCTATGCTGGCAGTCAGACATCCCTCTGGCAGCCTGTGAGCCCTTGGGGGATGTCCAACTGACAGCTTAGGCCCAATCCCCACAGGGAGCGGGCCTAAGCCACAATTGGACATCCTTAGCACTGCTAGGAGTCAGGAGAGGCTCCTGCCACCGCCGCTGCGCTCACAACCATTAGCTCGGCTTGTGGCTGAGAGGAGCTCCCCTGTGGGAGCGCACTGACCACCAGGGGCAACTCCTGCATTGAGCATCTGCCCCCTGGTGGTCAGTGCACGTCATAGCAACTGGTCATTCCCGGTCATTACGCCGTTAGGGTCAATTTGCATATTACCCTTTATTATATAGGATTCACTTGAAATGGAAAATAGATAATTCTTTATTTTTCAATGTTCAGTTTATCAGACAAATATATAGCTCCATATACAGCATTTCCCAGACAACCTTCATTTCTACCATTCTCTTTCAAGATTATATAGGAAATAAAGTTTTTAAGAGGTCATATAATGTCTTAACAGAATCCATTATTCTACTTGGTTCTACAAGGAAACCCAAGGCTTATTTTTTCTCCAAAAAGAACTGGATGCTGGCCTTACTAAAGAAAAAAACACTTTGATTATATTATCTTGATCATGTTTTGACTGATATATGTATTATTTGTGGATAAGGAAAAGTAGTACTAACTAATAATTGTAAGAGTCATTTAAAATGCTGGACTTTCTTATTTATTGTTCTCATTCCGTTGAATTCCTATAAAAGCAGAATACTGGTTTCCATCAGTCCCATGAAATTCACATCAAATAAGAGATTTTCCCTGTATCCTCCTTCTTCCAAGAAATTATCCCATAACACTCACCACAGAGAGGAGCAAAACAGCAAGGCTCATCATGTTGAACTTGAATCATGAATTGGTCTTCTCTGCATTCTGGTATTGAAAAACTGGGGCATTTCAATGGGTCACATTCTGCAGAAACATGAAGTTATTTTAAATACTGCATAGTATTTTAAAAAAAAACACAAAAAACTGCATATTGTGGGATAAAATAAGTGAAATAGTGCGTTTTATCTTTGAATATATATTTACTGGAGGCCCAGTGCACAAATTTGTGCATGGGTGGGGTCCCTCCGCCTGGCTGGCGATTGGGGCTGATAGGGGCCAGCTAGCCCAGTCCTGATTGGGGCCGATGGGGGCCAGCTGGCCAGGAGGAGGGACTGTGGGAGGTTGGCCGGCCCCAGGAGGTTGGCTGTGGGAGTGCACTGACCACTAGGAGGCAGCTCCTACATTGAGTGTCTGCCCCTTGGTGGTCAGTGCACGTCATAGTGACTAGTCGACTGGTCTTTCTGTCGACTGATTGTAACAGTTGCTTAGGCTTTTATATATATAGATATATTTTTCTACATATTTCCAAAATATCAAAATCTTTAAAATGAGTTTATTACTATATATATGCATATAATGTCTAAATTATATGAGGATATGTTTGTTGATTTTAGAGACAGAGGGAGAGAGAGAGAGAGAAACATCGATGTAAGAGAGAAACATTTACTAGTTGCCTCCCATACATGCTCCAATCAGGGATTGAACTCAAAACCTAGGTATGTGACCTGACCAGAATCAAACCCCCAACCTTTTGGTGTATGGGACGATGCTCCAACAAATTTAGCCACCCAGAGCTCCACAATCTTAAAAATAGATTATTTCTTTGCATACACAAAGAATGAGAATCTAATCCACTATTCTGAATGAACAATGACTCTCACTATTATTTTTTCTAATCAATTACTCACCACATTGGTACTGTGGACAGCAAGAAAGAGGGCTATGACCAATGTACAATTTTTGGCTATCTGTGCATGTTGGAATGGTAGTATCACACAAGGTCATGTCACATCCTGCAAATAAGAAACAGAAGTATTAAAATATTAATGAACATAACTAAAACCTAGTGATTCCAATTCAAAGCAGGGAAATGATTCTCATAATGCGTGTTTTCACACTGCAGTTCAACCCATTCTGTTTACAAAATTGGTTATAGGTGAAAAGGCAGCAGATGTAAGGTTTACTTATTTTTTCACCCTTGATTGTCATAAATCAAAGATTCCCAGATCCTAGGACTTACTTGGCCCAGCAGCACAGGTAACATGTCACATACCTATCCTTTCTCACATTTCTGTCATATATTACTGAATATTATTAACTACTAATAGTCAGAGTTTTGCATGTGTATTTGCAAAATCAGCAAAACAATAATGAGGCAAAGCTTGCTTTGAGGAAGTGCAAGTGAAATTTATGGAAAAAACTTCCGTTGTTACCTCAAACTTCTTTTTTTTTAGACCCAGCGTCATGCACACCCACTTTTTCACAATGGTTGTAAACATACATGTTTTGTGACATGAACTGACTGTACAGCTTCAGCTGGGTACATACCACAAATCTCCTTTGAGCAGCAGGACTCCTTGTCAATGATGCCCATGATGAGCTCAGCCTCTCGTTCACAAATGGGCGAGGGCTCTTCATCACAGTCAGGCTCTATAGGAATGATGCTTCCATTCTCCAGACATTTGTAGAGGGCGCATTCATCAACACCCCCATTCCAAATCTCCCCAGCAGTGCGGGGCTGGTCTTCACTGTCAGTACATGCTTAAAAAGATGGACAATGTCTCATCATTCATAACCTGGGCACTACAATCAATCAAGCTGCTGTAGTTTGATTTCAGACTGTGATTTGGCCCAGCGGCACCGATAACATATCACACAACTATCCTTTCTCACATTTGTCTTTTCATTCATCAGATACTAGCTTGTATTTTTCTTTAATGAAGTGTTAGATGTATTCCACAGAAACTATATTCCCCTTCTAAAAGTCTCTGTAAATTTGTGTACTCCATTTTATAAATAGCATAATTGGTTAATTACTTTTATTTTAAGTCTTGTTAACACAATTTACTTCACTTGAACAAACACAGTAATATGACTTCAAATGCTTTAAAATATTAACTGTTGAAAGTGAGTGGTATTAGAAAACAAGATAATCCCTACCTCACCTTAACATTTTTTGTGATATGAAAATTCAAAGTATTTTAACTTTGAAGTCTAAACATGGAAAGTAGGCAACAAAATAAATTATTTAGTGACTCTACTAGTTTTATTATTAAAGTTTTACTTAATAATAAATATGGTTCTCTAGTAGTTCTTTTAAGGAGTAATAAAGGTAAATGTAGTGACCCACTGCATCCCAGCCTCCAATGAACTTACTTTATACCACCCTATTTACTAGCAAGCCAACTTCATAGGTTCCTGAAAACAAACATAAGCAGGCCTATATATTCTCAAAGTCTCCACAAATACTTTCCTCAGTGGCAAACACAAACTTGTTTCTGAAACTACGTGTGCATTTCACTCTACATGCTTAAATAATTTTTCTTTAATTTTATCTAAGTGTCTTTTCTTCTGACTGTGATGATGAGCCCTATGACTGCTAGACTGAAATTTTCTCAATTTTTCACCTGAAACCACCATGGAGATAATGTGTCAGAATAAAATGGTTTGAAAATGCAAGTAAATATATTAACTATTTTCTCTCAGATAATAACAGTATCTGAAATTTTTAAATGCTATTTTCTTTCTCAAGGCACTGTTGTGAAATGCTTTGTATTATTTTGTACACTCCCACACTAACCTTATGGGTATTTTCCCCATTTTACAGATGCATGACTCAGGCTTACAGAGGTAAAGTGGAAACTTGAAATAATTGGAATTTGAATTAATTCACATACTACACTCTTCATTCTTAGTTTTCCATACTCTTGCCCAGTTATTAAAGGCACAGGTGGAGATTAACACATATTACCACCAAAGCTCCTGTTTTGGTAACTTCAATTGAAATCCTCTGAAACCCAACTACAAACTAACAAACTCAGTTCCTTTCCAACAGCTAGGTAACTTGTGATCAATCTTTCTGAGTACATCTCTTCAAGATCTGACAATGTTTTATTTGTTTGCTGGACCCGTAAGAGGTCATTTTGTACTTTGCTACTTACCACATTCCTCCTCTGGAATGCACTGAGTTGAATATGGCCTGTGAAGAATGGTTCCATTTTTGCACACACAATCTTCTCTTACATTCAGACATGAAGAGTGTCCATAGAACCATCTGTTCAGGCATGTTCTTGCCTCACAGGGTCGCACACAGGGTTGATATTCCTTACCCTCTGGGCAACTCAGAGCTAGGAGGAATAGAGGACAGAGTTTGATAGTGACAAAATTAATCTATTTGAATTCTAATAAAAGGAAGAAATGTAGATTTCTTTTTGAAAGTAATTTTTCACATTTCAGTTTCTTCAAAGTCTGTTTTTTCATTTATTATGCAATCACAAATCAGAAAATTTAAAAATGGGTGGTTATTTTTGAGTATCTTCCAGGTGTCCAGCTAGTATTATGTTATGGTAAGAAAAGTTCACCTGATTTATAGTAAATGAATCTCACCAATAAGCAGCCCAAATCTCATTGGCATAAATATAGGGTCAACTGTTATGAAATTCCTGTTCTGTTCTACAGAAAAAGCAAAGAAATACACTTTAAATATGCAACTCAACCATGTCATAAAGACAACAAATGCTGCATATTTACGTTCAATCCTTCACTGTCAAAAGAAGCTACCATTGTTGAGCAATTTCTAAATGATGTTTTAGAAAATTCTTGTTTATTTTCAGTGATCTTAAAGAGTCATACTGTTAAAAAATGAACACAGCCTGGCCAGGGTTGCTCAGTGGTTTAGGTCGACCCTGGAACTAAGAGGTCGCAGGTTTGATTCCCGGTCAGGGCACATGCCTGGATTGGGGCTCGATCCTAGTGTGGACTGTGCAGGAGGCAGCCAATCAATGATGTTCCTGTCTCATTAATGTTTCTATCCCTCTCCCTTCCTCTCTCTCAAAAAAAAAGAAAGAAAGAAAAAAGAAAAAAATGAGCACAGAGCTGGTAGGTGTGCAAACCAGTAAAATCTCAGTGGAGAAAAATTTGGCAGTAGCTTGTAAAATTGGTGAGGTCATACATTCCCTGTGAACCAGGCCTCCCACTCTTGAGTAGTGATGACATCTGGGAGGGCAGGGAGACGAAGGAGGTAGAAGGGCACGGGGGGAGCTGCTTCATTTCTGATGTGGAGTCATGTAGGTGGTGTTTGTGATATATTATTCTTTCTCTATGCATCTTATTCTTTTTCCTCTAGGAAAACACGTTTATTTTAGAGCATTTGAGTAACATTCATTTTGAAAATCTTTTACCATTTAATCCTTTTAGTCACTATTTCTTAAATTAAATTGATATTTCTGTAAGATGGGCTCAGGATTGGTGAAATGTTTTATAAATGTTTTATGAAAAGCATTACAACTTGATGGGAAAGTATGAACCCCATAGGTGAAAATGGGCAAAGAATGCATACAAAGGAAAAAGGAAATACAACCATGTAATTGGGAGAATATTGAATGTAGATATCAAAGAAAGCCAGAAATATCTATTTCTTGGAAGTGGATATTATGTCAGGAAAGGAGAAAAAAGGGGCAAAAATCCCCATCTTCTCCACATAATAAATGAATAAGAACAAGCTTGGGGGAATGAAGCAGGTTAAATGGGATGAACAAAATGTGTTGTAAAATACAGAATTAAAGTCCCTTTTCAATCCTCTATGATTTATTTAACTCTTCAGTTTACTTTGCTGGACTAGGTTTTCTTTTATGGTAATTGAGGTTTACTTTAAATTTAGATCAGGATAAAAATAGAAGTTGCCTATGTAGGAAAGCTTGCCTCCTGCTTCTAGGTTAGATTGATATGCAGCTATTCTTATGTAATTATTTTGTGATGAAAAAGAAAAAGAAAAAGAAGTGAATGCAAAAAAAAAAGGAAAGTCACTTGGCTGTTAGAAATATGATTTGCAGTGTACTACTTACAGCAGTAATCAGGTGTCCTCCACTGAATACAGATGTCAAAATTGTTGCACAGAGCCACATAGGCAGACGGTGCATCACATTCGTGGTTCCAATGATTGGTATAATTGATCCACATCTTTTCACAAAAGTTCTGTGGTGAAACCTAGAAATATGTTGTGCCTTTGGATAAGTTATATTATTTTATTTCTCTAAATACCCTAAGCTAGACTAAAACTATTGGGAGAATTAAAGAGTAGCAAGTTAATGTGCATTACGGTTCTTCTTTGACCTTAGATTTTCAAAACTTCACGGTATGAGATGTCACCTCTGAATTTACAATATTTTAGATAATGTAAGTACTGTCTGCTCTAATCTACATAAATCTAATCTTATAAACATGGAAAAGAATCCCACTTTTGGGTATTTATCCTAAGGTTTATAGGGGTGAACACTTTGTAAAGTATATAAATAAGTAATCACTATGTTGTACACCTGAGACTAGTATAATATTGCATGTCAACTGTAATGAAAATCAGTTTCTAAAAAGGGGTGGAAAAAAAGTAGAGTATGTGGCTCTAGCAAAAGCCATTTCTGATGTCACAGTTTAGGTTACAATTGTCTTTTCTATGTATTGAGTAAGACTTTTATCTATTATAAGTAAAATTAAAGCTCCTGAAGCTTTCCGTAATGATACACGACATTGCTCACTAAATGAGGTTATAAATGCTTAAGAAAACATGCACAGCCCTGGCCAGTGTTGCTCAATGGTTGGAACCTCCACCCATACACCACTGAAAGGTGGCGGGTTCCATTCCCTGTCAGGGCACATCCCAGGTTGCGGGTTCAATCCCCAGTCAAGGTGCATGTGGGAGGCAACTGATCTATGTTTCTCACATCTTTCTCTTTCTCACTGTCTTTCCTCTCTTTCTCTCTCCCTTCCGCTCTCTAAAATCAATGAATAACATGTCCTCAGTGAGGATTTAAAAAAAAATATATATATATATATTTATTAATATTATACGTTGCTCAAATAATTTATTTAATTTTTCATACCTCAATGTAATTAGGGACCCATTTTTTCCCTACAGATTGTTTCATTTTGATCTAGAGATGCCTGAAATCTAAATAATTTAACTTTTAAGATCCTTATTCCAATTCTCTATTCATTCATTCAGCAAATATACTAAGCATCGACATTCAGGTTGACTGTTCTGTAATTTAGTTGTAAGTCCAGTTCGGACCTGGCAGGAGGTGAGTGTAACTTTCACCTGCTCTGCCACCATCTTATCCGGGCCCCCACCCCCACCCCCAAGCATCTACATTCAGATGCTAAATTCTGACATAGGTCAAAGTTTCAGATAAAATGCTTAATATTTTTCATATCCCATCATTTCTTCTTCAAGGTTCATATCTACACAAAGCAAGATTCCACTTCCTTTTTAATCTCCTTTGTTGCCTCCCCTCAGTTTCCAACTACTTTACTTTGCACAGAATTCTTGTGATGGTCATCAGGGCCTCCTAATTGTCAAATACCAGGAACACTCATATTCTGAACCTTCCCCAACCTCTCAGATGCCTATGATGCCACGAACCCTTCTTGCTTCTTAGAACCCTCTGTTTCCTTCAAGGGTACAGAACTCTATTGCCTTTCACCTGCTCATTGTTTTCTCTGCCGCCTCTCATTGGGAGTGTTTCTCTAAATTCCATCTCCACTGGTCATGTGACTCATTGCAACTGCTCTTCCTGGGCTCACCCATTTTCAGTTTCTACCACCATCTGGGCATTAAAGTCTTTGCATTGATTTCTTTGTAAGTCAAATAGTCAATAACAAGCTTACTACTGCTTAAGATTGCTGTGAGTTAATATATGTGAAGTTTATAGAACAGACTCTGGTATATCAGTAATTATGATTTTTTTAAATGTATGTATTAATAACTTCCCAAACCTGATCTCTGGCCTCAGCTTATTGCCTTTGAACTCCAGAATTACGTTTCTAAGTTGTTTTGTGGCTATTTTTGCTTTAAAGTCCCATATGACTTAACTTACTCAAAATAAAAAATGATACCCTTCTCCATTTAACCCCCCCCCCGAAAAGCTGTTTCTCTTGTAGCCTCCATTCATCTATTCATTTATGCATACTTCCATAATTTATTGAGCACCTGATTACATATCAGACACTATGCTATGCATGAGGAATATAAAGGTGAATAAAATGGATCTCTTCTCTGCCTTGTGGATCTCAATTTAAGAAAACCTTTTAGTGAGCAAGAGGAGTCACCATGTTAAAATAGATTGAAAGAGGAAAGCATAAAAACCTATGGACAGAAAAAACCCTGAAATATTCAAAGTGTTGAAAGGAGAAAGGCTGATGTTCAGCAGACAAGAAGAGTGTAGTAGAGGAGGAAGCTGGAGATGGGCGGGCAGGGCATGGAGGACCTGGTAGGCCCCGATAAGAAGTTTGGAATGTGTCAGTAAAAGACATTGATGGGTTTTAGGTGGAGAAATGATACAATCCCGTTTCCATTTTTAAAAGATCATCTGCCTCCTTACATGGTAATTTGCAAAAAAGGATGAAGATTAGAAGTAGGGAAACCAAATTATGAGCATTCCTTTCTTTTGCCTTCAAACTCACTGGGAAGATCCCAAGGGAAAAGCGGAGGCTATCCCAGACTAAATGGTACCCTGTGTCGCCTCACTATGCCCTGAAAGGCAAGCTGAAAAGTCTCCTGATTTAATCAACCCTCCAGGTTCCCAGTTAAAAATTCAATTTTCGAAAACCTTTCTGCTTTTAAAAGACATAAAAATGGCACTGAAATCAGTTTCAAAGTATTTGCTATGTTTTCATTTTTGAAAAATGCATTGAAAAATGTAAACTTTTAAAACTTATTTGTATCCAAATCTCTAAGTAGAAGTGAAGCTCCAGAAATGTGTCATTTTTTGTCCCCGACTTCACACCCTTTGCCTTTGTCCTCAGGGGAAGTTCGAGGCAGGCTGAGGACTCTGAAGTCTGCACTTCCTTCAGGAGGGAAGGTGCTTCCCAGTGAGTTCCTTCCTGCTTCAACAGTTCCCTCACTCTTCCTCCAGGCTCTTCCCATCCACACGACTTGCACTAAACCTTCAATGTTTTCCTAACATGCGCTTTTACACCAAGATTGTTCTTACATATATTGTTTTATCTGCCTAAGTCTCCCTCCCTCCCTTCTCTCTCCTGGAAAATGTATTCTTCTATACAGCATAATTCAAATGTCTTAAACTGGGGGGGAGTTTTCTTCAACCATGGGCTTCCATGTACCTCCATAGTGTATCTTGCAACATATCTATTCACAGGCTTTCTATCCCACTAGATTATTTGAGGACGAGGAGAAAGTGTTTTTTATCTTTGGATCACAGGAGTTTAACACAAAGCCTACTAGGGCCGAGACATTCACTAACTCATGAAATGCTACATTTGTCTATTCTTTGTTTCTAATAGTGGATCTTTTTAAATATACAGGTTATATTAAAATATCTGCTAGTCACCTAGAGTCAGAAAGTTAGATACTAATAAAGAAAATTAAATATGTGACAGGTTCTATTATAAGTATACCCCTCAGAGGCCAAGTTCATAGGGAATTGATTAAACCCTCACTGTCGTGGTTTCTATTCTGGGTTATCAAGCGACATTGATCTCTTTCTCCTAGAGGCATTTACTCATAAGATGGAATTTCATTTTTCTGGAAAGCTGTTGATATAGTTCTGAAATAAAAATAGGGAGACAAAAGGTAATTATCCTTCCTCTCGATAAATCTATTAGCAGCAAATGATTCTGAATTCCAAAGCAAACTGACGGAAGGTATGGGGATAAACTATTCTTAGTAGAAGGACATCATGGCGAGAACAGGACTTTATTGGGTTTACTTTAAACATGTCTAACATGACAGCTCTTACCTATGGTCACTTTCAACTTACTTTATCGTGGCATGGAACAAAAACTTTTCTATTTAATAATTCAATGCAGTGACTGCAATCATACTCAGTGCAATTTCTAACAGGTCTTCTTGTTATTACTTTAAATGATTTCTCAATTTCCCAGCTCTCAATAAATAATTCTATGTCTTCCATATTTGTAATAATTGTGCCATTTTGCATCCTTAGATCATCATCTGGATCATCATTGCAAATTCCTAGAAAGATATGTGACATTTAGAAGGAAATTTTTTTTCACTTAAACCGAATGTAGGCAGCAGAATTAAATCATCTTAACAATTGATTAAGGTTAATGATCCTAGAAGTCAAGATATATGAAAGGATCATAGAAAGTAAAGGAAGAGGAATTTGGTTCTGTCCTTATGCTCTTCCACTTTTAGCACTACCTCCTAATTTAAGAACAAGTTCTTAAATCTGTCAGATGTCCCCCATAATAGTGGCCATCTGGTGATTGACTCCAGGCATCCACTCCCCCAAGAAAACCCTGCCTGAAAACATTAAATTATCCCTTTCAGAAATCATCCCTACCTCATCACCTAGTGCATGACACCTTCCAGGAGAGGGGGGCCTGAATTGCACACTTTTTATTAAAACTGTTACAAGCAATCCAGGCATAAACTAGTCAGCTCGTGGCAGTCACCAGACACAGAGATTTGTTCAACATTAGCACAACCACTGCCAAGCTAAGAATTTGACCTAGATACTCTAGGACATTGGTCGGCAAACTGCGGCTCGCGAGCCACATGCGGCTCTTTGGCCCCTTGAATGTGGCTCTTCCACAAAATACCACGGCCTGGGCGAGTCTATTTTGAAGAAGTGGCATTAGGAGAAGTTTAAGTTTAAAAAATGTGGCTCTCAAAAGAAATTTCAATCGTTGTACTGTTGATATTTGGCTCTGTTGACTAATGAGTTTGCCGACCACTGTTCTAGGACATAGACAATCTCCCTTCCTTGGGATGACGTGGCCTTTGATGGCTATCACACATTAACTTGCTACAGCCTACCTTCCCTGAGGAAGGCCAGACTGAGGATGGAGCTTACTCTTCACCCAGTGGAGTGCAGAGACAAGGGAAGTACAGAGAAATGGATCTGTAACCCTGATCATAACTTACCCGAATCCCACCCTATTTGAAGACATACTAGTATTTTTTCTTAATTCCTAAGGCTCCCGATATAAAAGAAATGAGTTAAACATTTCTCCAGGATCAAATCTATCATTATCAATAAAGGTTGCTGTTGCCATGGTTGCCCCGGCCCTTGTAAATATGCAGAGAACTGAGTAGAGTGCAAAAAAAAAGACCTCAAAAAACTCAAGTGAACTATACTATACAGCACCTTCTATTTTTAAACCTGAACTCTTCTAAAGATAGATAATTGCTAGTAAAAATAGTTTCCATTGCAACTTCAACCGGCACCCCCACAGACTTTACAGAGCTATGTAAAACGAGGTGTCAATATAGACCTCCCATCCTAGTGTCCATGCTCAACTTGGGCCGTACTCTTGTTCACTGCAACTTTATCAGCCAGCACCCAAGCTAGGGATCCCAAGAGCACCCACATTTCCCTTCAACCCCACCCCATTGTGGAGGTCAGGAAGCTTAGGGGCTGACCCTAGGTAGCAAACCTGGGATCTTAGCCTTTTCTCTATAGTGATTAGTTAAGAATCCAGTTAGAATGACTGTCTCCACAAATGCATGAACTGACAGTAGAGGGGGCGGGGGAGGGAATCTCAAAAATCAAATAGAAATCATAGCACACAGAAATTATCAATCCTAGTAGAAAGTATACATATTCAAAGTCTCTGAGTTATTACTCAGTAATAGCTATTGAGTTGTTTGTAATCAATACTATATACTCATTAATAACTATTTCCACAATAAAATCTTTTAGTCATCATAGAAGTTTATGCTATGTGTAACATACTCTAGATAGGCAAGGAAATATGTAAACCATTTAGCCAATCTTTCCACTAAGTGCTTTACATTTTTAAAGAAGAAATATGGGTAGTTTGTGTAATTTGTGAGGGCAAGGTTTAGTCTATTTATTTCAAGTTGTCAACGCCAAGCATAGTGTCAGAAACTCAGAAGGTAATCCATAAACTTTTATTCAATTTACCGTACATTTAGTGAGTTTAAAGTAGATATATTTGTACTAACATTTGTTGACTGTGTCTATTAAGCAATATGTTGTGTTTTTACAATCACTTTCACATACAATTCTAGCAACAATCTTGAAGGTAGATACTACTATTCTTATTTTAAAGGTGATGAAACTGCCCTAACCGGTTTGGCTTGGTGGATAGAGCATCGGCCTGCGGACTCAAGGGTCCCAGGTTCAATTCTAGTCAAGGGTATGTACCTTGGTTGCAGGCACATCCCCAGTAGGAGGAGTACAGGAGGCAGCTGATTGATATTTCTCTCTCTCCCTCTCCCTTCCTCTCTGTAAAAAATCAATAAAATATATATGTTTTTTTAAAAAGGTGAGGAAACTGATGTTGAGCAGAACTGTAAAGGGACAGCACTGCTTAACTTACCAGTAGACACCAGAGCCAGTATTATTCTTTTTATATTTCTAATTTACTTTCTTTGGCTGGAAACTCTTTGTATCTATGTAATATACAGGGTGGGGCAAAAGTAGGTTTACAGTTGTAAGTACATGAAACAACATATTCTTGTAGTAGTCTTTATTAATTATTGTATTATATTCCATGCCAACACCTATAAGCCTACTTTTGCCCCACCCTGTATTATGATATTAAATTGAAGTGTAAAAGTACATCTAGGCTTTATACTTTATAATAAAAATTTATTTTTAACCTTTCTATGCCTCATTTTTGTCCCTTACAAATTAATGCTAGTGCCTATTCATAGGGCTATAGTTATAATTAAATGAGTTGAAATAAGTAAAATAATGTCTGATACTTCATTAATGCTTAATAAAGATGAGCTAGAAATATAAGCAATATTGTATTAATAGTGAACTTATAGCTCCATAAAATACCCATGTTGAACTGTTATCTCTTGCTTCTTAACCCATTCATTGGAAACCATTACTTCCTTCAATATTCACATAGGTCACTGAAAGTTAATATCACATCTGGAATCAAAAAGATCTGGCAATAGGTCCCAAAACAGTGTAAAGTGAACAGGAAAGAAAAGTTAGAAGAAATTGAGATTTAAAGAGCAATACTCACCACAAAGTCCTTCTGTGTAGGATGACAAGTTAAATTGAAAGCCAAAATGAATGTCTAAGATTCCTGTAAGATGAGCCCACTTTATGATTAGTCCAGCTGGAGTAGTAATCACATACATAGTACCAGAATCCTCTATCAGCAGTTCTTGATTTGAGAAGGGCAGAGGCACAACAATAGAATCCACTTCTACCTGCAATTACATAATGCAGGTAGCTATTGAGTTGTTTATAATTACATAATTACATCTGTTAGTAAAATTTTTATGTTTATATATACATCGATTAGCCATGGCCAGTGTGGCTAAGTTGGTTTGGCATTGTCCCATGCACCAAAAGGTTGCTGGTTTGATTCTTGGGCAGGGCACATGCACAGGTTGTGGCTCCATCCCCAATAGGGGGTTTGCAGGAGGTAGCCGATCAATGTTTTGCTCTCACATCAACATGTGTGTGTTTCTCTCTCTCAAAAATCAATGAAAAATATAAAAATAAATAAATATGCATTTATTAAAATTAAGAGAATTCAGATTATCCCATTTCTTCCTATTTAATATAAACTATATTTCAAGTTTTTAAAAATTTATTTCCCTGGTGTTGTCATAGCATATCATAACTTCAAAGCTCTTTTATGGTTTCTTTGCTGTGTCTTGCTGTATTCAGTATTTGTTTTAACCTCATTGCCCTTTATTTTCTTCAAAACTTAACTTTTGCCCTAGCCAGTTTGGCTCAGGGGATAGAGCATCAGCCTGTGGACCAAAGGGTCCCGGTTTTGATTCTGGTCAAGGGCACATACCTCTGTTGCAGGCTCCTCCCCGGCCAGGGCCCTGGTCAAGGTCCATGCAGGAGGCAACCAATCGATGTGTTTCTCTCAGAAACAACAAAAACACACACAAAAAACAACTTTATTTTTTTCTGTTATGTAAGCTTTCTGTCTGTTTCCCTCAATATATGTTGATTACACCATTACCTACTAATATGAATATAAGCTAATAAAGTTACTTTCAGGATATTTTCTTTAAGCTGATTCTTCCTATGGTCTTCCTAAATTAGTGTTTAACTATAATTTTTATAACAGTCATCTGCCAAGGTTAGTAAAGATTAGAATTCCCAGGAATTCTAGTTCCTAGGTTTGGGTGGGATTCCTGAATGTATTTTTATCATGTACTCCTGGTAATACAAATGTAGGCACTCCAAGGATAATGCTTTGAAAAAACAGTGCTTTAAATAATGGCAATGACATGGAAGCATGAACTGCAGCCAGCAGTAAATTTGTCGAAGTTTATACCTGACCAACCACCTAATTTCTCATCTTTATATCTTTCTCATACTGTCAGCCTTGAGCTAACACATCTCTCCACTTGCCTGTTAATTTCTACTCATTCTTTAAGATTTATTTTAGGTGTCACTTCCAAAATTACTTACTTGACACTCCTCCAAACTGCACTAAATGACCCTTCTTTTTGTTTCCATAATGTCTTGGTCATAACTCTGTCATTATACCTCCTACTACTTTATAATTGGCAGATAATTACATTCATGCCTCCCACACACAAAGACAAGTAACTTGAGATCAGGACCTGTGTTGTTTTTATCATGTAAATGCTCACTAAATGATTTTTTAAAATTCATTAGTTTTTAACTAAATACATGACCAGTGACAAGTTCAGCTGAGGCCAAAAATAAACCCATCTGCCCAAATGCTTACAATAATAGCATACCAGGTTTGAGTTCACTTCTCATTCACTTCCTGTTAATATATCAACCTCATAAAAATCAAAGGTGTATATAAATACTATCATTCAAAAGGACCGCATTCATATATTTTTAAAATTTTACTTAAAATTTAACACCTTGCTATGTTAGGATTATTTTATTTATTTTAATATATTTTTTATTGTTGATAGTGTTACAGATATATCCCATTCCCTTCCCCTTTGCCCCTCCTTCTCCCAGCCCCTACCCACCCACCCCAGGTCTTCACACTATCCTATTGCCCGTGACCATGGGCTATGCATATAAGTATCTAAGTTCTTTGAAGGGTTATTTTAATATTGTTTCTAGTCTAGAGTCTGTGGTCCTGTGTTAATGGAATTATTTTCAGAAAGCCTACAATGCCTCAGCCATTTCAAGCAAAAATATTTTTTAGACATTATTTTCTTATATTTTTGAGAGAACCATTTATATCTGAGTGAGACATCTGGCTTATAACTCACTCCTATCTGGTAAATATATTCCTTGGGAATATCTATTTATATTTTTATATTATAAAGCCTTTTTAAACATTTTTTCCTCTAAAACTAAATAGATCTTTTTCAACTTTTGTATACCTTGCCTTTCTTCAGTATATGTCAATAAAGTTAACTATCCCTTTATTTTTTCTTATTTTAGCTATCACTTATTCACTGACAAAGTCATGGCATCAACATTTCAAAATTACTGCTTCCATTTATTCTTTTGGTGGTCTTCATGCTGGTATTCATGGCTACTACTCTTTTCAACCTTATGATCCCTCTTCTTCACATCATTTCCATTGTGTTTAATTTGGAACACTAAGGTTAACTCTGACACTAAGAAGATTGGCCACATACTATCCAAGAAGGCTTTAGCATATTTCACATGGCTGTTGCAGCTAACCTCACACAGAGAGAAATATTTGCAACAGTAGGCACATTAAGGAAAGACAAATATAATACTAAGAAACACTTTTAGGCTGCCCATGAAAAGAATGATTAGACATAATAGCAATAAAACTCCACTGATATGTTTAATTTTCCTCTTTTTGGAAATAATTGTATTTATATAATTTCTTAATTTTATCTAAGGCAAGGATATTTTTAAGCTTTGTATTCTTACCTTTCTTGCTGCCCGATTGACAAGTATTTTATGTATAGATGTTGTCAAATTTAACCTTTTAAAACAAAGTCCAGAGATTCTTTCAGAAGGAGCCTTAATTTAGGGAAAAAAGAAGAAAAAAAAACTTTGTAAAGTTGCTAAACATAATTTTAGCAATAAACAGAAGGAATTTACTAAATACTTCACAAATACTACCTTTTGAAAGGAGTCCTCATTCTGAAAAGAAAAAAAGCATAAAGAGAAAACATGTTTAAAAGAAAAATACTACTTGACTTAAAAACATTTTTTGGATTACTATTATATGCCTCTAAATATGTTAACATGAAACATTTTTTTGTTTTAAGTACCAGAAGATAAATGTCAGTGAGTTCTTGAGCCCCTCCTTACTCTAAGAATACCTACTGTTGCAACATACTCCAGCTGTAGATTTATGAAGAAAGGACAAAAGAATAGAACTTAGGGGGGAGGTCAATGGGGGAAAAGGAGACATATGAAGTACTATATGTAATACTTTAAATAATAATAAAAAAGAAATTTTACTCAGATCTTAAGAGCTAGAGTATATAAATGTGCAATGATCTCATTTGATTATTCTTCTTTTCAATATAGATTAACAAATTTTCATAAGTTATTATCGTCATGTTAATAATTCCATTTGCTCAGTATTACCTTTGTACTTCTCACTTAGTATTGGTTATGAGAACTATTGAAAGTTCATTATTTACCAATAAAATCTATGTGGGAAGAAAAAAAATAATGGAACTTACCTGATTCATGGAGCATTTTTCAATATGAGCAACTATAATTTCCCCAGGAATTCGTACTAAGATATAAGAAGCCATACTATATAATGCTGCATTGTTTCCATCAAACGTAATAATGCTCAATTCTGATAACATGGAACACCGACCTAAAAAAAAAAATGTTGGAGAGTGGATTTCCTTTATTTACTAATTCTTTGTATTTGTAGTAACAATTGCTTTAAATTAGTCTTATCATGTTTGACAAAAAGCAAATCTAAAGGTTACATACTGGGAACCAAAATCATAAATCAAATGAAGAATGCTCAACAATGACTTTGGCTTGATGAGTTGATTGGCTCAAAAAAATTAACCTCCTCCTGATTAAAAATTGATAATCATGTAAGAAATGCAAACCCACAAGGACATTCCCACTCAGGGCAGCAGATATCAGTGTTCACTTGAACAGGCCTTCCCCGGAAACCACAGTCAGGCATTTCCAAGTCCTTTGGGCAATTGAGAGACCAGTTGTACAACTTCCATTCCATATTAAGGCATATATATTGGCTACAATTATAAACAGGATCAAATTGTTGAGGCTGTTGTAAAAAAAAAAAAAAGAAAGAAAGAAAATTGGTGATTTCCCCCCCATTTTCAACTAATGTTTTCAATTATTTTTAAACTAGAGGCACGGTGCATGAAATTTGTGCACGGGAGGGGGGGTTGTTCCTCAGCCCGGCCTGCACCCTCTCCAGACCGGGACCCCACAGGGGATGTCCACAGGGATGGAGCCTCAACCAGCAGTTGGACATCCCCCTTGCAATCCAGGACCATTGGCTCCTAATCACTCACCTGCCTGCCTGCCTAATGCCCCCAATAGCCCTCCTCTGCTGGCCTGGTCGCCCCCAACCGCTCTCCCCTGCCAGCCTGGTCACCCCCAACTGCCCTTCCCTGCCAGCCTGGTCACCCCCAACTGCCCTCCCCTGCAGGCCTGATCACCCTCAACTGCCCTCCCCTGCTGGCCTGATTGCCCCTAACCCCCTGCCAGCCTGATCTCACCCCTAGCTGCTCTCCCCTGCTGGCCTGATCACCCCTAACTGCCTCTGCCTCGACCCCCACCACCATGGCTTTGTCCAGAAGGAAGTTGGACATCCAGAAGATGGCCAGTTGACCTGGTCTAATTAGCATATACCCTTTTATTAGTATAGATTTTTTGTCTTTATCCCCTTTAGGCAACCCTCAGTTTGTTCTCTGTATCTATGGTTCCGGTTCTGTTTTGTTTTGTTATTCACTTGTTTTTGTTTCGTATTTTTATATTCCACACATAAGTATAATCATATGGTATTTGTCTTTCTCTGTTTGACTTATTTCACTTAGCATAATACCCTTCTGGTCCATTCATGTTGTCACAAAAGTCAAGATTTCATTCCTTTTTTATTGCTGAGTAATATTTCATTGCATATATTTTTTAAATTTTCCATTCACATTGCTTATAGTGTATATTCCCTACATATGACAGCCTTTGAAAGATGAACAAGTAAAATTTTACTACAACTTTTTGTTAATGTAACCTTTCTAAAATACTCAGTATGAACATTTTATTTCAGCTTTATCTCAATATTGACTTGATATCAGAATTGCCCATGTACTCAGAAATCTGAGCAAATTGAAGTCTTATCCTAATTTATCTAGCTTAGTGTTTTGCAAGCAGACTCATATAGTGGCTCTCAACCTGTCATATTACATTGTGTAAAGCTAGTATTGAATCTAATCTCTGTTAGTGTCAATTTTTTAAAATTACAACTTAATTATATCTTAATATTTCATTAAAAATTCATATGTGAGGTCAATTTGACTGTTGGGTAGAATCATTGTAAATTAACTTTTATATATAGCTCACAGACTTCTAGACAAACAAGAGTCAAATAAGTGGTGGATTTTTCAGTTTATAAATTACATTATATTTAAATCATGGTAATAATTATAGCAATGATAAACATACCACTTATTATGCTCCCCATTGTTCAAATTAACCCATTTCATTCCCACAACAACCACCCTCTGAGTTTGTAAACTCTAAGTTTAGCATATCTGTAAATCCACAGATTTTTGATATCTAAAAGGAATCTCAGTCTTTACATGGCAAAACTGAACTCTTGGTTATAACCAACCAGATCTTCACTTCCCACAATTTCACCATCCTAATTACTGTCAACTTTACCGTTCAGTTGCTCAAGGCAAAAATTTTAGATTCCTTGATACTTCTCTTTCACTCACACCTCACATCTAATCCTTCAGCAAATTCTGTAGCTTCTATTTTCAAAATATATCCAGAATCCAGGCATTTCCCATCATCTCCACTGCTGTCACCTGGTCCAGGCCACCATTGTCTTTTGCCTAAATTCCTACAATAGCCTCCTAACTTGTTCTATTGTCTCCTTTCACCCTGCTCTCAACACAGCAGCTAAAATAATCCTGAAACAAATTATCTCATGTAATTCCCCTGCTCAAAAATATCCTATGCGATATCCTGTCATTTAGAAAAAAAAAAAAGCCATGGTCTTTACAATCATCTACAAGGCCTTACATAATCTAATTTCTTATTGCTATTGTATTCCTTCCTTACTTAATGGCCTTGTTGTTGGTTTTTTTTGTGTGTGTTTTTAATATTTCAGGTGCTCCCTCACCTCAAGGCCTTTGCACTTGCCTGGAACACTATCTGGTTCTCTACACGGCTCACTGTCTCAACTTCTTCAAATCTTTTATTATGAAACTAGAGGTCCCATGCATGGATTTGTGCACTGGTGGGGTCCCTTGGCTGGGCCTGCGGGGATCGGGCATAAACCGGCTCTCCAATATCCCCTGAGGGGTCTCAGATTGCAAGAGGGCGATTCTCAGGTGAGGCACCATGGAATTGGGCTCCCTCCTCTCTGGTTCCGGGTGTGTCACCAGAGAACCACAGTTGCCAAGTCACTGCAGCTTGGCAGCTCCAGCGTTGAGCATCTGCCCCCTGGTGGTCAGTGTGCATCATAGCTACCAGTAAGAGGTAAGGATGGACACTTAGCCTTTTATATATATAAGCTAGAGGCCCGGTGCATGAAATTCGTGCATGGAGGGGGGTTGTCCCTCAGCCCAGCCTGTACTCTATTCAATCTGGGACCCCTGGAGGGATGTCCAACTGCCCGGAGGGATCGGGCCTAAACGGGCAGTCGGACATTCCTCTCACAATCCAGGACTGCTGGCTCCCAACTGCTTGCCTGCCTGGCTTCCTGATTGCCCCTAACCGCTTCTGCCTGCCAGCCTGATTACCCCCTAACCACTCTGCTGCCAGCCGGTTTGCCCCCAACTTCCCTCCTCTGTCGGCCTGGTCACCCCTAACTGCCCTCTCCTGCAGGGTTGATCACCTCCAACTGCCCTCCCTTGCAAGCCTGGTCCCTCACAACTGCCCTCCTTTGCAGGCCGGGTGCCTCCCAACTGCCCTCTCCTGCTGGCCATCTTGTGGTGGTCATCTTGTGTCCACATAGGGGCAGGATCTTTGACCACATGGGGGCAGCTATATTGTGTGTTGCAGTGATGATCAATCTGCATATTACTCTTTTATTAGATAGGATAGAGGCCTGGTACAGGGGTGGGGGCCAGCTGGTTTTCCCTAAAGGGTGTCCCTGATCAGGGTGGGGTTCCCTTGGGGCGTGGGGCGGCCTGAGCGAGAGGCCTGTGGTGGTTTGCAGCCCAGCCACGCCCCCTGGCAACCCAAGCGGAGGCCCTGGTATCTGGGATTTATTTTCCTTCTACAATTGAAACTTTGTAGCCTGGAGCGGAGCCAAGCCTGGGGCTCCCTCCGCAGCCGGCAGCCATTTCTGTTGGGGTTATAATTGAAACTTTGTAGCCTTAAGCGGAGGCCTAAGCCTAGCCACGCTGTGTGGAAAGCTTTGCATCCCCTGTTGCCCGGAGCAACCCTGGCCTGCTCTCTCAAGCTCCATTCTGCCGCCATTTCTGTTTGAATTTGTTTACCTTCTATAATTGAAACTTTGTAGCTTTTTTTTTAAAGAGTCATTTTTTAAAAAATATATTTTATTGATTTTTTACAGAGAGGAAGAGAGAGGGATAGAGAGTTAGAAACATCGATGAGAGAAGAACATCGATCAGCTGCCTCTTGCACACCCCCCACTGGGTACATGCCCTTGACCGGAATCGAACCTGGGACCCTTGAGTCCGCAGGCCGACGCTCTATCCACTGAGCCACACCGGTTTCGGCGCGAAAATTTGTAGCTTGAGTGGAGGCTTAGGCCTGGCAAGGGCAGGTGGAAAGCTTGGCTTCCTCTGTTACCTAGGAAACCTTGCTCTCTGTAGCTGTAGCCATCTTGGTTAGGTTAATTTGCATACTCGCTCTGATTGGATGGTGGGCGTGGCTTGTGGGTGTGGGTTGTGGGCGTGTCGGAGGTATGGTCAATTTGCATATTTGTCTAATATTAGGTTGGATCACCTCATCAGTGAGAACTTTTGACCATATCACTAAAAATAGCTTTATTTTTCTCCTGAGCAGCACCCTCTAACATTTTTTATGACTCAGGAATGTATTTTGCTTATTGATTATCTCCAAACCTCCAATAAAATGTAAACTTCATAAACACAGAAGTTTTTGTCTGCTTTTATATTGTTTTGTCCATGGTACCTTAATAGAGCCTGGCCAGAAATAATAATGGTTGAATAAGTAATTACTTTATTAGAACAAATGGCATATTTGGAATAAGGATATAAGTGCTCACATCTCAGCCCAGGAAATTACAAGCTCTGGGGTTCAATGACCTTATCTTGCTTTGCTTACCATTGTATCTTTGTCATCTTACACAATGCCTGGCACATAGTAGCTACTTAATAAATATTTTTTGAATGCTTGACTTACAGAGAAGCCCACACTAGATAGCTATTTATTAAAGAATCACACTTAAGTCCCCATTTGAATTTTATATTTTTAGTGTGACCAGAACCTAATTAATAAGAAATATCTGGGTCCGTTTAAAAAATATAATTGTTAAAATGGTAATGCATATTTCTTATTATCTTTTAGCAATGAAAGACTAGCGATCTCACTGAAAAGTTTAATAGCGTTTGGATAGTGATACAGACACGTGAACAGATGCTACAAGAAAAGGACACGATAGGTGAAGAGATTGCTCTGTCTTACCTCACATTCCAAACCTGGGGTGGGGGTTAGCATGTCGGACACAGTGACTTCCGGTGGAGAAACCGTTTCTGGACCTGTTGGAAATGAAGATGTCCTCTCCGTTAGTGGAATGATAGCCACTGTGTATGGAATTCATATGTGGTAGAAACTGTGCTATAGTACATAGATTATTTCATTTATTCCCACAAGAACCCTGTGACGTAGATAACAATACTCTTGTCATTTTACAGAGAGGGAAACTAAGGTGCAGCGAGATAAGCTGGTAAATGTTGGAGACAGAATTCACACTCAGAGATTTTGATTCCAGAGCCCTGGCTTTTAACTGGCATTTTGTATATAATAGCAATACCTCTCTCATGGAGTTCTTATAAGGATTAAACACATGCAAAGAACTTAGTCCAATGCCTGGTACATAGTGAGTACTCAATAAATGGTAGCTAATTAGAATAGTAGTGATGGTAGTACTGTGATTATTATTTTGGAGACGTCACAGGACTCATTACAATTTTCAATGACTTGCCATTGTCTGTAGAAAAAAAAAAAATCCAAGTTTCTGACCAGGGACTCTGTGATCTGGCCCTGATCATCTGTGCCATCCCATCCCTTGGCTCAATTCCCCTCGCACTACATGCTCAAGATACATTGACCTGCTTGAAGTTTGTAAACAATAATATAAACGGAGGCGCTTTAAAACCGGAGCGGAAGCGGCCAGGCCAGAGGAACTGCCTGGCACATCTTATGTCTCATACCTTCCGATGGTTGCAACGGGGCAAATAACCTTTGGATTGAACCTAGGCCAACATTATGTTCCAAAAAAACTGTTTGCAAAGATAACAAGAAAGCAGTGGCGACTCCTGGACTGATGACTACTGGACTGAAAATTAAAAACATTGTTTAGAATGAACATCACTATGCTGTTATCTGCACCGATAGAAATGCCTTCCTTCTACTGATGCAGTTGTTCCCTGCCCTTTCTCACAAATCCCCATTGCCTTGGTCTCCAAGTTAGAACACTATTTGGGCTTCTGCCTGAATCGGTGCATCCAGAATGGCTATTCTGATTGACCTCAATACATTTCTTGTTGCCTCTCACTTTGAAAGGCCTATTGTTCGGTTAGCAAATCCCTCTGTGCGTCCTGGTCTCTCTCAGTTACAGGCCTTTGCACAGGCTTCCCCGTCTAGCTGGAGCGTACACTTCCTCCTCCTCCTAGTCTGTCCAACTCCTACCTTCTGTTACCTTCCGAGACCATACCTCCAAAATGAGTACAAGGCGCCTCCTGCCTCTGCTTGTATTACCCCGATGTTAATATCTCAACAACCTGGACTAGTAGCGGTTTTAGGGTAGAGGCTGTGTCTTAATCACCTCTCTCCTGTCCTCCCCCCAGCGCCAGGACACTGCCTAGCAGAGTTGACACTCGACTAAATCTTGCCAAATAAATTGAAGAATAAATATCTGAGCTTCTCTAAGTTAAGTGTGTCAAGCCTCACTATGAGTAGATGTATTCAATCCTTTTCTGAGGCAAGTTTCACAGTGAGGGAGAGACGCCGGGGTGTGGGCCCAGAATGCCCCCTCCAGAGGCTGGGACAGAGCACAGGAACAGGAATGGACGCGGTGAAAGGATGATGTCCTTTGCATTAACATATTTTTAGAGTCGACCTAATCACTGTGAAAATTTAAGTAGGATTTGGTAAAAACCAAATTCTAGGCAAAAAAAAAGAAAAAAGTGTGGGGAATCTTTGTTATCTATGCTCCCTGAGGGGGAAAAGAGGTGGACCAAATACAGAAGCCCTTTCGAAATGGTGTTATGCGGACCCAGTGAACATCTACTTAACAAAACTGACGGCTAGGTTTTCCAGGGGATGGGAGAGTGCTAACACCAGCCCTTGTTATAAGTGTGCCAAGACTTAAATCACACAATGCTATTCTAGTGTCTACAGTTGTACCAATACCAGTACATATGGGGAGAGATAGCTTACCTGGTGACATGGGAATCAGAGGTATGCCTGCAAAGAAACAAAGAGACTTTCCGTAATCAGTTTTGTTTCAAGTGACGCCCACAGAGTTCATAGAGGGATCTTTGGCTTCAAGGGAAATGTTTGAGGAGAGAGAACACAGGAGAAATGTTAGAGGGAAGATTTGCATGCTTTGAGAAGTAATTAGAAATGAAAAGACAATGCAAAGGCTATGGAAGAAGAATCTTACGAAAGTATTTGTCCATCTAAAACTTCTGTTCACTAGTGTGGAATCTCGCAGGGGAGGTGGGGGAGGGTAGGTGGGTGGGTGGGGAGGTAATCAACCAAAGACCTTGTATGTATATATGCATAATCCATGGAGAGAGACAATAGGGTGGTGAAGGCCTGGGGTGGGGGGGTAGGGGTGGGCTGGAGGGAGTCAATGGGGGGAAAAAATTAAAATAACATAAAACTTCTGTTCACAACTACTTGCCATCATAGAGAAAAATATGTTCAAGTGTTTTACTTTTCCTGAATAAAGTAAGTAGGGTTCACACTTACAGTCTCCTGGATAAACACATTTGAGGGTGATCTCATCAAGGATCATATTTTTAGGGCAGTAGGGCAAGCATCCTTCAACCCTTTACATTAAAGAAAAATCAAAATGAAAAAAGTTTATCATATAAATTATACTGCAGTTAATATATCATACAATCAAGATATATTTTTTCCTAAAATTCTCCCATTCTTCTTGTCAAGCACTAAGGAGTGCTCTAGCTACCACTCCATCATTCCTCATTTTACACAATCACAAGCTAGTGGATTATAAAGAGGTATCACTCATGATTAAAACATAATTTGAACCCAGAACATTCAGCATACACTTATGTTTGAGACACATTAAGGCCATGTTCTATAAATCAGTAGAAATGCAGAAGAATCATTTATTGTGATTTTAAACTACATTCATTTACTTTCCTTTTTACTGATTTAAAAGAGAGGGTAAGGGAGAGAGAGAAATATCTATATATGAGAGAAACACATCAATTGGTTGCCCCCTGTCCCCCATACATGTGTCCCGACCAGGAATGGAACCGGCAACCTTTCGGTGCATGGGACAACACACACAAGCCAGGGCCATTCATTGTATTTTCCATTCCTATGCACCCCCCCTCATCCAAGCAGGTAGGCATAGTCTTTGAACCATCCTTGTCTTAATGATGTTGGTCGAACAAAAACAGAATCTCAGTGGCTTGACTTGCCTAAACTCACTGAAAAGACATTAGGAATCTCTGGGTGAAAGGCATGGAGGTGGGACATGGTTGCAGTTCTTTCAGTTCTTTGAAAACAGGGCGGGGAAGGGTAGAGGCTACAGTTCTCAAGGGCATCAGGGCCTGTGCCCAAATTTGTAGCAGGGTGGCCTGGGAGGAGATGATTTTAAATGAGCCTACAGAGACTGGGAATCAAACTCAACTTCTGACAGATAAATAGAATATCTCTGATGCATAACAGTTCTTTTAATGAGTATATTACAAAATAGGAATAACTGTATTTACATATGGCCTCTATGGTATGCTAGTTGGTATCTTTTCTCATAAAAATTATAATTTTCACTGAATCTCTTCATTTTTAACACTTGATTTCAAGCCCCAGGTTGACTGGTCTTCATAAGGATCCCCAGTTTTTGTGCATGGCATAGAAGCAAGTGATCCCGGACTTCAAGAAGTCATGGGCTTGAGCATCCTGGGCCAAAGACAGGAGGAACCAGCCAGAATGCTTTTTTCTAAGGGAATAAAGCCAAGATGATAACTGAGATTTCATATTTCTTCTCATCTTGTTGGGGCTCAGAATCCAATTCATTCTGATTCAAATAAAATAAATGCAATCCTTTGTGTACAGCCAATCATTGGATTCAACCACGCTTGAGAGAATTAATGCAAAAATTGTTATGAAAAGTCTTGCTTATCTGCCTCTCATACACTAGAAGGTTGTAATAATATTTTAATATTTTAAAATATTTCTAATTGCCTCATATGTAAAGCAAAGAAATTTGAATCAAAAATATTCAAGGCCTCTTTAAAATTCAGGAGGGAAATGAACTAACTTGAAACTAGGGGTTAGTGTTGCCACCAGAGGGCACTTGTTCTTGGAAGGAAATCCAGACAACAGTAAAAACCAAGAACAGCCCATTTCTCTTTTCACATGAGACATATTTAGCTATCTCTTAGATGCCTCCTTCACAAATGATTTTTTTTTAAACAAACAGTTTAGCTGTTTATTTCATAAAATAAAACAGTTGTGAATAACTCAATTTTACCCAGTATACGATATTCCTATTCAACTCTATACTTTGTCAAGCAAAAGAAGAAAAGAAAAGAAAAATTAAAATTGCTAGATTGCTAAAAAGGGCAAGTTGCTTCTCATTAAATTAAATAAATATCATTTTTATGCAACTCAATTATTTTGCAATTGTTTTATGCAAGTCAAAACCACAGACATCCTCTTAAAATATTTTCCCCAAACCAGTAACTTATCCAGTAATTTATCTTGTCATACAACTGGTAATCTATTCAACTTCTGACAGATAAATGGAATATCTCCGATGCATAACAGTTCTTTTAATGGGTATATTACATAATTGGAATAACTATATTTACATATGGCCTCTATGGTATGCTAGTTGGTATCTCATCTCATAAAAGTTATAATCTCCACTGGATATTTTTAACACTTGATATGTGCCAGAAATTGCAATCATCAAGAACAAAGGTGGTGATTCTGTCGGAGACTTGGAGGAGAGGTACAAAGCCATGTTGAAGACCAGCTCGGTATTTGAGTCTCCCCTCAGGGCTTAGAGTATTAGGAGGAGCAATAATTTGGCTCCTCAGCATGGGAAGTGGGGAGGGAGAGATAGAGAAGAAGGTAGAGATGAGAGACAGCTCAGCAGGGGTGAAGTTTTATTCTGAGACTCTTCTCTGCATCCTACCCATACCAAAAGAGAAATTCTGGGATAGCTATCAACCAAACAATGGGAGCATTTAGGATCTGGGTTCAAAGACCTCAGAGATGGGTTATGTGGCATAAGAAGTAAGACACTAGACAAATGCCACTTCAAAATATAGCTCCATTTCCTCCCCAGTGCCAGGGCCAACCCTGCCCTGTGCTCCCTCCATGTCTTCCTTCTTTGCTTCCTCCCTCCCTCCCTCCTTCCCTCCCTCCCTCTCTTCCTTCTTTCCTTCCTTCCTTCCTTCTTTCCTTCCTTCCTTTCCCAAGTGCACTCCTCACTATGGGGCCCCTGTTTTTCTCAAAGCCCTAATAGCTACAAGGACATAGGTCTGTGAATGTGAGGGGTCCCAGTGATTGAAGACATCTCCTTTTCAGAAAAACTTGTTTGGCGAGGTTTTATTTTGGTGTGTTTTTTTGTTTTTCTTTTTATTTTAAGAAAATAAGCAAAAAATATCATTTTCTCCTCTCTGCCCCACCTAACCCTAGATACCCAACAGGGTGTAGTGGTTTAAACCCTGGCTCCACTGCCTACAAAACGTGACCTAGACTGGGCACATTGTTTAACTTCTTTGTCTCAGTTGATTTTCTCCTCTGAAAATGGGAACAATGAGATTGCCCATTTACAGCATTGAGCACAGTGCGTTATGCTGTCAGTAATCTAATGCCAGTTATCATTCTTCTAGCCCCCTTTCATGATTTGCTCCTTCCAAAAGACAGCTCGTTTAAAGAGCGGCTCTGTCTCAGGCATTATGTCCAGGAACTTTTCTAGTGCCAATGTTTGTCACAGAATAAAAGCCCATTAATGTCTAATGTAAACTGATTCTTTTAAAAAATATTCCCTCCTACCATTGTTCCATTTCTCTGTTCTCCTTTATAGCAAAAATCTTAAAAACAAACAAACACAAAAACCATTGGCACTCTGTCTCCATTTTGCCTCTTTCTATTCTCCAGGTTGCCCAATCCAATGAACAATTTTCAGTCTCAATTTTAAAATCCCCAGAAGCAGCCCAGCTGGCATGGCTCAGTGGTTAAGCATCAACCTATGAACCAAGAGGTCATGGTTCATTTCCTAGTCAGGTCATATGCCCGGGTTGTGTGCAGGAGGCGGCTGATCAGTGATTCTCTCTCATCATTGAAGTTTCTATCTCTCTCTCCCTTCCTCTCTGAAATCAATAAAAGTATTTTTTTAATTAAATTAAATTAAATCCTCAGAACCAAATTCCTGACTTTTCTTCCATGCTGCTTTCCTCACTTTTCTTCCATGCTGCTTTCCTCACTTTGCCTTACTTCAGTAAATGGCAATTCAGCCCTTCCATTAAATTGAATCATTCAAATTTGCTGATATTTGACCAGTTATAATTACAAAAATGACAGTTTCATATTGTTCCACCTAAAAATTGCTAAGACCAAAACTTCAGTCCTTAACTCCTCTTTCTCTCATAATTGACATTAAATCCATCAGCAAACTCTGTAACTCTAAATTCAAAATATATCTAGAATCTGTCCACTTCTCAGAACCTCCAGGACTACCAACCAACTTCCTTTCATGTCTTGTTTGTATTACTGATCAGTTCTGCTCTTGTCTTTCCCTTTGCCCTAGTCTATTCTCACAACAGCCTCAATCTATTCTCACAACAGTCTGTTCTCACAACAGCCTCAGTAAACTTTCTGTGAGCTCATGGACATGGTCAAGAGTGTAGTGATTGCAGGGGACAGGGAGAGGGTGGAGGTGGAAGGGGGCATAGAAGTGATAAATGGTGATGGAAAAAATAAAATAAGCCCTTGCCGGTTTTGCTCAGTGGATAGAGCATTGGTCTGTGGACTGAAGGGTCCAAGGTTCAATTCTGGTCAAGGGCACATGCCCGGGTTTCACACTCGATCCCCAGTAAGAGATGTGCAGGAGGCAGCCCATCAATTGAGATTTCTATCTCTCACTCCCTCTCCCTTCCTTTCTGAAATCAATAACAATAATTTTTTTTAAATGATAATAATAAAAGAAAAAATAAAATAAATAAATAAGTCAGATCATGTCACTCCTCTGCCCGAAATACAGCAGGGCATTACTCAGTAAAAAAGACAACGTCCTCACAACAGGCTATGAGGCTCTAAATTACTTGTCCACCAGATTCTCTGCTCTCATTTCCTTCCTCTCTCACTCTCATTCGCTTTGCTCCAGCTAGCCTGGCTCCTTATTAATCCCCAAACATTCCTAGTACAGGACCTTTGTACTGTTGTCATATTGAAAGGATCTTTTCCCAGGTATCCACAAGGCCAGGCCCCTCTTGCCTCAGATCTCTGAGCAGATGCCACCCTGTGAGTGTGTTCTTCCCTGACCATATGTGTCAAATATACACATGCCTTATGCTCCCTGTCTCCCTCACCTTCATTTTTTTCCATAACACATATTGCCACCTAATGACCTATTGCATTATATATTTACATTTTTATTTGTTTATTCTCTGCCTTACCCCAACAAAATTTAAGCTACATAAGGATAGACACTTCATCTATTTTGTTCACTGCTGTATCAGACGCAACTAGAATTCCTGGCATATAACCAACCCTTAATTACTATCACTTGTATAAAATAAAACAAGTTTATTGAATGTTTAAACATGACTTACGGTGGAAGAAATTTACATGCCAGTGCTTCAGGATCACTACACGTTTTAAAACAGGGAGTGGCACAAGGTTCGTATCTCCATTCACACATCCTCCTGTAAGGCACTGCTGCCTGGATTTCTAGTGGAAAAAAATAAAGCTTAGATTATGTATATTTTTTATGTGCAGCTTGAAAAATAATGGTTTGTGATAGTAATTCTTCCAGGGATTGATCCCCCTCTCCCTCTTTGACCACTAACGCTGTGGGAAAGGCAGGGCTAAGGTGAAGCATTGTAATTGGTTGGCGATTAAAGCATCTCATACTCAGGTTGCATATCTAAATGTGCAAGGTGGGAAGAGGCCTAGGAAGTTTTTAAATCTTCTTCCTTTCTTTATGTGTATTGGGTTCTCATTGATCTACATTTCATAAACGTATTAAACATTTGTTCAGAATTTTATTTTTTGCCAAGTAATTTTTCTATCATTATATTTTATCCTTCTAACAACCATGGTGAATAGGTATTATTGCCTTTGTATTAATAAGAAGTTGAGGCACAGAGGAGCCAAGTAACTTGCCAAGGTCAAACAATTAGAAGATGGCAAGACCAAAAACCGGTCGCCTGACATCAAACCTAGGGAGAACACTCCATGTTTATTCTTCTCCCAGAACTTAGCATAGTACCTTGTACATGGTAAGTATTATCTGACAAAAAAAAAAAGAAAAAAAAGAATGGATTTTAATAATACATGCTTACAGTTATAAAACCTCCCTTGATTAAAGATTTTTCTCCTGTAAATTCTGCTAATACTCTCCCTTCCCCACATCATAGACCTCTCCTTCTGCAGCAGTCCAAAATTATCTCTGCAGAGCTCCATAAGAAAGAGAGCTCAGGAAACAGATTATGTTTCTTGGACTCTGGATACAGAATTCAATTCCACGGAATGGGAAGGAAAATAACGCTTTTTGGAAGACATCTATGCCTATAAAGTTTAGCGTGACTGCTAGCCCTGCTGGGATCATGGGCCTGGGAGAGGATTGGTTCCAAGATTAGAGTAGACCCCTAGCATTTCTTAGGCTTAGGAAGCCCACGAAGATCCATTTCTGAGATTTTGATGATGCCATTGGCTATAGTTGTCCACAGATTCGGTGGAACTGCTGGGTCTAGTTCTAAGGGAGCATATTTCTAGATTGGAGGGGATATATAGGTTTGTAAAATTTTGACTTTGAAGTAAATTCATGTAAAAAATATCACATCCTCCCTATTGAATGTTGTATAGACATGTCTGTGGTTCTTTTTCTCGTGAATACAGAAACCTTTTTTGAAGCTCAATTTGAATTATCTAAAATTCAAAGACTATCCAGGTATACAGAAATTTATCCACAACAGAAAAGGAAAATGATTAGTTTTCTCAGACTGACAAGGGTAGGTTAGACTGAAAGGGCGTGTGTGGGAGAACCAAGACAGATAGTAAGGTCCTAAGTTTTGAAAATAAAGCATGATATTTAAACATTGAATGAGGCAGTGAGGATTGCTCTCTGAAACTCAGAAAATGCAATGGCTATGCCACTCTAAGGATCTCTAGAAATAAGATCAGGTTCCCGCTGAACCAGGGAAGTCTTCCAGAGGTCAGTGGAACCAGACACCCCAGTACTCCAAGGACAGAGATAAACATGTGTCTTCATCATTAAGAATCAGGTTATTGAGAAGTTGTCTTCTAGGGAACAAAAAATAGATGCAAACACTAGAGATCCATGAGACATGGGCGAGCTCTATTTCCAAAGCCCAGACAGCACTGAAAGTAATCATTGGGGCAATAACTAAAAATAACATTATTCAAGGCTGTTGTAGGCAACTTACCAATTAACTTATATATTCAACTAGAGGCCCGGTGCACGAAATTCATGCACTCGGGAGGGGGGCCCTCAGCTGGGCCTGCACCCTCTTGCAGTCCGGGAGCCCACCGGGGATGCCATGGGGAGTGGGCCTAAGCTGTCAGTCGGACATACTTAGCTGCTACCACCGCTGCACTTGCCAGCCACGAGCCTGGCTTCTGGAGCACTGACCACCATGGGGCAGCTCCTGTGTTGAGCGTCTGCACCCTGGTGGTCAGTGCACATCATAGCAACCAGTCGTTCTGCTGTTCAGTTGATTTGCATATTAGCCTTTTATTATATAGGATAACCCTATGAAGTAGGCATTATTATTTCCATATACTTATACTCCATTAAGAATGATTTAAAATTAAAACCTGCCATTATGTAAATTATCTATTTATTCTCCCTTTGAAGACCTCAGGAAACACACCTTCAATGCTGAAGCTACTTGCATGTTTAAATTCTTCCGAATCATCATATTTTGATGCTTTGACAGTAAAATCCGTGAGTGTGATGAAAAAGCCTTTCTTGCTGTATAACTCAAAGGCACTGTAACCAGGAATCCACAGGCCTTGGTGGTGGAAAAAGGTGGCTCTCCGATGAAACGCTGAATTCACCTGCCACAGTTTCAAACTAAGTGTGTCATCTTTGTGGACATAGAGAAAGTAGTTTGGCCTTTCAGCAGATTCCAAGGACACAAGTGCAGGTGCTGAAAGACATAAAGCAGTGTGTGTGACAAGCCCCCAGGTTCTCTGGAGAAAGCAGATGACCAACACTGGCATTGCAAAATATACCTATAAAGTTAATGAAAACAAAACTGCAAAATTGCCCTGCATTATTAATGCCATTCTTACATATTTCAGAAATGAGTGCTAAGATCTCTAAAGAAAAAAAATAGTATTTTAATGCATTGAATAACAGTGACAACTTTTATGAGTATTTGATGAGTGCTATTTTTTAAATAATTTATCATATCTTGGGGGGGGAGGGGAAGATATATCAATTTCGAACTCCAGAATGTAAAATGTCATACAAGTAATTAAATGATTAATTGGACACATATTTGTACTTGTAAGCTTTAACATTTTTAAATGCATGAAATCTACAAGTGGCTTCGTTGAATAATAGAAAAGAATAAGAGAATAGAGAAACAGATCAATTTAGGCATGTCACTGTGTTTCAATATCACTGGGTTTTTAATGAGCAAATGTTCTTTCAAGTTATATGACTGCATTAAGAAAAAATTAGATCAACATTATGGTCTATTCCCAGTCAATGATTAAATTGCTAATGAACAACTACAAAGCATTTGAGAAGTATAATCCTTTTTTTATATAGGCTTTAAAAGTTTCCCTTATATTTGTAAAACCCATAATATAAACATGCTCTTAAATTAAAATTTAAGTTTAATTTTTAGACCTTAATATTTTTAAGCAACTTACTGAATAGGAGAAGATATTTGCAAAGTATTTATTTGATAAGAGTTGTCTTGTACCTATGGTGTGGGGAAGTGGGTTTACGATATCTAAATCGAGCCTACCACCAGGAATGCTCAGGACCTACTCAAGAAGGCAAATAATCCCTTCCACCAATATTTACAGGGTAAAACAAGATTATTGTTAGAGTAATAAATTTGACAGTAAAATAGTAGTCAAGTTTTCAGGCAAATTTAAATTGGCTAGTTGAATCAAGCGAATATTCTAGAAAAATTAATTGTACTGGACAAAAAGGTGCTCCTAAAGTGTCAACTAAAATTTTTATTGGTACTTCATCTCATGATAAAATTGTGCACCATATAATGAACCTAAAACAGTAATATTATAGTGCAAAAAATTAAAATTTAAAAGCCATCAAGACTACATTATAAAATTTTCAAAAGCCTCCTAACATTTAAATCAAAAAAGGAGGGGATAGTAGAGGAATATCATGTAAGGAAAAATATCCTGTAAGTAAATTACATCTAGAAAATTAATACTTCAAAAAATTAATTGTAAGGCTAAAAGCAAGACACCCATGAAAAACACACAAGGTGACAAAACAAGCCAGAGGAAAATCATTTGGGCAAAAATTGAAAAAGGATCCCCAGTCAAATTTATAGAAAATATTCCTTTATTAACTTTTGGTCGAGAATATGTTTGTATATTTTCAGAAAACAACTCCGAGACCATGTGGATTCCAGCAAGAGAGGAATCGACAGGACTACTCCAGCCATGAAGACAGAAGAGAAGCAGTCCAGAGACGGAAGACGCTGATGTGGCCTTCCCATACTAGCAGTTAGCAGCTGTGCATCACTGCAGATTGCCCAGGACCAAACCAGACAGAGTCGGACCTGCATTACCACCATTTGTCCACCATCCAGAACTGAAATGTCAGTGCTGACATGTACACATAAGGAACTGTTGGACATTGAAATTGGGTCTCAAAAGAACTGTTGGCCCAGAAAGAAACTCACTACACACTGATTCATTTGCCTGTCACCATAACCATTATTGCTTGTCTCATTTTCGGTTCTTGTAAGTGTATTTCTAATAGCACATGATCTCACTCATCTAGGGGAAATAATGAACAACGTGGACTGATGTAAAAGAACAGACCCAGAAACAAGGAGGCATGGATCAGACTGTCGGGCTTCGGGGGGAGGGTAGGGAAGGGTGGGGGTAAAGGGGGAGATCAACCAAAGGACTTGTGTGCAAGCATATGAGCCTAACCAGCGGTTAAGGACAACAGGGGGGTGGGGGCATGTGTGGGGAGGGGTGTGGGATGGGAATGGGGGGGATGAGGACAAATATGTGATACCTTAATCAATAAAGAAATTTAAAAAATCAAAACATGTTATTATAAATCATACAATGCAAAGCTCTCTCTAAAAGCCAATATATCTTTCCAAAGACTGTTGTTGTGTCCTAAAATTTGCAAGTCCCTTTTTTGAGCCTGAAAGATGCAAATAATAATAAAAGAAATCTTTTAAAGAGAAAAATTAGAACTTAGGTGTTTTCAAACATTTAAAAAAAACTAAGGAGTACTTTTTATAAGGAAAAGGCCATTTATTCTAATTGGAGAGTCAGGAGATTTCTCAGAACAGGTGAAATTTAAGTTGGATTTATTCATTCAATAAACATTTCCTAAGTTTATACGTAAATACGTGAGGCATGGCTGGTATAGTAACAATGTAGCCTGGGCCTCACAGATCAGACAGGTTCCAAGCAGATACAACCGTGTAGGTAAGTAAATGTGGGGCAGGCACCGAGACACACAAGGGCACGTGAGGGTAACAAATGGTCCCAATGGCTCTCTCTGCTCTGATTTATGTTCTTACTATTTAACAACTTTATATCAAATCACATTTTTTTCTTTTCCTTTAACATTAAAATCTTTCAGATGTTAGCTATTAGTGAACTGTTTTTCAAAAATTTCAAATTAAGTTCAGTGATTAATACCATAAAAAAATTTAAGCTGTGCTTTATTTAGGACACAAAAAACTCAAATAATTGCAATCCTAACATATATATGCCATCAGATAAAGAAAAGCAATTATTTTATATACAAAAGAGATAGATGGTTCATGTACCAGCATCTTATTTTATATTCTCTGGGACACCTAGAAAAAATGCCATACACATATTAGATCCCAAATTAATATTTAGTGAATAAATAATTGAAAAAATGTAAATAGAAAACTAAAATCTTATTTTCAATTGGAAATTATACTTACATGATGCCTTCTCTTTGAAAAGACCTGGAGTGATCATAAAAATGAAAAATAAATCACCTGGAGTACCAATTCTTGACAAAGGGAAAATGCTTCTACTGGTTATATTGGCCCCCAAAACAAGGCCACTCTGCCCATAACTTGCCAGCATATATGGACCTTCTCCAAGCCCTATTTAAATACAAATAAGAGAATTACAAATTGGCATGGAATTTTTACATTTCAAGCTGTCATTTCAATGGGATAAATTTTAATAACAAAAGCTACTCCAAAACTTACTGCACATTTAAACATTAGTCACTAATAAAATCGCTGAACTCTTTACAAAAATATATACTATAATTTTTGGACTATATACATACATAGTTATGTAATTTAGAATATATATACACATGGATGTGTATATGTATACAGGTATGTATAGCAGTGCTGGATATGAGGTTGACATAAGCTTTCTGCACCTCAAATTTTCCCACCTATATGAAGAACTTTGTCTAGTTAACCTTCCACTCTAATATTCCAAGATTCTAATCTACTCTCAATAAGCATAAGTTTATTTATCCATCAATGGCCAGATATTCTGATAGTCTTCTAAAAATAATTTCTCCCTAATAGGTTACATTCATGAAAACAGAATGCACAGATTTGATATACAATATTTTGCTGTTCTAGGAATTATTGAATTTCACCAGTGAGGCATGTCTATAAAAAAGAAAATAATGAACAAAATAGATCCAGAGACATGGAAGCATGGAACAGATTGACAAATCTCGGAGGACTGTGGTAGAGAGATTATATGTGTATATGCATAACCCATGGACACAGACTATACAGCAGTAGGCCTTGGGGGAAGGGAGTCTTGTGGAGGGGGTCAGTGGAAAGAGAAAAAGGGCACATCTGTAATATTTTCAACAATAAAGATAAATTTTTAAAAAATGAAGATGAAACTTAACAGAGAAATCAAAGATCTTTTTATTTAATATTATCATTTCCTATACACTTAAATAGTTCCATATAAAGTAGAAAATATTTGCTATAGTTTGTATAGAACCAAACCTGAAGTTCAATTTGAAATTTTTTTCTGCAAATTTAATCTTATAAACAGAAGAATATATATTATAAATAAGTTTGCTAATATTTAAAAATATATATGAGTTAGATTTTATGATAATAAGATCAAATTAACTTCAACCTAATCCTATGTGAAATTTATTCTGAATCATCAAAATTAAGTTAAAAATTATCAGCAGTATACCTTTTACAGACATATGTATATTTTATGTCTTAAATTATGTTATAAGTTATGTAAAATGCTAATATATTGTAGCATGTGGTATCAAAAAAGATTAATCTGTTTACTCTCATCGCATTTCACTTTCCTTCTATTCTCTAATTTTTAATCTCAAGGACAATTTTCCTTTCCCAGCCTACTGTTAAGATGAAGGAAAGAAAATATTTAAAGAAATCCAAGGACAAGGTTGTTTCCCTTTCAGAATGAAGACCAGGCCCGAGAGAAGAAAATAAAATCATTGGATTAGAGCAGTGGTCAGCAAACTCATTAGTGAACAGAGCCAAATATCAACAGTACAACGATTGAAATTTCTTTTGAGAGCCAAAATTTTTAAACTTAAACTTCTTCTAATGCCACTTCTTCAAAATAGACTTGCCCAGGCCGTGGTATTTTGTGAAAGAGCCACACTCAAGGGGCCAAAGAGCCGCATGTGGCTCGCGAGCCGCGGTTTGCCGACCACTGGATTAGAGGGTCAAAAATCTTTTAAGTAGAAAGGAGACCAAGAACCAAAATTTTCACCATTAAGACCAGGAGAAGAGGCAGGGTCTCATAGAATGAGTCATCTTCAAGCATTGTCCCCTCCACTGACTCATCAGCTGGGACACCTTGCCTTTGAACTGCTGGGGACACTTATAAGCCAGGAGGAAAAGAGCTTTCTAAGGGACTTGACACATTGGGAGGAGAGGAGACTTGAAAGAACTTTGTCCCCACACCAAGACAAAGCTGAGCAGGGACAGTGGAGACTTTCTAAGCAGTGCACACCCCACTGCTGTTACAATGTACAGTGTTTCTCTATGAGCCCAAGTCAATAAAAACCAAAGAAAACTATATCATTAGTCTATACCACCTACTGAATTGTTTTCTAGGAAAGACGAGAACAACATAAATTTCCAAGATGTGATATCCTTCAATTTATAAATATGTAAATTTGTATAAATACAGGGTAGGCAAAAGTAGGTTAGCAATAATGAATGATAGATGATAGATAGATAGATAGATAGATAGATAGATAGATAGATAGATAGACAGATGATCCTATATAATGAAGATATAATATGCAAATGGTGAAATGTAATGACCAACTGCGTAACGACCGGATCACGGATCAGCAGGAGGGTGGGGCAGTGAGCTACAAGCGGGCAGCGGAGAGCTACAGGAGGGGGCAGGGCAGCAAGCTATGAGGGGAGGCAGGTGGGAGCTACAGGAGGGCGGGGCAGGGGGCAGAGAGCTACTGGAGGGCGGCAGCGAGCTACTGGCACACAGATTTGTGCACAGAGCTACTAGTAGATAGATAAATGATAGGTAGATAATACAAGAACAAATTCTGTGTTTCAAGTACTCACAACAGCAAACCTACTTTTGCCCACCCCTCTATGTAAATAGTGTATAAATGAGTAGATAAATAGGTATATTATAATGAGATACAATTCAAAATGAAGAAGACATATACAACTATAACTTAAGGGTTTGAAGACCCTCATGGATATTCAACATAAGAATAGGGAAAAGGCCCAGTCGGAATGACTAAATGGTTGAGCACCAACCCATGAACCAGGTCACGGTTCAATTCCCCATCAGGGCACATGCCCAGGTTGCAGGCTGGATCCCTAGTAGGGGGTGTGCAGGAGGCAGCCGATGGATGATTCTCTCTCATCATTTTTGTTTCTATCTCTTTCTCCCTCCCTCTCTGAAATCAATAAAAAATATATATATTTTTTTTAAAATGAATAGGGAAAGGGAAATAGATAAATGAACAAAATCTCTGCCCTACTGCACAAGTCCCTTGCTACAGCAGTCTAAAGAGGTAACTGCCACCTGAGAAATCCATTTGTATAAAAATCAAACACTCCTGAGTTGACTCCCAGTTGATTGATATTTTGTGTCTGGATTGTTTTCATACATTTTCACCAACAATTGAGAGACACAAGTCATTGACTTTATCATTAATTTTCTGCAGGGAGAAGAATAATTTTACCACCTACCAAAAGCAATCATTTCCTGCAGTGATTTTTTAAACATAGTATTAAGCATATCCTATCAAGAAAACACTGAACATAAAATGTGTACAACAGTTTTTAGTGGGATTGTGAAGTCCTTGCTCATTTATGGCAATAACAATAAAATGTTTATATTTTTGTAAATGCCATAAAATGAACATGAAGATAATATATACAGTCTTTGTATTGAAGATTATTGAGAGAATCTCAGCTGTAACCTCTGAATTCATCTGCCTTTAAAAAAAATTTTCCTCTAACAGAATTATAATTATTTATTCCTGAATTTCTTAAATAATAAGTAAGAATTTTAATAAGATAGTGTCCATGATGTGATAAGTAAACAGAGAAGTATGTCAGCTATTAATATCCAAAGAAGAGTAGGCAAATTTACAATAGCTCTGAAATCATTTGGGATGAAAAAAATTAAGAATAATCATTTAAAATTATTTTTTTCTGTACTACTATAAAAATATTATATTCCTGTCAATCATCCATTTTATTGCATTATTTTCATGAACTCTTTTTTTTAAAATATGTTTTATTGATTTTTTACAGAGAGGAAGGGAGAGGGCTAGAGAGTTAGAAACATCAATGAGAGAGAAACATCAAACACACTGGGGATGTGCCCGCAACCAAGGTACATGCCCTTGACCGAAATTGAACCCGGGACCCTTCAGTCGGCAGGCCAACATTCTATCCACTGAGCCAAATCAGGTAGGGCTATTTTCACGAACTCTTACTCTCCTGTGTAGATTAGTTCTTTTCCGTTACTTTAGACATAGAGAATAGATTTCCCCTGTCACTTCACTGAGTCCATCGGTGTCTCATGAAGGCCAAATGCCTCATGTTCGCCCTCTGAATATGACCAATATCATTAAAAATGAAGCTAAAAGAACTGGTTTGAAGAATGCTGTAACACATTAGAGGAAAGAACCACCAGTGGAAGTGCACAGACTTGTTGCCCGAAAGGAAAATATATGAAATAAGAACAGGCAGAAAGTCAATTCTCAGAAAATTCTGCTTCTGGATCCAACGGCCTCCAGAAGGAACATGAGAAGGTACAGGGCACAGGTGGAGACTTTCACAGCAGAATTGCGTGGGGCAGGAATTCTTAAGTGAAGAAGTTATTGGAGTGTTTTCTTTTGTCTTTTTTTTCTTTTTATTGGGGTGACACTGGTTAATAAGATTATATAGGTTTCAGGTGTACATTTCTATGATACATGATCTTCATATTGCATTGTGTGCCCACCACCCAAAGTCAAATCATCTTCTATCACCATATATACTGTATATTTGGCCCCCTTTACCCTTTACTACCCCACCCTCTTCCCTCTGGTAACCATCATACTGTTGTCTGTGGAGTGTTTTCTTAAATCGGTATCTGTGTACCTTGTGCAGAGTGTATGATAACAACGTGTGTTGATCATTCTTAGACTTGGATGTGTTAACCCAATGGTCGGCAAACTCATTAGTCAACAGAGCCAAATATCAACAGTACAACGATTGAAATTTCTTTTGAGAGCCAAATTTTTTAAACTTAAACTTCTTCTAACGCCACTTCTTCAAAATAGACTCGCCCAGGCCATGGTATTTTGTGGAAGAGCCACATTCAAGGGGCCAAAGAGCCACATGTGGCTCGCGAGCTGCAGTTTGCCAACCACTGTGTTAACCAGAGACTAGGCAGTGTAGCGTGGAGGTCAAGCTCCTTGGTTCTGAACTCAGATTGCTTATAAATCCCAGTTTACCACATTTTGGCTAAGTGACTTTGTCCAAATTATTTACCCTTCTGTCCTTCAATTACCTCCTCTATAAAGTGTTAATAACAATGCATATAGTACAAGCATATTTTGAAGCTTAAATTATAAAGTTGCTAATACAATAAAAACTATTGTTATTATTACTGTTATATATATTAGGCAATCAGTCTCATTTTAAACATGAATTCCAAATGACTGATGTGGAGTATGGGTGTGTTTTAAATCCTGAACAGGAAATATATATTTTTAACTATCACAGAATATTTTTAATGTTTGATTGTTTCCTCTATCAAACTTCCATACCTGTATGAAAACAAAGAAAAACTAAAATATTTATTTTCTTTTTAATTTAGCATCTTTATTTCTCTAAAATTTTCTGGCCTCCTTTGTACTGTAGTTGACAAACTTCTCTCTGGCTCAATAAAGCACCAAGAATGTCTTTGATTGGTTGCTTGGTTGTGGTTGTTTTTGAATGGCTTAGGGTTTCCTACAACTACTACTCTATACTTTTCATCATGGATTCATATTTTGTCCACCAGTCACTGACAAAATAGACACCTCCTGGATCATCTTACTTTTCTGAAATTAGTGTTAAGTGGCTACGCCTACCTCATTAAACAGGTTTGACAAGAAGCAGGCTCCAATCTGCCAACTTCTGGTGCTTTCATTGAGAATATAATTTTGTCTCATAGCTTCTCTAACTTAGTAACAGCCAGCACCATCTGTTAGACTTCTTACTGCAAATGTGGATGCTTTTTGGAGCCAGGAGATTTTCATTATTATTATTAAATTAATATGTTCTCATTCTTATAATATTTAAATAATTATTTGTGCCCTAACTTATGACTATATAAATTCCTTCTATTATTATTACATCTATAATTTGTTTCCCTTTTCTACAACATAATAAAAGTTTGCATAATGTTCCTTTTTATACATAATGGTAAAAGGTATACATTTGGTCTATGTCTCTCTTTCATTTTACCAAAAAAAATAGCTAAGTTCACTCACTCATTTTTTCATATCATTCAAAAACCATTGAGGGCCTCCTATGTGCTGAGACAATGGTCATACCCTCCTTTTATTTTCCAGGGAATAAATTTTAACACAAATACTTAGAAATTTAGATACAGTTTAGAAGGCAAAGGCTTTCATTGAATTACAAACCAAATTATGAACTATTCATACTTTGCTCCCAGCAAAGTTGTCCAAAAACTTTTAATCTGAAGATACATTTAATAGAATACTATAGTGATATTCTTTAATTGTCACATACCTTCATTGTAATAGTCACAATCATGTGCTAAAAGAAAAAAAAGAAGAAATATTAACCTATATAAGAATCTGACCACTTACCTAAATGTGTGCAAGATATTGCCATGTGTTTATCAGTGACCAAGCAAAAGAACACTGAAGTGACATCATTATAAAGTCTTCATCAGACTAACCATCTACACAAGTACATAATAAGTTTAGAATCAAATTTAAAAGCAATTCAAAATGATGTTTTAAAAAATATGTTTCTTATCATCAGAACAGAGAAACTTCATAGACATAAGAGGAATAGCGGAATAAGCACCTTATCTGAGGATGGCATATAAATAAATTATAGTTTACATGTTGAAGTGACAACAGTCAAACACAGAACAGAAAACATTATCTCAAATTTTTCTGTTTGTAAATCCTTTAGCTATACTAAAATATTTCTGCATTGTTGAAGAAATATACAATTTAGTCATCTTAAAGCAATTCTATTTCCATGAGTTTTATGGTATTAGTTCTATAAGAAGACAATTAATATGATCTCCTTATGACATTCCCACCTAATGATGATGTTCTAAGGGGGATACTTACAACAAACAGTAGAGGATCTCCAGTGAACCGATACCCCTTCCTGACAACACTTATGCGCATACGCTGCTACGCTTGTGCATAAGCATTCACAGTCTCCACCGAGATTACAGTTACAAGTGTCTTCATGGCAATTTTTGGCAAAAGAAGTAACATCAATCTGAAAAATGAGGTAGAAAAAAATCAATCAATTTCAGTAACTATTAACTATAATTGAGGAAAATTCTAAGGAAAAACTAACTGGTATATTTATAAAATTTTATATTACCAGTTTATCACTGACACCTAGAGAGTCCTCAATATCTCAAACCTCTATAGTGCTCACAGGAGAAAGAAGTTGATTAGGCGAATGTAAGATCGAAGAACTAGTAAAACATGTAATGGGATTAACATACCAATATAATTTCAACATATGCAATATAACAGATTTATAATTTGCAGAAGTTCATTGTTTCATCTATGGAATATTCACATGGCATTTTTAAAAAGTTCTGTTACCCATGGTTCTTTTACTTGACTTTTATAGATATCTTAAGCAATTACATTTCTAAATAAGTTACAGTCCATCTTGCGATACACTTCTAAAACCATTTTAAATGTGCTACTAGAAATACTTTTAAACTATACTTGGGATTGAGAAAGAGCATGCCATTTTGCAATATTCTCTGCAGAAAAACAAATGCAGCTTTGATCAATCTTTTATGGCTTTGATGATGTATGCAAAGAAATGCTTCATAAACTAGTAGAGATTCCTGCAAATGGATGCTGTTAAATAAGATGGTGTGGAGAGAGAGGAAATCAACTAAATGCATCACTTTTACAGAAAAAACAAACCACCAAATTTGTCTTCCTAACCATGGGTAGCTAAATTATTTGTCTCAATGTTATATATGTAGCAGTACCCATTTAAATGTGAAAGATTAGTAAAGTATTCATTTACCACATTGCGACAAGGAGCAAAAACATCGCTGTACAAAATGGAGCATTCTTTCTTGGCATAAGGAAATTTGTTCTGATGTGCCTCACAGGGTTTAAATAATTCATGTGCGTTTTCACACTGCGGAAAATGTTAAGGAAGAAAAGAAAGTTTTAGGGGTGATCGGTGAAGCAGAAACCAGAGTAACCAATGCTGACTGTGTCCATGACAAACACAGCTAATACCATACATCCTCCTTCTTCCAGGCAGACTTTACCTAAAGCACAGTGCTCAGTCATCTTAATGTTCATAGCATGCATTATTTTTGAAAACAACCAAACATACTCTTAAAATCATAGGACTATTAGAAACAGTAGAGGTAAATAATTTCCCAATTGCCTTAAATGCGGCATTTAAATGATTAAGATCATTACATGAGCAAAGGATTCTCTTTCCTTTAATTTTCACCTCTTTCATTTCTGTCACGTGCCATCCTCTGAGTTCTACACACTCGTGTCAGCAGGCTCACCACCCATGTACTCAGCAATGTGGTCTCAGCCTCTTCTAATCTACATCCCTGCCACCGCCCAGGGAAAGGTCATCCATGGTCTCTTCATTGCTAAGTATAAAGGCAATTTTGCAGTCTTCATCTCACTTGACCTTTCTTGCTACCTTTGATTCTGTTTCTTACTTTGCCCTTTTTAAATGTCTCTCCTCATTTGATTTTGGTGGCGCCATTTTCTGGGGGGTTTCCTCATTGGCTGCTACTCCCCATTCTCCTTCACCCTTCCTTCTTTGAAAACCTTGACCTTCAAACTTCTCTTTTCCACATTCTATTCACTTCTCATGGCTTCAACACCCTGAATACACTTGTAACTGTCAAATCTATTTCCAGCCCGATCTCTTTACTGAATCTAAAAACTGGGCATCTTCACAAAAGATATCTCTGTCGCTTCCCTCTCACCATATCCGAACCTACTTATCTCTGCACCATTGTCCTGTTCTCACCGTCCCCTACCACCCACTCTCCGCTTTGTCCTGCCTCGGGGAAGAGCGCCAGCATCTATCCAACAAGCCACGAAGGCAGAAGACCTTGAATTCTCCAGACTCATCCTTCCTAATAGAATCTTTCGTAATATTTGTCGAATACACAAATAATTTAACCTCCTTCAGCCTCAGTTTCTCCATTTATAACATGAAGACAACGTCTGTTCCATTGCATGGTTGTCACAAGAATTATATGAAAAGACAAATGTGAAAGCAGTTTGTCCAATGTGAATTGCTATACAAATATTACATTAAAATAGTATTGCCTAAATAAATGTTCCCATAAGAATAAAATTAGTTAGTTCTAAGATCTATATTCAACTTACCTGTCCTAATGCCCAGCTATCTCCAAACACCTGGGCATTTCTCACTTCTAAGTTATTAGATGTGGTCATGTCATTTGAAGTACATTTGTCAAAGTTTCCACATAATCCTGATATTTTGTTCTAAAGTAAGAGAAAATTACTAAGAAATATTCTATATTCACTTTAACATTTAAGGACACATAACTAAAATATTTTAAATATTTAAGGTAAACATTTTAAGAATTTATTCAATAACCATTTACAATATGTTTCAAAAAGGTGGAGTTTCATACATAGCTAATTATATTTAACAATTATTTTTAAATTCTCAAAAATGTTCTACCATCCCCCAAATTTTTTATCTTTCCACACTTACCAATGTCTTAGCATTGATGCAACCAATAGCATAAGTAACTTGGAAAAGAATAATACAAACATTACACTTGTGTGTATTCATATGTACATAAAATTTTATTGATGAAGGCCCCACCTCCTGATATGTTTAAGGTTTTATAACACTGTAAATGTTGAAACAATAAAATAATTTATTTTCCTCCTTATTAGACTGAAAAGCCAAAACATTAAAAATATAACAAAAAGTTAACTTTAATATTTCTATATCATGCCATCATGATATACAATGAATAAAATCTAAATTTTACCTAATTTTATAAAAATCATTATGGGTTGTGAAATTATTATTGAAAGTACCATATGGATTATTCACATCAACAATACCCACTGTATCTTCTCAAATAATGTATAAAATTTTACTCTGAGGGAAAGGAGATGGACTAAGAATACAGGGAAGAATTTTTCATAAACCATGGAAATCCTCCTTAAAATTTTAAAACGAAGCAAACTGAACTTTCTTGGTGTGCTGAAGGGTGGACGGTAGCCCTTCATTAATGATGAAGCAGACTGCCCATGTCTTCAGCAAGGCTGACAATAACCCTAGGATTACAGCTGCCAGGCCACTGCTGACCTCAGTGTCTCTGCTCTCAGAAGCCACTACGTTTATCCTAAGACTGAACAATCCACCATTGGGGGCAGGGCGGGGGTAAAGGGGATGCAGAAAACTAAATGGTTAATTTGTTTCCAAAAAGTAGAGAAAGGAGGATACATGATGAAAAATGGCAGAGGAGCCCTAACTGGTTTGGCTCAGTGGATAGAGCATCGGCCTGCAGACTCAAGAGTTCCAGGTTCAATTCTGGTGAAGGGCATGTACCTTGGTTGGGGCACATCCCCAGGAGGAGGTGTGCAGGAGGCAGCTGATTGATGTTTCTCTCTCATCGATGTTTCTCACTCTCTATCCCTCTCCCTTCCTCTCTGTGAAAAATCAATAAAATATTTTTTTTTAAAAGAAAAATGGCAGAGAAAAATTGTTAAAGACATATGACCATTAAGAAATTATATCAACTTCATGAAAGAAATGCAAGAAACCAGCAAACACCAAGGAATAGATTTGGGGGCTTTTTCTCACCTAGGAAAAAGAAAATGACTTCAATATACAATCATATCTTAAATTTACAGCATGTTAAAATATTTTTAAATATATATATTTCATAGTTTTATGAGAATATGTTGTTACAATTTTTTTCTTATTTACCACAAATTATATCCATGTCTCAATTTCAATTTCCGATAAACTGAATTCTTATAAAAACATCAATATGTCAAAAAACAATATATAAATTTAAACTACTTAAATAAAATTTTAAATATTTAAAATAATAAACATATTTAATAATGTTTAACAAAGTATTTAATAGAAGACAATGTTTAAAACAACTTAAAATTACCAAAATGGTAAGCATCCAAGATTGAATATTAAATCATGAATGGATAAAACAAACTAGTACATCTATACAACAGAATACTACTCAGCAGTATAAAGGAACAAACTATTAATTCATTCAACAATATGAATGAATCTTAAATGTATTTTGCCAAATCAAAGAAGCCAGACCCAAAAGACTACAGATTGTATGATTTCATTTATATTATATCCAGAAAAAGCAAAACTCTAGGAATGGAAAATAGATCAGTGGTTTCCAAAGCTTAGGGAATAGAGGTAGGAGTTGGCAGTAAAGAGCCAACCTGGGAGAAATTTTGGAGTTGATGGATTTGCTTTATATAAGACTGTGGTGGTGGATATATAACCCCAGGTGTTTGTTAAAATCTGTACAATTGTAAATCCTAAGAGTATTTTTTTTTTACTTTTTAAAAACAATTTAACTATATATAAATGTAAAAATAGATCCAGAATATGGAGGGAAAGATGTAGTGCAGATTGTAACTAATGAATCAAACTGTATTTCAAACATATCACAAAACCATGCTGAAGGGGGTGGGAAGAAAGAAGCTGACCTAAGTAGTTTTGGAAAACTGGATACTGTAAGGATAAGACAAAAAGAACTGTATACAACGATGTACTCTAGTTGGTAAAGTGGTTCTTCACTGAAATATGAATTAGTAATTCTGAAAATATAACCCATTTCTTTAAAAAAGACATTAATCATTTTATTTCCACAAAACATTAAAAGGCACATGTAATTGCATATTTTGCATCTCACTTGGATTGACCTACCAAATAGGTTGACATACCTTCCACTGTGGTCCAATTTTGATGTGAATGGTTGTCTTTTTATCCCAAAGAATAGTGATATCTTTCTCTGGAAAGTATACCACCATGTAGTACCCTGCCTTCCAAAGCTGGTATGTAGGTTCATTTTCCAGAAAAAAACCTGATTGTTTCTTTAGAAATAATAATAATGATTTTTTAAAAAAGTAAATTCATTGTTTTCAAAATGTAAACATTAAATTACTATTTACTAAGTAGTCTCTATATACTAGTATTTTTGCTCAGCCCTTCTTTCTGAATTCTATAGTAAATGACAAAACAAATGCATAAAATAGGAAACACATAAAATTGGTTATATTTTTGAATAGGAAAGTGACAGATCATATTTGTATATTAAAAGAAAATAAGTTTTATGTTAGGAAGGATAACAGTAGAAACTAGAGATAGAACACATTGGGAAAATTTAGTGTCATTAGCCTAAAGTGAGAATATACAGTAATCTTTATGAACAGGGTCTATTCCCTATAAAAGACTACATTGAATCTGACATTGAAATTAACTCATATAATAATTTCAAAATTACATGGTTACATCAAATTAGTAAAACAAATATTTCCAGAAGCAAAATAAAAATTTTGAAGGAGATATGCAATCTTTTGGTTATTTATTATTCTCACCCCCAAGTAATAACAAAAGCATACTTTAGAAATATTACACTATGATAAACACATAACTATTCCATAGGACAGATTAAATAAACTTAATCATATCCATAAGAGTTTTCAGTCTCTTAGACAAATTTCATACTTATAAGTGCTCAGTGTATTGGATATAACAATACATACTGTGTAACCTACATATTGTTAATGGATATTATCTAACCTCATTTCCTTCTGCTCCCAAGTGCCAAGCTGAAGTTAGGGGAAAGGCCCTGGGTGCCTCTGAGAGTCTGAACTCAACCTGGGAGTGTCCTTGTGCTTAAGCCCGTGGTCGGCAAACTGCGGCTCGCGAGCCACATGCGGCTCTTTGGCCCCTTGAGTGTGGCTCTTCCACAAAATACCATGGCCTGGGTGAGTCTATTTTGAAGAAGTGATGTTAGAAGAAGTTTAAAAAATTTGACTCTCGAAAGAAATTTCAATTGTTGTACTGTTGATATTTGGCTCTGTTGACTAATAAGTTTGCCGACCACTGGCTTAAGTGAGAAAGGCATCCTATATAATAAAAGCCTAGGTGGTGTCACACCCTTGCATGACATCATCACAAGATGGCCACCACAAGATGGCCACCAAAAGATAGCTACCACAAGATGGGCTGGCAGGGGAGGGCAGTTGGGGGCAATCAGGCCGGCAGGGGAGGGCAGTTGGGGGCGATCGGGACAGCAGGGGAGGGCAGTTGGGGTTGATCGAGCCAGCAGGGGAGCAGTTAGGTGTCAATCAGGCCAGCAGGGGAGTGATTAGGGGGCAATCAGGCTGGCAGGCAGAAGTGGTTAGGGGCAATCAGGTCAGCAGACAGGTGAGTAATTAGGAGCCAGCAGTCCCAGATTGTGAGAGGGATGTCCCAGATTGAAGAGGGTGCAGGCCAGGCTGAGGGATACCCCTCCATGGACAAATTTTATGCACCAGACCTCTAGTCTATATATATAAAAGCCTAAGCAACCAAATGACTGAACGACTGGTCGACTCATCACTATGATGCACACTGACCACCAGGGGGCAGATGTTTAATGCAGGAGCTGCCCACTGATGGTCAGTGCGCTCCCACAGCAGGAGCGCCACTCAGCTGACCTACAGACTCCAGATGTTGGGCTCATGGATGGCAAATGCAGCTGCAGAGGTGCAAGGCTCTCTCGCCTCCATGGCAATGCTACCTAGCAGTGGCAGGCACAGCAGGACCAGGATGATTGAGAGCAGCACAGCACCTGGCCTGGGCTCAGGCTCCTCCTAGGCCACCTGCCACTTTGTGCACTACTACACCCCTTGGGGGATGTTGGACTGCCAGTTTCAGCCTAATCCCCACATCCCCTGAGGAGTTCCAGATTGCAAGAGGGTGAAGGCAGGCTGAGGGACCCCACCAGTGCACGAATTCTTGCACCGGGCCTCTAATTGAATAATAAAGGAAAAAAATACCATGATAGGTCAAGAGAAACAGGAAATGTTTTCCATAAAAAGGAAAACATTTCCTGTTTTGACAATGGGCCCATATTTTCATTTTTCATTAGGCCCATAAAATGTGTAGCCTTCCTTGGCCCCAAGTCACTCTCTGCTGTAAAGCTATTTCTATTGTTTTGATTACACTTTTCAGTACCTTTCTGCTATCTGATTTGTTTGCAGCTTTATTATCTGTCTTCCCCTTAGTTGATTGTCAGCTCTTTGAAAGATGTACTTTGTCAACTCATGGCAGTATCTTCAGCTTCTAGATCAAGCCCTGAATCATTAATTTTTAGCACCTTCCTGTACTGGCCTATTCACGGGTCTTACCTTCCAGCCTGATCAGCAATAAGTAAAGCATCTAATGTGGCTTATGGCTCCATTTCAATCATGAGATACTCTTCCATATATTTTTCTAATAAAGTTCCTTGACTGACTGACATATCACTAGAACAGGGTTCCTCAAACTTTTTAAACAGGAGGCCAGTTCACTGTCCCTCAGACCGTTGGAGGGCCAGACTATAGTTTAAAAAAAACTAAACAAATTTCTATGCACACTGCACATATCTTATTTTGAAGTTAAAAAAAATAAAATGGCAAAAACACCCGCATGTGGCCCGCGGGCCATAGTTTGAGGATGCCTGCACTAGAACATAACATGAATTTTTGGATAAGGCAACTTATTAGACTTCCTTCAGGTTGGTTCTGCATTAATTATCCTGATGTGAAAGTACATCTTCTGTATTTGCCTACAGGACAGTTTTTATTAGACAGGACAGTTTACTACCACACAACAATTATCTTTGATCAAAAGGAGATGCATATTCCTTTTGTTTCAGATTAGGAAGGAAGAATGCTTTTCAGAGAGCATGGTATTATGAATTGCCCAAAATAGAGAACTCCACTTTAGGTGAGAATTACAGCACTTTACACAAACTCTAGTGATGTTATAAATGTAAAGAATTAACCCTGGCTGGTGTGGCTCAGTTGGTTGGAGCATTGTCCTGTACGCCAGGTTTCATCCTTAGTCAGGGAAAGTATGAGAAACAACTGACTGATGTTTCTCTCTCCCTCTCTCTCTTTCTCGCTCTCTCTAAGATTAATTAGAAAGTAAAAATAAAATGAATGTGAAGAATTACAACATTTAAAGTACAGGTTAAATTCATAAAAAGTTTATATCTTATATCTATAATAATAAAAGGGTAATATGCTAATTAGACCAGATGTCCTCTGGATGTCATTCCGGACGTCCTTCCGGACAAAGCCAGGCCGTAGGGAAGCCAGCGCAGGTCCCCAGTGCCTGTGGGCAACTGGAAGGAAACCAGCCCAGATCTCGGGTGCCAGAGGGAAGCCAGTGCTGGCAGCCAGGGCAAGGAAGGGCTAATCTTGCACCAATTTCGTGCATCGGGCCTCTAGTCTACACTAATAAAAGAGAAATATGCAAATTTCCCATCACTTCACGATGCCCACCAGCCAATCAGGAGTGAGTATGCAAATTAACCCAACAAAGATGGTGACGGCCCCGCCCCCCCAGCCGCACCGGGCAGCACACATGCAGGCGCGGAGCGACCAGGTGAGGTGGAATGCTTGCTATGAGAGGGAGGGCGGGGGCAGAGGGAGCTACAGGAGTGGCGCTCCGATTGGAGCGAAGACTGAAGGCTCTGGCTGGAGCGAAGATGGAAGGCGGCAGCCAGAGCAAAGGCCTGGGTCCCAGGTGCTGAAGGAAAACTGGTGCTGACAGCTAGGGGAAGGAAGGCATATTGCACGAATCTTCGTGCAACGGGCCTCTAGTTTTTAATAAAAGTAGAAGTGAGCATTTATTGGGGGGGAAAAAAAGAGGTTTATTTTTTTTTGGCTAGATGAGCAATTCATTTGTCATAAAGTAAATGGTACTTATTTTCACTTTTGATGTTCAAGAACAATATTAGTGAGGGATTTTTTTATGGTCAAGTTATCTTTATGACCTTTCCTCATCACCTGCCTACGTGAAAATTGGATTTGAAAATTACACAGAGCTGTAATTACCACTTCAAGAATGTGTTAAACTGTTTTTATAAGAGCATTATTTTCTCTTCAGGTTTTTTTTTTCAATACACCCTTGTTCTTAGAGAGAACCTTCATCTATAAATGAATATCCAGTTGATGGTTATACCAAACTGAAGTAATTACTTCAAAAGGATGTCAACATGATTATAGAAACTCTGTTTTATCCAAAGCTTGAGTGCTGCCTGGCTGGTCTCAATGTTTCTGACTGAGATGTAAGCTATGTTCTAGGGGAGGGGTGGGAAACCTTTTTCTGCCAAGGGTCATTTGGATATTTATAACATCATTCATGGGCCATACAAAATTATCAACTTAAAAATTAGCCTGCTATATTTGGTCAAATATTTAAATAACTCACTCCTAATGCCTTGGCAGAGCCAGACCAGATGATTTCGAGGGCCTTATATGGTCCACAAGCCAGATGTTCCCCATCCCTGTTCTAGGGCACTGGTTCTCAAACTTAAGTATGCAAAAGAATTTGGGGTACCATTAAAAATAGATTTTCATTCTCAACCTCAACCATTCTCATTACCGAGGTGAACCTAGGAACCTCCTTTTATAATAAACTAGAGGCCCAGTGCACAGATTGGAGTACCAGTGGGGTCCCTCAGCCTGGCCTGTGCCCTCTCACAATCCAGGAGCCTTCAGGGGATGTCAGAGGCCCGGTGCATGGATTCAGCCCGATCCCCACAGGACAGGCTGAGGGACCCCACCAGTACATGAATTCGTGCACCAGGCCTCTAGTATGCATGTAAGATCTTTGGTTAATCTATTCCTGCCCTCCCCCTCCCCCCTTCTCTCCGAGATTCATCAGTCTGTTCCATGTTTCCATGCTTGTTCATTGAGCGTCTGCCCCCTGATGGTCATTGTGTGTCATAGCTACTGGTCGAACAGTCGAACAGTCGTTTGGTCACTTAGGCTTTTATATATATAGATATTTCAGATGCAGAAATTTTGCAGGCCAAACTTTGGGAAACACTGTTTTAAAATCTCAGAGGACACTTTTTAAGGGCCATATGTCCAATCATGTCATTTCTCTATTCCAAAATTTCTTACTTGTAAAATAAGTTCAAATGTCTTACACCATTAGAGACATTTCATGATCTGGAACCAGCCTCCTTGTCTACTTCTTCTGCCATCATGGCCCCTGCATTAAAGTCAATCTGGACACTTCTCCCCGAGTCCCTTTGCCATACCCTCCCTCCAGTATTCCCATACACTTCAACTAAACGTAACCACTTGGAGTTCTTCAAACATGCCATTTTATCATTCATCTCTGGTCCTTTCCTCTGTATTGATTGCCTTCCTACTCTCTCTCTCTCTCTTTATTTGGCTAATACCTGCTCATTCTTTATTACTCAGTTCAAATCATTACATCCAGAACATGTCTCTGAGTCTTTAAAAATAAGGAGGGTAAAGAAGAGGAAAGGAGCCATTTCTTGAAATTCATTATTTAGTTTAATCTTCACATGAACTTAAGAAGTAGAATCACCCCAAATTTACAAATGGGAAAGCTACAGTTTGCCCAGAGTGACACAGCTAGCAGGTGATAGAATAGGGATTCCAAATTGAGTACTGACTAACTTCAGAGTCTATGTTCTTAGCACCTACCCTAAACACCCAAGGTTGGTTTAGGTCTTTTTCCCAGGGCTTCCCATACTATCTGTACATATTCATGCCATGCATAACACATAACACTACACATCCTTACTTACTTGAATATATTCCTCACCTCAAAAAATATCCTTAACAGTGAAAGCACAGTGACTTTTCACTTTCAATCTCAATAATTAACACAGATTTTGATATATAGTAGACATAAGCATGAATGAATGAATGAATGAATGAATGAATGAAATGTGTTCATTCTTTCAAACTGGGTAGACTCCAGAATGCAAGAATAAACAGGGTGACAGTGGTTCCAATTCTCACATAACTCATAGACAAATAGAGAAGACAACCACTCTCCTAATTTCACTAAAGTAGGATACATGAAGAGGAGATCCTGAAAGGGATAAAATGAGACCTATCACATAAGAATAAGTTAATCGAAAGGTTGAAGGAGGTTCCAGGTATGAGCAATGATAATTAGGAAGAAACAGAAGTGAGAGAAGACCACAGAGCCCTTGAAGAACTGATAAAATCCCCACCTTCTGGAACCTGGGTCAGAGCAGAAAGTGATGAGAAGTAGGTGAGGAGAGGTGGCAATGGTCAGATTGGTGAGGCCTTGTAGGAAATGGAAGTCACTTAAAGGTTTGAAGCACTGGAGTGACAGATTAGATTTCCATTTTAGGAAAACCACCCTGACTGGAGTGTGGCAAGATCGATTAGAGGAAGTCAGGAGTCTAGTTGGGAGCATGTTGAAGTACTCTAGGTAATAGGTGACTGTTGCTAAAGCCAGAGTGATAACCATGGGAATGAAGAAAAGATAAAATAATTAGAATATGGAGAATTAGAGCGTAACCAAAATAGACAAGTCAAGTATGACTCACTGTAGCCACATAAAAATAGCCAAGAAAAAATGAAAAGGTGGTAACCATTTACAGAGAAAAAGTACCCCAATTATTTATATTTTATTTTCAGTATCCTTAGTACAAGTTATAATGATCCTTAAAAAAAATAATTCACTAACCTCTTTGTCAGGAGTATCATTCAGGTAAATTTCAGTGTCCCCAACTGAAATCAAAACACTTTTAGAACAAACAATATCGTTGTCAAAGCATTTCTTGTTCTGGGCAATGACAGATATGTCTGATTCTTCTTCACTCTGCAATGTCAATAATATTATATTAATACAATTGTATACTATACATAATTTTAGCTATTTTCATTAACAAATCTGAAAGAAGACCAAGATGTACAATAGTGAGTATTAAAACTGAAATACAACTTACTTCTAAAATAAAGTTCATTTTGATCTAATAGTACGAAAAATATACCAAGATAGCTTAATGTTTAAATATTTATCTCTAATACTAGAGGCCCGGTGCATGAAATTTGTGCACAAAGGGGGGGGGGTCCCTCAGCCCAGCCTGCACCCTTTCCAATCTGGGACCCCTCGAGGGATGTCCGGCTACCCAGTGGGATCGGGCCTAAACAGGCAGCTGGACATACCCTCTCACAATCCAGGACTGCTGGCTACCAACTGCTCGCCTGCCTGCCTTCCTGATTGCCCCTAACCACTTCTGCCTGCCAGCCTGATCACCCCCTAACCACTCCCATGCCAGCCTGATTGATGTCTAACTGCTCCCCTGCCAGCCTGTTTGCCCCCAACTTCCCTCCTCTGCCGGCCTGGTCACCCCTAACTGCCCTCCCCTGTAGGCCTGGTCACCCCTAACTGCCCTCCCCTACAGGCCTGGTCCCCCCTAACTGTCCTCCCCTACAGGCCTGGTCCCCCTCAACTGCCCTTCCCTGCTGGCCATCTTGTAGTGGCCATCTTGTGTCCACATGGGGGCAGGATCTTTGACCACATAGGGGCAGCTATCTTGATCTTGTGTGTTGGAGTGATGATCAGTCTGCATATTACTCTTTTATTAGATAGGATAGAGGCCTATCCTATCTAGGAGGGAAGTTGGGGGCAAACAGGCTGGCAGGGGAGCAGTTAGACATCAATCAGGCTGGCAGGCAGAAGTGGTTAGGGGCAATCAGGAAGGCAGGCAGGTGAGCAGTTGGGAGCCAGCAGTCCTGGATTGGAGAGGGTGCAGGCTGGGCTGAGGGACAACCCCCCCCCCCCATGCACGAATTTCCTGTACCAGGCCTCTAGTCTTATAATAATATCAGAGGCCCAGTGCATGAAAATTCATGCACTGGAGGGGGAGGGGGTCTCTCAGCCCAGGCTGCCCCCTCCCACAGTCCGGGAGCCCTCAGGGGCAGGAGGCGACCTGACAATTAGGGGAAGGCAATGCCCCCATCACACTTCTGCTACTGCCACTGCCAGCAGTGCAAGCCTTGGCCAGCCCTGATTACCTGAGCCTCGGGCGGCCTTGGGCGGCTGGGCAGCCACCATCTGAGGCTTGCTTGTGCTTCGGGCCAGCCCTGGGCGGCTGGGCGGATGAGGGTGGGTCCAGCTGCACCACGCACCTGCCCCCCCACCCCACCGGCGGGGCTGAAAGGACTGGGGACTCCGGCAGGGCTGAGGGGACTAGGAGCCGTCATCTTGTGGCTATGGGCGCCACCATTTTTGTGAAGGTGTGATGGTCAATTTGCATAGTCCCTCTTTATTAGATAGGATTAACTCAAATGTATTAACCAGCTTATTTCCAATAAATAAGCCAAAACACATGTTGTTTAGGAAAATTTTTACAAAAATTCATTTTAGACAACACTTTTGTCTTATCTTTAGGAATTTTCTGACTAAATAATTATATGCCTACAAGTGAACACTGAAATAGATACAAAACCTTGGAACATGTTAGTAAATAAGATAATGCATATCATTTGAGGGATTCCTTTGAGCTTTATATATGTTATCTCACTTAATTTTATGGTACTTTTTTGAATTAAGTATTATCTCCATTTTACAGATTAGGAAACAGAGGTTAAGAAGGATTAACTGATTGTCCAAGGTTAATAAGCTAAATAAGGGCAGATACAGAGTTTTAATTTTTTAAAATTGATTTCGAGAGAGAGAGAGAGAAACATCTATCAGCTGCCTCCTGTAGGCACCGTGACTGGGGATTGAACCCACAATCTAGGTATGTGCCCTGACCCGGAATCAAACCCACAACATTTTGGTGTACAGGATGATGCTCCAACCAACTGAGCCACACCAGCCAGGGTTCTAATTTTTTTTTTTTTATGCCTCTTGTAGAGAAATTAGCAAGTCTAATAGTGGCTAAAGAGAAAAGAGAAAAGTCAATGGTAGGTGATAGGAAATCCTTAGTCTGAGAGAGTATTTAGCCCCAGACACTCTATATCTAACCCCCTTACCTCTCACTTCACCCTCACCTTTTTTTGGCCACTCCCCACTCCATCCCTAAGAACATGCTCTCTAGAATCAGGGTTTCTAATTTTGTATCTCACTTTCATGGATGACTCCTATAGTTTTACAGATCCTGAAAATTCATTGTAAAATGCTGTTTTTAAATATCTATATTTTTCTAGGAAGAAAACCCTTGGTTTCAATCAAATTTTTGAAGTGGTCCTTATCCCCCCAAAAGTTAAAAGCCACACTGCTCTAACTTAGGGACAGTGGAAATTTCATCAGAAAAAAAGCGATATTTCTCTGGACTCAATATCCACTTTTCAAGGACTCACACACATGAATCCTTGTCATATGTAGACATTTGGGTCAGTGTTTATTTTCAAAGTGAGAAAAGTCTTTAAATGTTTGGAAATCACATAGGTCTTGATGCAAATTCTTCACACTTAGTTTTTCATATCACCAGCAATATGAACATTAGCTCAATATAGCTCTTGGTTTTTCTAAATTCTTCCTGTCTCACTAGTAATTACTGTAGCATCCTGCCTAGAGGACCGGCTTTCAATCAATGTTGCTGACAGTAACTGATGTTTCCCTCTGCACCCCACTTTTCCTTCCTTCACAGCACTGAGAGCTCTTGCTTCCTAGCAATCCTTTTGCAAAGCAAGGACTACATTTTGAAAAGGGGAATAAAATGATTATGGCATTGTACTACTAAAAAAAAATAATAATGCCACGCTTTTTTGCCTTTATGAACAATTTTCAAAGAACAAAAATAATATGTAATTTAGGGTTTTGTTTTGTTCTTCTTCTTGGGAAGACTTAGATAAAGGATGTAAAAAGCTGGCTGAAAGGCTGTCTATGGCCATCACATTTCTATTACTAATAATTAAAGTGACTCAATGTTCGCTGTGCTTTTGATATTAACTCAAAAAAGCCAAGAAGCATTCTGTATTGTATGGTCTTGTAATAGCATGTTATGTTGACAGTAACTTGAAATAATATCAATTCATAAGAATCACATTTCTCCAGTTTCCATTTCTCATGTATTTCAAGTTACATTCGGTGTGAAGATAATGCTGCAGAGTTGCTAAGCAACATAGTGAGTGTGATTACAAAGCTAGAGGGGGAAAAAGTCAACATCAATGTGCCACATGGATTCCTCAAACTCTTTATGCTCAGGTACTGAAAACATTATAGAGAATATTCTCCCAAGTGATTCTAAAACATAAAATGTCAGCACTTCTCAAGGTAGTGTATTATTTTACTTGACACCTCAGTCTTAACCTTTTAAGAGTAACTACCCCACACCGTGGGCATTGTACCTGGGCTGCAGGCTCCCTCACCAGTGGGGGTCATGCAGGAGGCAGCTTATCGATGCCTTGTTCTTGCATCGATCTTACCCTCTCTCTAAAATCAGTAAAAATATTTTTTTAAGAGAGTACCCTACACAAAGTCCCTGCTGTATACAGTAGCCACAGGCAGCCATGTTTATGTCCCACAGCTGCTTGGACCCAAAGCAATACATTCACTCATGGGCCAATGGACTTTAATGCTGACAAGAAAAAACACAGCTCTACCCAATTAGATTCTCTCTCTCCCATTTGAACCAGAAAATAGCCACTTAGAAAAGTTTTGTATAGTAAGATCTGAGGGTGAATAGACAGAGAGAATAAAGGCAGAGTGGGAGCTGAACAGGTGAGAGCAAGCTTAGGAGATGAAGGGAAACAAAACAGTGATTGAACTGAAGCAAAGATGGAGACAAGCCCTAGCCAGTTTGGCTCAGTGGACAGAGTGTCGGCCTGTGACTAAAGGGTCCCAGGTTCTATTCCGGTCAAGGGCACATGTTCGGGTGGCGGGCTCGATCCCCAGTAGGGGGTGTCCAGGATGCAGCTGATTAATGATTCTCTCTCATCATTGATATTTCTATCTCTTTCTCCCTCTCCCTTCCTCTCTCTGAAATCAATAACAATATATTTTTTTTTTTAAAAAAAGGGATGGAGACAAAATATAGAAGAGTTACACAAGCAAGCCCGAGTAAGCGGAAAGCAGAGCATTCACAGAGAGATGGTCCAAGCTGCAGCAATGACACCAGAGCATCCCTGAATTCCTGCTGCCAGGAGGCATAACCACCCTGCAGTTGTCACCTTTGTGAGGCAATGGGCCCTGTTCAAGGATGTTATTTCCCTCTGGGATTTACACTCAAATCACCACAGCACCCACTCCCTACTGTTTGTTTCCTGAAATAGCAAACGCTTAACTCAATGTCACTTCCAAGAAATACCACCCTGAGGTGCTTCACTGCAAAGGAAATCTACTTGAAAATCACCGATAAAGAAGTGTTGTAATTGGGTGAAATACACCAGGTACTAAGCCTCCTGCTTCCATGAAACTTTCCTATTAACTGATTCTCTAGTCAAAATCTGTTACATCTCCACAACAGAGCTTTCATTTGGCCCAGCCTTTTAGCTTCTTGTTTAATAATGACTCCCTAAATGTAAAACAATTGAGGGTAAGGCTAATCTTATATAATAAGAGAGGAATATGCTAATTATCCATTACACCCTGAGGCATAACGACCAACCATGTAACGACCTGATCAGGGACCAACAGGAGGGTGGGGCAGCGAACTACAAGAGGATGGCGGAGAGCTACAGGAGGGGGCAGGGCAGCAAGCTTTGAGGGGGGCGGGGGGGGGGAGCTACAGGAGGGCAGGGCAGCAGGCAGAGAGCTACAGGAGGGTGGCAGTGACCTACTGGCGCACGAATTCGTGTGCAAGGCTACTAGTATCATCATAATTGTACCCTTAACAGTGCCTAGCATAAAGGCATAGAGTGTAGATTCTAATATGTAATTAATTATTATAAAAAGTTTAAAAAATTACTAGAAAACCTATGCTAAATTACTATTGAAATGTTTTAGGAAGTTTCGATACATGGAGTCTATTATCAAAGTATGTAAATTACTACAATGCAAAGTAAATACTGAACCTTAATATCTAAGACTAATAATGGAGATGAATCTTATGAATAAGAGATCACAACTATCTTGCCTGAAACTTCCAATAAGGATATGATATTTAAGAGTTAACTTATATGAACGATGTAGAAAATTATTTAAACACTGATTTCCTGAAAGGGCACTTAAAGAATTAATTCAATAAACTTTAAGATTTTCATCTTCTTACTCAAATAGATTTTTAAAATATGCAAAAGCCACCTACAAAGTAGTGTTCATATAATTCTAAAAATTAAATAAAATTTAAGATCCATTTCCATTTCATCTTTGGAAACATTAATGTATCAGAATTGGGGGGATAATATACTAGTATTTTAGATTGTATCATCCAATTTAATTTACTTTTTAAAATTTCTGATTTTCCTGATATAAAAATGCCTAGAAAACTATAAAGAACTGATTTGGGTTGAAAATATCCACTGTTATATAGACAATCACTGAAGGCCCAAGTTATTGTCTGCCTCTGAGCCCTTTGTCTTCACATGTTGCCATGCAAACAATATAAGTAAAATCTGCTAAAGGGGGTCATTGAGAGGATTGGATGAGCAGTTTATCCATGAGCTGAATCCAGACAATTAGAGTCTCCTTAACCCTCCCTGTCTTTGGAATGTAAGTTCTGCCCACCATTCCCACAGTGGGGGCCATTTTCAAGGACACAGCCTTGAGAGATCAATGTGCTGGGGAGACCTTCGATTGCATAAGTGACTGAAGTCAAGTAAGGCCTCTCCGTAAACTTAAGATTCTGACAGGCAAGTGTGGAGAGCTACTTGTCTCACTGCTGCCCAAGGCAAGCCTCCTATGCAAGCTCCACTGCTCACTAAAACTGCCTCCTACCCATCTGGAGTAGCCTGCCTCTTTCTCCGGTCTCTCCTGGCCCTCGGTGTACAGGGGCCAGTTTTAGATTTCATCTGGGCAACTCCCAAATTTGCAAACAAACATGCACCTGGGAGACAAACCACTTTAAGAATCATTTCAGGAACAGAGAAGATAAACATTAAATAACGTTTCGTTGGATTTGCATTTAGGTCATTGTTGACTTTTACAGTTGCATTTTTTTAAAATCAATTTTGTGATTAGGTTATTAATAACTCTCCCCCACCAGCCTAAGATAAGGAAAGACCCATATCTTTTTTTTTTTTTTTTTTTTTGCTGATCATTGTACATGCACTTCTTATTATAGAGTCTGACACATATAAATCACGTAAGATATATTGATGTGAAAATGATGCAAAGAATTTGAGAGCAATGAAATTAGGAGGGTTTTCAAAGGCTTAAAGAAAGCACTGAACTTTTGAGATACCACCTGAAGAGAATTTTGAAAAACCTAATCTAGAACAAATGATAAGAAAAACCCTAGCAGTGATGGGGCTTGTCACAGACTAAAGGAAGTCGACTTTAGCTCTGAACTTAGGAGTTAAAAATTATATGTCTCAATTTTGTTGAAGATCATCAGTGTTCCCATCTTGAGGTTTTAGCACAGCTCAAGGTGCTGTTTGGTTTTACATCTCTTTTTTTCCCTTAAACAAGTCTTAACTCAGGAAGCACAATTACAACCTTTTTTCCTAAATTAGATAATTTAGGAAAACACACTTAAAAAATAATGTGCACCCTGGCTGGTTTGGCTCAGTGGATAGAGCGTCGACCTGCAGACTCAAGGGTCCCAGGTTCGATTCCGGTCAAGGGCATGTACCTTAGTTGCGGGCACATCCCCAGTAGGGAGTGTGCAGGAGGCAGCTGATTGATGTTTCTCTCTCATCGATGTTTCTAACTCTCTATCCCTCTTCCTTCCTCTCTGTAAAAAAATCAATAAAATATATTTAAAAAAATAATAATGTGCTATATTTCCTATGCTATTTATAGTAAGGGTAAACAGACTCCAAAATGAATAAAATATCAGAGAACCTAATTATTTTTAAGGATTATCAGGCACCAACCAAGATATAATAAGCACTTATTCTGTACCTAGAACTAGGTTACATTTAAAACTGCAGAGTTGTGAGATTTTTTAAAAAATTACTTTAATATCTCTTTAAATGTGAGGGTAAAATAACATTATACTTATAAAATAAAGTTGAAAAGTATTAATTTTTTAATTTAAATATGTTTTTATTGATTTCAGAGAGAGGAAGAGAGAGGAAAGGGAGATAGAAACATTGATCATGAGAGAGAATCATGGATCGGCTGCCTCCTGCACATCCCCTACTGGGGATCGAGCCCACAACCCGGGCATATACCCTGACTGGGAATCAAACCGTGACCTCCTGGTTCGTGGGTCAATGATTAACCTCTGAGCCACACCAGCAGGGATGAGAAAGTATTAATTTTTAAAAGTCCAACTGTCCACAGGGTCCAAAGAAATAAATGATGATTTTCACCAGATAAAAATGTGTTACAAATAACAAAGATGAAGCCTGGAATCTGTAATCATGACAAGTAGGAAAGAGAGCTGCTTGGTAAGAAATAATTAAAGCTGCTATTCACAGAAATGACTCTTGCCACTGAAAAAGCGTAAGAGGAAAGGAAAAGAAAGGGAAAGGCACGGGCATGTTCCGGGGAGAAAGAGCACAGTGAATCCCCATCCAAAGGATTAGTGTTTGTGGTTTTTTTAATTAAATCTTTATTGTTGAAAGTATTACATATGTCCCATTTTTCCCCCCATTGACCTCTTCTAGTCCACCCCTGCCTCCCACTCCAGGCCTTTACCACACTATTGTCTGTGTCCATGGGTTATGCATAACATAATAAATAATTCACTTGTATAATTCTAATTAATTATTAATAGTAAGTTTTTTATTACCAAATTAAATTAAAAGTTAAGTTCTAAAGTCTGTTGTTTGTAGTCATACTTTCTTTTTTTTTGCTTATTTTTATTTTTTATTTCTTTTCATACTTTCTTTCTTAAAGAATGTTATTTAAGAAAGAACACTTCTGCTTGACAAGCAGAAAGGCACATATAATTCTAGAACCTGAAAATGTAGTTTTAATATTTTTCATATCTTAATCTTACTGCATGAACCCTAAATTTACTACATAAATTTTAATTCAGAAATTAAAGATTCAAATTTCATTGCTTACTGAAAGATTAGAAGAATATTTCCTGTGACATATCTTCTCATATACAGGCAGTCAAACCTTATTAAAATTTGAAGTTGAACATGATGTATTCATTTTAATAGAAGAATATAATGGCAAGTTAAAGTGATGATAGGAAGTCAAGTTTCTAAAGCCTAAAAAGCCAAACCTTAGTATATCTTGCCTGCTAAATGGAATGGTACTGTTCTATTACAGCATTAATAAAAAGAGACTGCTGTAATCAGGTAGCATCAAACATAAAGATACACTTTCATTTTTCCAGGAGAGTTGAGACAAATATTTTAAAGGACTTTATGAACAATCACTACTTGAAAATATAGTGGTAAATACTATGATTATTGTGAAGGCAAATGAGGGGTTAAGAAAAAGCCAGGCAGAACATACAGATCAAATAAGTAGTTATTAAGAGTTTACCAAACACCCAGCATTTTGCTAAATTATTTGGGGAGAAAAAAAATAAATGTAAGGCATGGTCCCTGTCTTCAAAACTTTAGAATTTTCTTGGAGAAATCTGTTCAAATGTAGAATATATACAATAGGCATGTCTTTGTTAGCATTAAATAGGCCATAAAATTTGTTAACTGAATGAAATGATAATGAATAAGCATGGATCATTGTCACAAAATGAAAAATGTTTGCAAACACGGTGATATGTGAATACAGTTTTAATAGTTTTAGTAAATATTTAAAAACAAATTTTTCTGTATACAAATGAAAATAAAATTTGGCAAAATTTTTGTTTTACTACGTAAAATGATATTTTTAAAAGCACCTTTAACTACCATTAATGAAATATCCAATGGAAACACGTTATGTTTGACATGATATTATTAATAATACTTCCTTTTCCCTAGATGTGAGTTAAATTTTACTATTCAGAATAAGAAGAAAATTTCAAAAGTAATTAAAATCTGTTTCTTAAAGAAGAAAGTGCTCTACATCCTTGCTACTCAAAGAGTAGACCTTGGACATGGGACATTTTGGTAGCTTGCTAAAAATGACAAGATCCAAGATCCTGCTCCAAACCCATGGAGTCAGGATATGTATTTTACAAAATCTTCAGATGATGTGCATGGATACTAAAGTTTAAAAAGCACTGCTCTACATACTTCATGTTAAAGGCATGTATATCCATTTATAGCAAATATTAGATTACTAATTAAGTGTAAGCTTGTGGTTTCTCCCTCTAGTAGAGACTTAAAAAATTGAACAGATAATTATTTAGCTTTTACAATGCCACCATAATTGTGTTAGCTCCTATGAAGAACCCAAAAGAAGTGTAATATAGCCCTGGCCAATGTGTTTCAGTTGGTTGGAGTGTCATCCTGTGCACTGGAAGGTCATGGATTTGATTCCTGGTCAGGGCACATACCTAGGTTGTGGGTAGTCAATCCCCAGAATGAAAAAAAAAAAATGTTATTGTGGGGATGAAATGGATTCAGAAAGCCAGCCTAGAAGTTGAGGGTTAGAGTTGTACATGTTGATTTGGAACTCTTCAGCCTATAGGGGTGGTTAGTAAGATTGTGGGTGAACACACCAAGCATTAGGAGAAAAGGACAGATTACCAAAAAAAAAAGACATCCAGTTCAGTCAACATTCATTGAACAACTATGTTCCCAACACAGTGATCTGTGCTGGTTCTTTCCCTGAACGATCCAAGTCAGTCACGTAGGGTCAGAAAGAAGAAAAGGCAACAAAGACACAAAGAAGAAACCAAAAGAGACATTAAAGGGCTCAAACTGCATAATATCCAGAAGGTCAAAGGAGGAAGACATTAAAGCAATGTCAGAGGCACCTAAATACCAAAGGAAATGAGGGTTTGGTACAAAATGAGTCTGGCTGGTTTTGAGAAAGTGGTATCAGTTTATGTATTCAAATTTCTAAATTGTTATCTACAACCCCAAGCTTCTCCATTTACAACCTAAATGGCAGGGGATGAAAAAAATTCAAATGTAGAATTGTTCACTAAGAGGACAAATACTTATTGATGTATATGCATCATGGTGTCTTCCTTATACTACAAAAACAATCAAAACAACACAAAACTCCTTTAGGCAAATTGTCATCATCTATAATTATCTGCCAAATCCATTCCCAGGGAATAACTCTTTAAGAAACATAAAATTGTTCACAAAGGAAGCCAAGAATTTTACCAAAAGGGAAATTCAGTGGCTTAAAACATAAGCAGGAGCTTTGTTCAAGTTTGGAAGGCTATAGATTTTAGTTTGTTTCCTTATTTAATTGAATTAATATAAAGTTGGAATGTGTCTACATTCTTGACATATGCTTAAAGAACAGTATCACACACAAACCTCTACTAACAGGAAAGTTGGCGGGGGGGCGGGGGGGGAAACATGCTTTTAAAATAATCACAGGTAACTTTGCTGGAGGAAATCTGTTATTTTGTTTATTTTTGTGCAATTTTTTTCTAAAGCTTAGTTTTTGGATTTAGAAGTTTAATTCTTTGATCAGTGATATCTAAATAAAATTTAGGTATACAGAAAATCCAAATTCATTAAACATATGAGAAATTTGAAGGCTTTTTTCAGATATATAAAGCCTAGGGATTACCAAAACCTATCAAAATAGCATGTCTAGAATTGAGAATAATGCCTTTTGATTGCTACAACCATAAACAAATCATAGTCCAATACATGATTTAATGTCTTATATTTCTAGTCACCCAATTAAGTCTGTAAAAATAAAGCAGCTGACATTTATTGTATAGTAACTATATATCAAGCACTATCTGAGAGTGTTGCATAGTTAATCCTAAGAACTACCCTAGGAATAGGTCTAATTATTATCCTCATTTTACAAATAAGAAAACAGAGGCACAGAAAACTTCAGAATTGGCTCATCACTTATCTATACTAATAATAGAGGAATATGCAAATTGTCCAGGATGCTGTCACAGTAACAGTAATGACCAAACAGCAGGCTGCATGGGGCAACCAGGCTGGCAGGGGGAGGGCTTTTGGGGGTGACCAGGCCAGTGGGGGGGGTAGTTGGGGGTGACCAGGCTGGCAGGGGGGGCAGTAAGGGGTGACCAGGCTGGTGGGGGTGGCAGTTAGGGGCAACTAGGCTGGCAGAGGGGGGCAGTTGGGGGTGACCAGGCCAGCACGGGCGGGAAGGCCAGCGGGAGGGGGAAGTTAGGGGCGACCAGGCCAGCAGAGGGGGAAAGTAAGGGGCGACCAGGCCCACGGGGGGGGGGGGGCAGATGGGGGCAACCAGGCAGGCAAGGGGGACAGTTAGGGGCATTTAGGCAGGCAGGCAGGTGAGCATTTAGGAGCCAGTGGTTCCAGATTGTGAGAGGGATGTCTGACTGCTGGTTTAGGCCCGATCCCCAGGATTAGGCCTAAACCGGCAGTCGGACATCCCTCGAGGGGTCCCAGATTGGAGAGGGTGCAGGCTGGGCTGAGGGACACACACAAACCCATGCACGAATTTCGAGCACTGGGCCTCTAGTAAATAGTAAAACTTTAGAATGAGCCAAGGAAATTAGATTTAAATTGCTTAATTTTATAAATTATATTAATGATGTATGGATTTGATATACCATGGCCCAGCATACTTGTATTTTTACATTGCCTTTACATAATTGCAAATAAAAGTATAAGTAATTGTGACATACCTTTATCAAAAATACCTGGCAATCACCAATATAGTCATATTCCAGTCCATCAAAAGAATGATAATGCCGATCCCCATATATTGTGCACACTGCTGGACATGGATAGTATGTGCAATTGAACATTCCTCGTCGACAAACACTATTAGAAAATAACAGAAGTCCCCATTGTAAGAAACATGGCTCTCATTAATTTTTTCAAGTGGCATAAACATTGGAAGGTTTGCATTCAAGAGCAATCACTAAGCCAATAGCCCTTATAAATATTGCCAATTTGTTCTGATAACATTACTCTGACTAATTAGGCATATATTTACCACTTTGTTTAAATAAAATATCAGACATCACAACCAATCCCAGAAATTGTGCCTGGGTTACACTGAAAACAGATGTTGGAATGAAAAAATTGAACATAGGCATGCTGGTAGCCAAAAGACCACAATGCCATCTTGATACTTGAGTCTATTTAAATACATTAGGTGTAATTTTGTTCATGAGCTTAGAATCTTTATCTGCATTTTAATAAAATTATATTTCAATTTTATGGTTTTCTTTAGGCTGGTTTCCAAAACTAAAACCTTCCATTAAATGTGAACTTCTTTTTGGAATTTTTATCACTTTCTTATAAACTTGAGATATTTTTTCTTATTACATTTTCAAATTGTCATATTTTACACTTTTCTAATGTGTGAAACAAATATGCATAAAAATAATGGTATGATTCCCTAGAGATAGTAGCTCTCTATCAATGCATGAATGACTTTAAAATCTTGTTTACTCAGGCTTGATTTGTTTTTGTTGAAGTCAGTCACCTTAAGTAAATATAAGATGGTCGAAACTAATACAATTGCTTAGGATGTTTTTTGTCAAATAAATGAACCTGATTACCAGGTATAACATGGTGTAGCAATCACTTCTCCTGAGAGGTACTCCCAGTCTTTCCAGATGCACGGACAGCTTTCAGGAACATAACACTTTCCTCGGTGCTCTGCCATTCTTCCAAAAGAAAAGTAAATGCTATGTAGTGTAAACTACTAATTTCAGTTTTCAAAGAAATCAGTAATCTCATCATATTCAAAACCATCTCTATTCATTACATCTGTCATAGGCATGTTCTAGCTGGCCTATTGAAGGGTTGAACCCAATCCTTATCTCCCTCCTCTTCTTTCCATACAGTATCTTGCATATCACAGTAGGAAGTAAATGCCAGGCAAATGACTGGATGCAGTAATTTTGATCTTTTGCTATCATTTAATATAATAAAAGGGAGACAAAAGCCAAAATTCATAGGTAAAATGAGTTATTCTGGAAAAGAAATTTAAAGAGGTAGTGAGGGCCCCTTTCTTCAATATTTACTGCTTAAGAGAAAGAGTCTATAGGTATAACAATTTTGATAAAATAGTGAATTATAAGATATATAACATTTTTTGTTATGAAACAGAGAAAGGAATCAAAAGCTTCTTTTGTGAGTGGCTTCAAGTGATTATGCTGATGACTGATGAGTTTTTTATAACTAATCAAAACTGGTGTGCTGCATCCATGAAGTAGATATTATTACACCCATTCTTAAAAGAGGAAGTTGAGGCTGTAAGTGGTTAACTTTTTCTGACATACTTCAGTTAATAACAAGGAGGACCAGTATTTGGACCCAATTCTATATAATTCTTTCCACTATATTACTTTGCATTTCTTTAATCCACGGTGACTTCTAAACTAAGTCCTTTTATAGTCAACTAGAGGCCTGGTGCACAAATTTGTGCACTCAGGGCAGGGGTCTCTCAGCCTGGCCTGAGCCCTCTTGCAGTCTGGGAGCCCTCAGGGGATGTCCGACTGATGGCTTAGGCCCGCTCCCCTGGGGAGCGGGCCTAAGCCATCAGTCGGACATCCTTAGTGCTGCCATGGAGGTGGAAGATACTCCTGCATTGAGCATCTGCCCCCTGGTGGTCAGTGCACATCATAGCAACTGGTCAACTGGTCAACTGTCTGCCTCCTGGTGGTCAGTGCATGTCATAGCGAGTGGTTGAGCAGCCTTAGCATATCATTAGCATATTATGCTTTGATTGGTTTAACAGACAACTGGATGACTGGACACTTAGCATATTAGGCTTTTATTATATAGAATGAATCACTGGCACTATCAGGAGCCTCATGAAAACAAGTTATAGACTTATTGTCCTAAAATAAGGCAACCAGGGTCATATGGAAGACAATCCAAATCATATTACCATAAACAACTTTGTAATAGTCCTGAAGAGCAAAATTATTTCCAAATCAGTCAGAGGCCTCTTAGTCAATATCAACTATATTTATTCAATACATTTCTTTAAGTTTTTGTAATGAAATTTGACCAGTAAGTATATAAGTCATTGTTGAACTGAAAGTCAAAAGTGACAGCAAATAGATACTTTTAAAATAATAGCATCAACCACAAGCATATGAAACAAAATTAGGATGTAGCTTTATCTAATCATCCATGCATCTGCAATAGTCATAATCAAATCAAGTAAGTAAGCAGTGACGTAGGCCTCAATTATTTTATCATAATAAAGGTTTTATTTTCCTTGTTCTTTTTACTAAAATGTCTTCCTTATTCAGCTGCTCCATGGCCTGGTTTCTACCTGCCTTTATTTCAGCCTCCACGTGTATCCTTCCTTCTAAAGAGCTTGGTACAGTCCCAAGTTACGTGGCTCTTCAACCTAGTCTAGATAGGGACCATTTAGACAAATGCGACTCTCCTGGGAAGCTGACCACAAAACCTCTCTCTTCTTTTCTCCCGGTTTATAAGAACCGAGCCCAGGGATCCTTTGTGTGAATATGCTCATCGAGGAAGAATGAGTGACCTATTTGCCTTAGGTGGCCCTCCATCTGAGCACTGCCTCTATTCATTAGGAGAAGAGAAAGGCCAGGGAGGCCATATTGTAAATGCGCCTGCCAGAAAGCAAATAGCCCCCAGATTCACAAGTGTTATGCATTCCTGCTACTGAAGGAAATTTACAAAGATAAGAGTAGATTATGCTGCCATAAAATAGTGAACCCTATTTATTGAGTGTACACACACACACACACACACACACACACACATACACACATGCAAGCAGGCACACACAGGCACACAAAGGCACACGTCACAATGCCTAATTGAGATTTTAAGGAAACTTGCAGAAAAGCTCTCAGCTCACATCAGCAGAGCTGGTATTTGAACTCCGGTGTATCTGAGCCAGAGTTCCCACTGTTACCCACGGTCCTATACAGACTCAGCACACCATTTTCTGTAATATCCATTAGATAAAGCAGTTGGCATTGCCATTATAACTTAATATCAACAGTAATAGCACCAAAGAATATACAAAAGATATACACTAAAATGTAGTCAATGAAGAGTGGTTCACTATCAATTTTCCAAAATTGCAGTTGAATCAGGGAATAAATGTTAAGTCCATCCTAAAATTAGTTCTCTCATCAATTCACTGTATTACTTTAATGACATTGTATTATTTTAATACTATCTTAATTGATTAATGCTATATTAATACTTCAGTACTTGAATAATATTGTACACACTCTATTACTTTAACAATATTGTACACCTAACATGTGTGACATTATTTAATCACTAGAGGCCCGATGCACAAAATTCCTGCAAGAGTAGGCCTTCCTTCCCCCAGCTGCCAGCACTGGCTTACCTCCTGCACCTGGGACCTGGGCTTTCCTCACAGAGGGAGGCCCCTCCCACCCGCTGCAGCCCGCTAGTTGGTGGCCTGGGCCTCCCTCTGTGGGGCGATCATGGAGCCCCCCAATTAATCGCCTCACAGGCCGGTTGCATGGGCCTCCCTCTGCAGGGCAGTCATGGGGCAATGGCCAGGCCCCTGACCAATCGCATGGCACCCGCCTTGGCTGGCCTGGTGCCAGTGGGTGTCACAGCGTGGTCCCGGATGGTCGTTCTGCTGTTCGGCCATTCGGTCAATTTGCATATTATGCTTTTATTATATAAGATATGTTATATTAATGTGTAATATGTGTTATCTCACAAATATCATATGTGATATGTTACATGAATGTAAAATCACGGTTACAATAGTCTTCTAGTTACCAACTAGTTAACCACCAGTCAACCAGACAATTTTAGCTATTTTTGTAAATTATGGTTTTAAGTGCTCTTGTGGTTTTTTTTAAATTAAATCTTGAATGTTCTGAATTGTCAAGAAAAAGAGGCTTACCCTGGAGCACAAACACAGCCACTTATGCAGGGTGAGGATGGGGCGCAAGTGAAGTTCATGGCCAGGTTTGCACATGTAATCTCACAATTTACACCACCGGCTGGCAATTCGGGATCAGGAAACCTGCAGTTGAAATACACTTTTCCCTCGGGGCAGGCATGAACTTCAGGGACAAGGCACAGACAAAATACCCTTAAGTTTGTATTCACTCCATAGACAGATAATCGTATTGAAGTGCATTGTATCAAAACACAAGTGACCATAGAATATTTTACCAGTTACTATTACATCATTCTCTTACTCTGTGAAGTTTGGGTGGTGAGTTTACAAACATTCTCTAGCCAGATTCCCTTTATAAACATCTAAATTTCCAAAACCTTCTTTGAGTTTCAAAACCATAGCTTCCTTCCATAATGCGATAACTAAACAACTAGTATATAATATTATGAGGTCAAGAAGCAGGGCATTTTGATTAATCCAAACATATGTCCTCAACTTTTGAAGAATAGCAATTATTATAGTTAAACTTTACAAATCTGTGTTAACAACACATGATTCTTTTAGATCTTGCTTCATCTCTGAGTCCTTACTGATATCAGTCCTCACTATATAGTGGAAGTACACAAGTGGACATAATTATGGGTGGGCTAGAACTACAAATTCCTCCAAAAAGCATTTGGGGTTAGAGGGATTTAAAAAGGTCCCTTATTAGGGGTCAAAAGGATCACATCTTGTAGATTCCTCCATAAGAAATCTGGCCTGGATGTCCCCTTATTTAACTCTGAGTCCCCTTGAAGCAAAGGGGGCAAGGCAGGGGTGGCCCAGAAGCTACGGAACATGTGTGGTCCATGAGCAAAGCCTAGAAGAAGCCCTAGGTAGCCTGAATCCTTATAAAGTAAATCCAGGGCATATAATTCAAAGCTAATTTATAATAATACTAGAGGCCCAGTGCACGAAATTCGTGCACGGGTAGGGTCCCTAGCAGCTGCCAGCCGGGGCCTTCCTTCATTCTGTGCCACCCCCTAATGGTCAGTGCACATCATAGTGAGGAATTGAACTCCCGGTCAGTCGAACTCCCGAGGGGACACTTTGCATATTAGGCTTTTATATATATATAGATATAGATATACATGACCATGGAAATAAATAACAAAGGAATAGCTCACAGCCTGCACTCTTTCTGTCCACTAAAATCAGTGAAAGTAGTGTTGTTTATTATTTGCCTAGAATTTCCCCACAGTGACTAAAAATTTGATGTCTTTTGTATGGTAAAAATAAATAACATAGCATCCCCTAACCTTATAGGATCTTCAGGAATGATATACAATTGTAAAGTGGCATTCTAAGAAGACATAGGAGTAGATATCATTTCGCATGCCATTTTTAAAGGGATAGCTGCTAGTCCTAATGCCTTGTTATTTATAATGTAGCCCAGGAGCCTGTGGCAATGGCATCACCCCTGAATCTCAGGCATCACCCCTGACCTGCTGAATCAGAATCGGCACTTTAACAAGATCCCAGGGTAATTGTGTGCACATTAGTATCTGAGAAATGCTGGTCTACAGTAGTTTCACAGCTTCTGTTGCACAAGTAGGCTACAACAGGTGTCAAGACACATATCCCTAAATCCTTTTGGGCGCCTGGGTTAGTTCTGGGGTAGGCAGAACCCCTGGGTTGATGACCTCTGCCCCTAAACCTTTTACATTCAACCCAGACTGTCCTACATATATTGTAATTTCTAGTGTGAAAAAAGTTAGGAAGCGCTGGAGCACCATGCTGAGAAACGTTCCCAAGGCTATATTCATGCACATTGGCCAAGGAGGGGTGTGATGGGGTAAAGACTTCTGCCAGAAAAGTTGGGGCAGTACTAGAGCTGCATTCTCCTCAGGGAAAATACATTATCTAGATCTTACCAGTAGAGGGCGGTGCTGGCTCATCACATTTCACAGTCCCATTTGAACATTGGCTAGTAAAAGTAAACAAATGTTACAAATCCAAATCTGTTCTTTTTTCTGTATTTCACAAACAATATAATAATGGGTAAGAATTGATAGTATATATATACAAATGTTATTCTTTCCCATTTAAATTTTTCTACAAATAAATTATTGGCCAATTTGAAGAGAGTTATTTCAATTAACATTTTTATCAAATACATATATAAGTCACTGTGATAGGCATGGAAGATACAAAGACCAAAATTCATAATCTTTACTCAAGTAAAGGCCATAATACTCAGTTGGAATGTAGCACAAAGCCACACAGGGGTAGAACAGTGTTCTATGTAAAAAAAAGTGCAATGCAGGAAGTGGCAGGAGATGCAGATGACAAAGGGGCAAAGGCCAGCTCTTATTCAGACACTCAGACTTTGTTCCTGAGGTAGACCATTGACCTTAACCAGAGAAGTGATATGGTTGGTCTGAATTCTAGAAAAATCATTCTGGCAGTAGCACTGACAACAGAATGAAGTTATAGCTTCCTTGCAACTTAAGTTCTAAAGTCAGGGCATAAGACAAAAACCCAATACAGGCCAAGTTAATTCTGAAGCTCCTTTAAAAAGCTGTCATAATAGGGAACAACAAATCAGTTCTCAGTAACTCCAACATCAACAGTTTTTCCTCCAGCTTTGGACCAGATCATGTGTTCTATGTTTGAGCCCACAAGAAGAAGCTGACTAATATATAAGAGCCATGCCACATGAAAAATATGCTTATGTGTCGTCTAACACAAGGATGACACTCAGAGGCGAGATTTGCTCACATTGTGAATGGCAGAGAGGAACTGAGACAGACAGATCTCAGATCACAAAGCCAGCTTTTCCATATCATTCTGGGACATTTTTTTAGAGGAATGGCAAATGAGGTCACTGCACTACAATGGGATTTTCTTTTCTCATTGAGGACAATGATTCCTTCATTTTTTGCCAATTTACTAAAATAAGTTCAATTATATTAAATAAAGGAGAGATATACCACCTTGGCAAAATGAAGGGGACAAGACTAGACACAAGACCAGGAAGAGACGCTGCTGCGGCAGTGGAAATGGAAAAGAGGGGTATTTCTACTGTTTGCAGAAAGTAAACTCCACAGTCGTTAGGGTTTATTGGCTAGGGATATTGAGCAGGAGGTAGGGGTCAAAACATGACTCCCAGATTTCTGGCTTGGGAAACTGTGGCTACTAGTACAACCTACTAGAGAAAGATCTAAGAACTGGTTGCCTTCGTATCTTGATTGAGGGGTGGAAGGAAGAAAGATGGAGATAACACTGAAGGTAAATTAAGCATAAACAGGATACCGCCATGAATATGAAATAAGCTGCTGAGCAAAGCAGGAAACAGGAAAAAATCACCACAGAGCCACATCGCCTGGGCTTGAATCTTGGCTTCCTTCCCAAGTTGCTTGCCTGCCTGTGCCTCATTTTATCACCTGTAAACTGGGGGCACAGCAGCAGTACTTATCTTTTAGGGTCACAGTGACAAGTGTTTTAATAATAGATATGGAACACTTAGAGTGCTGCCAGGACTACAGAAGGTACATAGTAATGATGAGATATCATCCTTTTTACTATTACCTACGGTCTGTTATCATCCGTTGACACCTATGGTGGAACTGAACAAGGCAGGTCAAGAGTTGGATGTAGATCAATTTAAACTGCTGCATGGATTTGTCTGCATTTGTAACCGCCAGGTTCCAGCCCAAGTGAGTGTTATCCTAGCTAAGAGTATTATCTCACCAATGTTCCTAGGGAGGTGGTACACTGACTCCAGCATGTGACCTGGTTCAATCCATGTTAAAATTGCTTTTTTTTAAGCAATTGGATAAAACAAAAATGAAACCCTCCCCCCAGTAACTTGCATTGTTTGAACACCCACCTCACTCCTAACTCCATATACAAAACCAAACTGATCAGAAGGCTTCCATCCTGCTGCGTGGCACTTCAATGCCACCCTTTTCTGTAGTTATGACTACGAGACAGGCATCCCATGTCGCAATGGAATAGATATTTGGTTTTAAGGATTATGTCAGGGTTATCTGCATTTTTAAGTTACAGAAGTCATATTTCAATTTATGGTTTGGGTTAAGAAATTACATCAGCATGTGTTATTTATCAAGTACAATCACCATCACTGAAATCTACCATAAGCCGGAGGGTGTTGGGATAAGCTCTCCAGGTTGATAAACGCTGCCCCTATAATGACACCGACAGTGAAATCTATAAGAAAAAAAAAAGTTAAATTAATGAAATAGGATATAAGCATATAGATTTTAGAAAACAGTAAAATTCAAGTAGACCTCATGCACTGTATTGGTCATTTGAAGGCACACTCTAAAGATGGCTTCATTCAATGAGACTACAAATGTCAGAAACCATTTAAATGTGAAGTCTTGTGTAGCGTCAGCTTTTGTTTTCTAAAATAAAAGTCTGTATTGTTTTAGTCACAATACAAACTGTGTTGCGTTAGTCACAAAAAAGTCCCTACATGCACCTCAAAGAGACATAACCCAGACATCAATTCCACTCTTTTCTGCAGTTACGAGTCCAGGACTTAGGCATGCCATTTAACCCTAGTATAACACAAAAGTCCTTATCGCAGGCGAGATTGGAGAAAGTTCTGAGTGCTGACAGACATTGCAGTGCTGCTACTGAAACTTGCCACCTGACCGTGACACATACACCTTCTCATTAACTTTGATATTATAAAAACAAGTAGAAATATACCCCAGGATTAGCCATCAGATTCCTTGGCTCTTCCTACAGCTGCTTGTGAACAAGCGCAGGGTTAACAATAAAGAAATAAGGTAAAGACATTAGGAAATATTAAAGAAACGACTCACAAGCAGATCTTTGCATATATGCACACTCGTTTCATGGAAAAAGTGACTGTTCAATAGTGGAGAAAATTCTTTTTTTCCCCATTAAATGGTGTTAAGTCAGTTAGATTAAGAAAGAAAAGAGATAAGCATGAACGCTCATTTCAGGTGTAAAAGAAAAAGAGATGGAAAACTGGATGCCATGAACCGTTTCTGTGACTTACATGGGCACACAAAAGTGAAGTGTGTCTTCATAGTATTTGCCCTCAGGACAGTTGCAGCCCTCAGCACAGTCGTCATTGCACTGCTCAGGGGAGGAGAGAGCGACACAGGAGCGGCGGCAGAAGGAGGAGCAGTGATGGTACAGCATGCCTTCCTGGCACACCAATCCTGAGGACAGAGCAGCGTCAGCTGAGAGAGAGATCTCCACTGAGACAGAAGCGTTTTGTGCTGAACTACAGGTCTATGATAGATGTAAATCATGAAAAGGAAATATCAGACATCAACAAACCCAGAACACTACAGAATCCTATAACAGAAATTTATCATTAGTTACAATCTTTGCCTCAATGGAAGTAGAAGAGAAAAATGAAGTTTCTATTTTGAAATTTGTTTTATCTTCACCCGAGGATATGTTATTAATTTGAGAGAGAGAGGAATGGAGGAATGGAGGGAGGGAGAGAGGGAGAGAGAGAGAGAAACATCAATGTGAGAAACATCAATCAGTTCCAATCTCGGTAAGTGCCCTCACTGAGGATCGAACTCGCAACCTCTTGGTGTACAGGACAACACTCCATCAACTGAGCCACCAGGCCAGGGCTGAAATATTTGTAAGTGAGACATTCCATAACATTCTTTAATAGCTTGTACCATAGTTGTTGTTTCTAATTATTTAAGGTATTTTCTATGTCTAAATAAACTTCCTGTCCTTAAACTTCAAGTCTATTGATTGCTATGTTGACAACGTCTTCTTTATATATTAAACAAACTTTTAATCTTCTACACATAAGACAAAACTTGACTTTATTGATCAGTGTTCATAGCTCTTAACTTTTGCTTTCTTAATCATGTTTAGACTTTTTTTCTAAACCCTTCCAATTTCTCTCTAGACCAAACTGAATTGATTAGAATAGGCAAACTAAAATAACCTAAAAAACAAACACCCAGAAAATCCTGGATAAAACATAATTGAAATTATGCAAAATATATAAGTGATCTTGTAAGAAAAAAATGGGGGTGGGGAGTGAATAACATCCCCCTATGCCAAAAATAAAGAGGGAAACAATATCCAAAAATTTGAATGGAAGAGAGGAGGATAAATCTATTGGTCTGAACTCATGTGGGAATCCTATATAATAAAACCCTAATATGCAAATTGACCAGCGGAAGTACCGGTTGCTATGATGCACATTGACCACCAGGAGGCAGATGCTCAATGCAGGAGCTGCCCCCTGGTGGTCAGTGTGCTCCCATGGCAGGTGCAGTGGGGCCCAGTTGAGCAGGATTGAGCCCTTTGGGGATTGGGCCGAAGCCGGCAGTCTGACATCCTCCTAGGGGTCCTGGATTGTGAGAGGGCACAAGCCAGGCTGAGGGACCCCACTGGTGCATGAATCTGTGCATGGGGCCTCTAGTAGAAAATAAAACTAGTCCTTTATGAGACAAGGAATTGGGGGACCTTTCACTTGGACCCTCAAAATTACTCCATCCTCAGTTGCAAGGATGCACTACAGCAGAGGCCAGCAAGCTTTCTGTAAAGGGCCAAACAGTAAGTAGTTTCAGCTTTGCAGGACACACAGTCTCCTTCACAACTACTCAGCTGTGGCCTTGTAGCTCTTTACAAAAACACAGGAGGACCAAGGGTGTGGTTTGCCAACTTCTGAACTTGAAATTGGCTCTTAATAAAGGAAGATGCTAGGAAAGCAGCTGTAATTCTGGGGGTCTGTGATGAAATAAAGTCTCCTCTGAAAAATAAAAATCCCAGATATACATCCTGCACAGGTTTGTTACATAAACTTACATTACTTTCATATTTACATTATTGTTCTTAGAAAGCCCAAGCTAGGAAAATAACATCAAAACTGGCTAATAAGCCCTGGCCGGTGTGGCTCAGTTGGCTGGGCTTACTTACATGGGTGGGCTTCGATTCCCAGCCAAGGGCACATGCCCCTGTTTCGGGTTCAATCCGCAGTAGGGGGCATGCAGGAGACAGCCGATCAATGTTGCACTCTCACATAGGTGCTTCTCTCTCTCCCTCTCCCTTCCTCTCTCTCTCAAAATCAGGTTTTATTTATCTTAAAAAAAAAACCTGGCCAAGAAGCCCTTTGGAGTGATAGAAAAAGGCTGTGTGAAACCACAGGGGGGTGGAGAAGTAGAGGAAGTGATGCTCTTGAAATCCAGGTCACAGAGGATTCTAATGGGGAGAGGCAGAGCCTCAACAAAGATTAGCTCATAAAAAATTATAGAACAAACAGAAGAGGAAGCAATCTACCATGAATGAGAACAGCAGACACTATAACCATGAGGACTAGACCCCTAGGAACTTGAGATAATACACGGCTGTTGCCTATTAACTACAAGTCAGTTGTGTTGCTATAACACAGAATGCTTTTCCACATTTAGATATGACATTTTTATAAGACTTTTTTTCAAGTGTTTTCAGTTATTTCTGATACATATTTCAAACCATAGTTATACTCTGCTTATAACAAAAAATAGTCAAAAGTTATTGATCTTATCCAACATATCTTCAATTTTAAGAAACAAAGTACTTCTTTTGTTTTTGTTGGTACATTGTAATATTTCAAATAACTTAAGCAATATTAACTCTCCACTTAAAAAAATGAAAGCAGTAATTATAAGTGTAAAAATCCCTAAAGGGTTACCTGATTGTCTTTATCTGTGCTGTTGCCATTATACTCACCACAGAAGGAGACGTGAGCTCTGAAATCAATGGTGACACCCCGCTGGCCACAGAGGTAGGCATAGTGGGCGAGAGCATTGCACAGGCAGGCGCTCCCACACTTGCATGCATCGTGGCGGCACAGCTGGTAGTACAGCCCAGGGCTGATGTAGAAGTGGCAAGGAGCAAAGAGCTCTTGGTGGATGACATCACAGTGCGCTGCGTAGCCAACTAACAGACAAAGAACCCCATTAGCACCTCATTTACCAGTTGGGATCCTTAACCTTAAGTATCAAGTTCCAGGACTAGCCAAGATTCTTGCTTTCCTAGAAATGCACTGTATTGCACATTACTTTTAAGAAGAGCCAATATGTTCAGCTTACACTGTTTTGTGGTTTTTGTGGGATTTTTTTTTTTTTTTGGTTCGGTTTTACTTTTGATAATATTGGTGACAGCACTATATTCAATGATATTTTAGGGCAGTGGTTCTCAACCTTTCTAATGCCGCCACCCTTTAATACAGTTCCTCATGTTGTGGTGATCCCCAACCATAAAATTATTTTCGTTGCTACTTCATAACTGTAATGTTGCTACTGTTAATGAATCATAATGTAAATATCTGTGTTTTCCGATGGTCTTAGGCTCTACAGCAGCGGTTCTCAACTTGTGGGGAACTGTATTAAAGGGTCACGACATTAGAAAGGTTGAGAACCACTGTTTTAGGAGGGAAAAGTTGTTTTACCTCAATAACATGAGTAACAGAAGGGTTGAGAGCCTCGATCACCCCATGGCCTGAGAATCATCTGAGGAAATCACCCCAATTCTACTCTAAAGAATTGGTGAGTAATGGGAGGCTTATCTCCAGACACCCATACACTGCGTGTTGTGAATGTTATGGCAACTCGCTGGAATACACAATTATCCAGGAAAGTTTGGGAATCATCTCATTCCAACAGAGTCTCTGAAGTGAATGGTAATGTAGCAGATGCACATAAAGTCATTGCACAGAATGTCTGCACAAGGCACAATGCACAGCATCTGATAAGTGAATCTATGAATTCATGAATAAATGAGCAATGAATAGAAATTAGGGATTGGAACATATGCTAAAGGCTATGAGATATAATTACCAGGACTTTTGGGTGGCGGGAAGTGGGGGAGTCTGTGTAATTAGCTCTTAAAATTTGTTGACTTTTCCCTTGAGAACAACTGACTGATCAGATATAATTCTTGTTGTGTGTAACCAAGTTTGACCAAACAATCTAGATCCCACCTTTCTGAAAAAAACTATGTGATTCCTTGATGTAGTGAACCCAGGTTGCATTGATTCCTCACAGCTAAAATTAATCAATCTTTGAATTGTCATTGTCTTTAAAAGAGCAGATGAGCTGTCCAGAGATCAGAATGTTTTTGAACTAATTAAATATACTAAACTTATTTTGTTGAGTATTTTAAATAACGTATTATTGGTAAAAAAACAAACAAAAAAAAAAAAACACACACACACAATAATTATCCTAGTGTTATATTTTTGCATTGTTATGACTATCTATGTGAAAACAAATGACTTAGACTCTAACAGCATGCTGTTGGCATGCATACTCCCCAGCCCCAGGAGCTCCAAAACAAAGCAGTAAGTCAATGGGACTTTCGTTGCGTTCCCTAAGGATTTGTAGATTTAAAAATATTCCTAATGACATTACGTAAAAGGGTGATTCAACATATCCTTGTGAAAAAATATCTTTCAGAATCCACATTAGAGTTATTGACTTTTATCTGTTTACTTTCTTTGGGAATTTTTCTGACTTGACCAATTTGATTTTTTTTTAAAATTTAAATTCTTTATTGTTTAAAGTATTACATGAGTCTCCTTCCCCCCCCCCCATTGACCTCTCCCCAACCCCTCCCACCCCTCAGCACATGCCCTCACCCCGCTACTGTCTGTGTCCATTGGTTATGCTCAGATCTCAAAATGAATAAAGGACTTAAATGTAAGACAGGAAACCATAAAAATCTTAGAAGAAGCCATAGGCAGCAAAATATCAGACATTTGTCGTAGCAATATCTTTACTGATACAGCTCCTAGGACAATAGAAACTAAGGAGAAAATAAACAAATGGGACTACATCAAAATAAAAAGCTTCTGCACAGCAAAAGAAACCATCAACAAAACAACAAGAAAGCCCACTGCATGGGAGAACATATTTGCCAATGTTATCTCCAATTTGAATTTTTTAATAGCTCATGGAAAAGGTGAAGAGGATAATATCTAAAATATATATCAGAGAAAACATGAGATATCAGGATAGAAGTGATGAAAGTATATAACAAAATGTAATGTAATAAAGGAGGTAATTAAGGAAAAGGAAAACTGAATTTATCAATTATACTCCAATGTTTACATGTTATCAAGATAATTAAAAATAAACTTGCTGCAATATCAAGGAGGGAACTGAGAAAGTTAGAAACAAGCTGCATAAAACTAATCGAAGGAGAAGGAGTAGATCTATTAATAGAAAGTTAAGCATAAAATGGGGGAAAGTGTTGTTAAATGAGAGTGAGATGAAAGGATTCAATCTATAGAGACCAAAAGACTATAGTCTAGTCCTATTATTATAGGTAGGAAAAATGACCAAAGAGATTAATAGTCTTCTTCAAGTTCAGAAATTGGAGAGGTAAAAAGACAGCACTAAAAGCAGCATTATTTTATTGTTGTTTTTTCCAGTACACCAAAACTATAAGTTAATAACAAGGACCATATGACAATCAACAGAATCCTACCAAACAACCACTACAAAAGCCAGAAATCATACTGATTTTACATAGGTACTCAACCAATATTAATAGCGAATTTTTAAAAACTACACACAAAATAATAAACTAGCCAAAACAATTAAAGAAACAAATTAAAACATTTTAAATTTATTTAAGCATGCACACTTTTTTCACAAAATTATTTTATAAAAATAATAATAATGTGTCTTTTTAGTGAGCAGTGAAATAGCTGTTCACATGGTTTGCTGTGGCTTTAGTTAAAAAAATACAGCCAGAAATTCTTGGCGTGTGAGTTGCACTGTCATTGCAAATTGCAAACCTGGAGCATGACCATCTCAGATTGTCTCATGCTTGATGGCACAAAGCTTCCTTGGATCACTGGCTTCCTACTTATGAAACCATAATATAGTCTGTGAGTAGGAGCTCATAATGTGATAGTAATAAACAAGAGAAACTGCATGAGCTGTCACATTATGGAACTAAAGTCAAACATCCCAAGACTAACAACACTATTAGAGATTTTCCAGAGGTTTTTCTTAAGCATTTAAATAATCTGAACACACCAAAATGCTAGCTCACATGCCTAAAATAAGTAAATGTATGAATGCAAAGTAGTAAATAAAAGAGTCATTTTCTGGAGCTCTTCTTAAAAATAATGTACATTGTATAAACAGGAGTACGTAAAGGCATAGTATTAAACAAAAATACATAAAGAATGGCATCGATATTATCTGAATGAAGAGAATCAGAATTTAAAATCACTATTTATTCCCCTGAGTTTACAAGTAGAAAGAAGGACTTACTGTTTTGTTGATTAATGTTACAGGGGTCCACCATAGGAACATGAACAGGTGCAAAACAAGTAGAAGAAACTCGCCAGGCATTTGCATGAAGTTGTGGTGTGCCTTCTATCATGCCTGATGGAGAACTAGAAAGCAAAGATAACATTCACCTCAGGCTTTCCTATTATTTCATTTGTTCATAGTCTTTAAATATTGAAAAAAATATGCTATTTTTAATTTACAAAGAAATTTTAGAACTTAAAATGTTCTATTATTTTTAAAAATATACGTGGCATTAATTTCCTATTATTAAGACTTTACAATGTGTCAAATTGTGGACATACATGGTTTCATTTAATAATCAGCTTCATGGAAAGAATAAAATAATTAAATAAAGTAAAAATGTCTTTATCCCCCTTCAGAAAGAAAGCAAAGCAGAAGCTCAGATAACTATTAATGTTCACTCAGCTGATAAGTGTCATAGCCAAGTAGCCAAGATTCAAATCCAGTTTGCACTGATTAAATGAAATATCACACAACCAAAATAATAATCTGTGTGTGGCTTAAAGTGTATGAAAAAACAAAAAGGTGGGTAGCTCACATGATTCCTTTCAGAGTAGAGACAAATGTCCCAAAGAATAAACAGTCTAGCCCTGCCAGTGTGGTTCAGTATCAACCTATGAACCAGGAGGTCTTGGTTCGATTACTGGTCAGGGCACTTGCTCAGTCCCCAGTAGGGATTGTGCAGGAACATCATTGATGTTTTTATCTCTTTTTCCCTCTCCCTTCCTCTCTGAAATCAATAAAAATATATTTTTAAAAAGAATAAGTAGTCTATAATTCTGGTTCAGTATTTCAATTTCCATTAGGAGGTCTGAAGTGCCTGAAATACTGAAGTTCCGTCATGAAGTTGCATAAACAAATCAAAAGCAAATTGAGAAAAAAAAATGGTATAAAAGGCACCCTTCATTGAAACTTGTGAATTTCTTCAATTCCCCTCAGCAAATCAAAATGGAAGAGAAACAGCTACTTTTCTGAAGTCAGGCTTATAAACCACAACAATGTTCAATAGCCAAACACTAAAATGCCCCCTCCAGCAGCCATCGGGATTTATTAACTCATCAGCCAATATTCTGTAAGTGACAATCCCTCTTGGACGATATGCCATCTACTGTCAAAACTACTTGGAGAGTCAGGTTGGACAATGTCTCCTGTAGGAAGCTTTGACTAAGTAAGACGCTACTAACACAAGCCCTAACTGCATTAATTGCTAAAACATGGCTAAATGGTAGAGTGGGCTTTATCTTGGCTCTCTATAGTGTCCTAATAAATTAAGTGCTTTGGTTATTATTAAGATCAGACACCACTAACCATATGGAGCTTCTCACCACAATGACTGAGAAAAGAGAAAAGAAGGAGCTACACAGTCATTCCACAATGCCCAGCCTTGTCCCCACCCTTCCCCCTTTTCCTATTCCTCAAAATCCAACCATTCTGAAATTGTAAGACGTTACAACAATCACCTAATCCAAAATCTCATTTTGTTCAAAGAGAACATTGAAACTCAAAGAAATTGTATGACGTGCACTAGCTCTTATTCTTTCCCTTCCTTCCCTTTTCATTCCTACAAAAGACAATAAAATAGGTCAAGGTGATGGGTGTAGTCAGGGTTCCCAGGAGGAAATGACTCAGAGCTTGGCTCTCTTATCTCATTTAGTTCACGTAAAACAATAAATAATCAGCAGTGTAAATGTAGACCCATTTATTTACTGCATTTTATTTTAGAAGAGAACCTTTGGCTCACCATAACTTACTATAACAAGGCAAGCAAAATAAAATTTTAAGTAATTAATATTTTCCATTCCACTATGTTTGCAGATTCTCATTTACTTCTGTGAAGTAAAGAACTTTAACTGCTTATACTTGGAAAGCCAAACAATGTTAGAAAGTTATCTCTAACTCTGAAATATTATCCTGCACTGTTATCACGCCTCCGTGTTTATACATGGAGGAGACTGGTGCCTGAGGAGGAGGGAGACAGATCTGCCATCTGTTAAACAATGACTGCTAGCCCATTCTGATAAACAAGGAAGAGAAAGAGGCTGGATGTCTCTTCTGCACATCTTAGCCAAGCCACTAAAATATCACTTGTGAAACAGAAGATATATATAAAGATATTGATATTCTGACCTGCAAATAAATGAAACAAAAAAAAACTAAAAATAATTTAATCACACTGGAGACAAGATAGAAAATTTCTTTTGAAATTTAAATTTTTAAAAGCCAGTTCTCCTCGCCCATTCTAATTCTCTTCTTGGTGCTCCATTCGAAGTCCTACCTCTGTGCAGTTCTACGATCTGCTGCATATAATAGTCTATGCTAGTTCCTGAGAATACAAGGATCAAGGATGTGATTCTTCTTCTCAAAACCCTCAGAGTTTTAAGTGAAAACCAGGCTCATAAATGACAGATTTTCAAAATTAATTTTGTCTGGTGTGATATGAACTCGCTTTTTGAAGCAAATAATGTCTGAGTTGGGTTGAATGGTAAAATAGGAGTTCATGAGAAAGATTAGGAGGTGGAAAGAACCCGAAGCTGGAGGAATACACAGCAGGGTTTTTTTTAAATGGTATTTGGAGAACGGCTTCTCCAAAAACATTCCTGCCTACCCAGCCCACACTCACCTACTCAAAATTCCTACTGTGTTTCTAGCCATGACTACACAGCTCAACTCTTTAAAATTATCTCAGTCTTTATGTATGTATTGTTGACTAACACCTGACCTGGAACTAAATATTCTTAAAGGTTGTTATCTCCTCCCAATCTGCAACCGGCTCCTTGAGGATGAGAGCCTATCAAACTGCTTCGCCTGCCCACCATGCTTTGCACAAATGCTCAGAGCATTTGCATTAATTTACACTATTACACTGTGTCTCTTCACATGTAGGTGAAAGTGCTTTGTCATTACAAGGAATACAAGTGGATTTTATTGCTTTTCTTCTGATTAAGTACCAACTATCATAAAATCCAATTAGCTGAGATGCCCAAGTGTTGCTTTAGAGGTGTCATTCATACTAAATGATATCAATATTTTTAAAGTATAATTTACTATTGTTGGTACCAAATGATATTAAGATAAAAAATACTGTTAATGTTGACAGGTGGCAGGGGAGAGTATAACAGGTAGTTAGCCTGTGGGTTATCCCACAAGCTCTGAGTCACTCTATCTAAATTCAAAGCCCAGCTCCACTCTACTTGAGCTAAGTGACTCTGAGCTATTTATTTGCCACCTTTTGGCCTCAGTTGTTTTCTTCTCTATAAAACCAACTGATGCAAATCTGTGGATGGCTATAAAATTTAAATATGATGATTCATTTGAAGCTCTTGGAACATTGGTGACTAAGCTATATTATGGTCAAACATTTTTAATGAAAATAGTTATATCCTCTACATTACTAGTCACTAAATCATGTTAGCTCTACAGAAATCATACTTACAGAAAATCATCCCTTATGTTCCCATTAAAAGTGCCACATAGACCTAGTGTTCTTCTTTTCCATGTACTGGTGAGCTGAATATAAATTCTTTCCCCATCTATAGCAAACAGAATCTTTAAGCCAAATGTGGTTTTTAGAAGGATAAATAAGGATGACAGAGTTTGAATCTCAACAATTCCTGCAGGAAAATAACATACATAAGTCAGCCTTGAGATTTATATGCAGTGTTCTTAAATGCTAGCATACAACATCAGCACTCTCCTCCCAAGAGACTGGGACATGGGGAGGCAGGGTCCCAGTTCCCGCCCCTGGGCTCCAGTCCCAATGTTTGCCACCTTGTGCCAGCTTTCTTTTCTCCCATTTCCTTTCTGTCCCTCCTTTCTGGATCCTAAGCTGATATGTTTAATAGATTGTCAGGTACACATGTAGTTTCAGTTGTCAGACCTTTGGACAGTCCATAGACATTTGAAATCTGATCTCTCTTCCTCAACGTGTGTGTGTGTGTGTGTGTGTGTGTGTGTGTGTGTGTGTGTGTGTTTCCCAAAACTCCTTATGATCCAATAAGGAAGTAGCACTTTCCCCAAAAATACCCATTCCCTTGAGCCTGTCAGCAAAAGGAGGAGCACAGCACTTGAGAAACGGATTTTATGAAATACCTTTAAAGACAAGAAACTTGTGTTCAAGACTGAACTGATGACTTTTGCCCCCAGAAGAGTTGCTCCAGTATCTCTCACGGTTTCTGCCATCATCTGATCACCAAACCCAGAAACCTGAGAATCATTCTTTGATCACTTCATCCTTTGTTGTGCTCCTCCAACCAACCCCAATCCAATCCATCACCAAGATCAGACCATTTTTTTCTTAAATAATATTTTAAGCAATCTTCTTTTTTCTATCTCTATTGTTACTGCCTTAGATCAGTTCTTCTTCATTCTTTGCATGCCCCACTTTAATAACATTCTACCTGCTCTCCATGTTAGTTAGGAACGTCTGACATTGTTTTAGTATTCTACCCCCCGCAAAAAAAACCAAAAAAACAACAACATTTTATCAGTCTCCATTAAAACCGGCTATTTATTTTGGTTGAACCACATAAGATTGTCATTTATATTCATAAAAATTGGTAAAATAATGATAATCTCATATTCAATTTTATATCAAGTTCAACTTCTTAGCATGATAATCAGTAGAATAACCATGTAATTTCTACAAACTGGGACATTTCTGGGAGTCTCATCCCCACCTATTTCCCTATTTTCATCTCTGGATAGCCTCCATTTACCCTCTTCAGGCTTCAGCAATGCCACACTAGCTATAGTTCCCCCTAAACATACTGCAGAGTTCCATAGCTCTTTGCTATGCATGGAGCACTTTCACCATCTCTTTCATCCCAGCAATCCTCAGTTTTAAATGCTCAATGAGGCATCATCTCCTTCAGAAAATATTCCTTACCACACCTGCATACCCCACCCCAAGGCTGGGAGAGTTACACTCATTTAGACACTCCCCCCCCCCCCCAGTCCCTATGCATATCTTTGAGTTTATTGTATGTTACATAAGTGGCTGTTTGCTTGTATAGCTCCCCTTCCAAACTCCACTTAACACTAGGTCAACACTAGGTCCCATAAACATGGTGGTCTTTACTGTGTCCGATTGAGGATCTGACAACACATAGACACTCAAATTTCAGGATAAGCAGCCAATGGGAGAAGACTCCATTTAGGTTGTTTTGTTGTTTTATTGGAAGGAAAGTACTCTGTTAGCATTGCTTCTTACCATTCAGATTGAAGCCTTGGTTAGGACTGGTGAGGATTTGTCCTCCCCGACTAAGGGTCACTTGTTTATCAAAATCATCATCCAGAATTAGAGTTATAGACTGAAGGCAGACCAAGCCAAGATTCTGCATAAAAATTAAATAACCAATTAAAGAGATGGGAGAGATAAAGAGACATGGAAAGAGACAGGGACAATAGAAGAAAAAAATGGGAGAAAGTTAAGGAGTGAAAGAAGAGGAGAGAAAAAAAAAAGAATGCACATAGATAAGAATTTCTGGTATGTCGAAGGCTTGAGTAATATTATATATTACTATTATTTATTACTTATATAATAAAGTGATTACTATATAATCCATTTTATGTAGTTCCATTACTAATAAAATGTCTTTGTATAGTATATTAAATACATCGTATATATATTTTTTATATGAACATTAAATAATGGTTTCAATTTAGTTCCAATAAATATGTTTTTCATAGCTATAGTTAAAGTACCTCTCTATATTCATTTAAGTGGCTTATTAGACATAAAAATCAATTTAAAAAAAACAGAAAATTATGATTCTATGTAAAAAGCTTATTCAGACTCTGACATATTGCAAAGGAAAAAATCAAATGGGGAGAAAAAAGCAAATAAAGTAGTTGAAAATTTTCACTGGAAATAACCATTTTATATTATAGTAAAACTAGAAAATTAATGATTTCTGCAAAATTTTGACTACCTGAGTTAGAGAGAGGGAAGATCCAGGTGTCTTTATTTAGAAATTATTAATGTGTTTATTTGAAGAAAAGACTTAAAATAAATGTTTCCGTATGCGAAGAAATTTGTTATATTTATTTAGAATGATATGAAACTTGGCCAATCCTATAAAAATCATTTCTTTAAAATAGTAGTTTTGAAGTAACCAGAAACTTAGGTCCACTGTGTCATTATGCATGAAATGCTCAAAAAAACTATACATACAGATATCATTTTTAAAAGAAAGAAAATGCAGTGAAATATATAATATTTAATGTAAGACATATTTGTGCTCATATTTTAATATCTCTGAAATCAGGACACATCAGATGATCAATAGTATAACAGATTATCAACATTTTTTCTTTCTTTGTAGTACATAGAATGATGCATCTTAGCAATCAATGGTGTTTTATTTTTGAAGAAAATAACTATGCCTACTCAGGTTACTATTCTTAACCTGGATATAAAATTTGAGTCAAAAAAGTGAACATTTCTCTGGTCATTTTGAGATATTCTTACCTGCTCACAGTGAGCTTTCTGTAAGGTAATTGTGAATTTCTCCTTTCCAGTTGCTTTCACAAGGATATATTGACACATTCCAATAAAAGAATAATGTCGACCATCAAAAGTTGTAAAATGAGAATCACCTACAACAGAACATTGAACTACAGAAAGAAAGAAAGAAAGAAAGAAAGAAAGAAAGAAAGAAAGAAAGAGAGAGAGAAGGAGGAAAAGAAATTATTTATTCTCAAAAAAAGCAGGTCAACTTAGGGTAAATAATCATGCATCAAAAAGAATAGCTAAATGTTTAAAATTAGTTTGACAAACTTACTAAATTATGTTATTCAATTTAATTTAAAGTTTACTAAATGATAGCTATTTCACATGTTTTAAGTTTTGTAATATTTTTACTATTTTAATAAGTTTTTACCAAAATTGCCTGCTCAAAGCTATCATTTATTCAATTTTCCATTTATCCTCTGCCTACCTGGATTTATAGATGATTACATCTCTCACTATATATGAGATGACATCATAAAAATCAGTGCTACCTTGTTCCTTAATTTCAAAAAAACTGAGGCATTTAAAATAAAAAAAATAAAAAACATGTTAAAAGATTACCTGGACAGTCATGCTCAGTGCAGTTCCAAACACCACCAACACATACACTAAATAAAATGATAAAATATTAATCTACTGGTATAGAGAAACTGTATTATTTGCATCAATGTACCAAAATATATAATGTTTATAGGCGCAGAATAACCTGACTTGAAAAACCTCTCCACACAAGTTCAATTAACTGCTAAATTTGTGCTGGCCAGCATCTAAATTATTATTTACTAGTGGCCCAGTGCACAAAATTCATGCACATTAAAAAGGAATTAATTAGAGGAAATATTTTAATATTGCTATTTGCCCTTTCTCTATAATAGACGTGTCAGAGATTAAAGAAAATTAGTAAAATGTATATGAAAATCTTCCTCCTGTCAGAGTCTGGGCACACTGCGGGACCCAGAGTCAAGTCCCCACCACCCGCGTGCACCTTGAAATTGCACATGCACCTCGAAATTGTGCGAGACCCAGACCTGGCTGGCCCCACCCCTGTCAAGCCCCACTTGGCAGGGGACGCAGCCTTAGGTCCCCTGTCAAGCCCTTCCAGGTGGGGGACACAGCCTCAGGTCCCCTGTCAAGTCCTGCTAGGTGGGGGGGGGGGGGCGCAGCCTCAGGTCCCCTGGCACACCCTCAGGTTCCCCAGCCCGGTGCTGGAGCGGGGGGTGAGGCCTGAGGTCTGCTGTCAAGCCCCACTGGGCAGGGGGCACAGTCTCAGGTCCCCTGGCCCGGCGCCGGGGCAGAAGGCACGGCCTAAGGTCTCTGTCAAGCCACACTGAGCAGGAGATATGGCCTGAGGTCCCCCTTCAAGCCCCGCTGGGCCAGGGGCATGGCCTCAAGTCCCCTGGTGCTGGGGAGGGGGTTCGGCCTCAGGTCCCCCAGCCCAGCACTAGGGCAGGGGGTACAACCTGAGGTCCCCCGTCAAGCCCCACCAGGTGGGGAGGGGCGCAGTCTCAGGTCTCTCACCCCAGCCCGGTGCCACGCAGCCTCAGGTCTCTGCTGATCGCTCATTATAGGAACCCTGCCTCCGCTGTGGGCGCAGCCATCTTGTGACAGCATGATGGAGTGAGGGTCAATTTGCATGTTACCTCTTTATTATATAGGATTGTGTGTCAGGCTTAAAAGTCACTAAAGATGATTCAAAGTGAATACTAATCAAACAGAGAGCCTCTGCTTTGGTCCTTCTCTCCTTGCTTAAACTAAAAGAGCTCACACACAGAGAAGTATTTGCCTTTATCATTAGAGAAATACACATAAAGAGTTCAGATTTATAAATTATCTCATGTACTACAAATTAAGAAAATTGGTTCTGAAGATCATCAAACATTAAAGAGAGAAAAGATACATTTTTATATAAGATAAATTCTACCTTCTACCATCAAGACGATATTAGTTTGGGAGGACAAAAGCAGTCTCTGAAAGGCAGAAACTCAAGTCGGTATTTAAGAATAGAGTTATCCAATTGCATTTCCATTGTATACACTTACACCAAAGGGGAAGGAGCCTGATGATATCTGCTTCTTTTTAGGACTGCACTGGAGGGAGCAATCCTTGCCTATAATAGTCTTAGCTAATTTAATAAGAAATTCTAAATGTCTCTAATCATGGCCAAAAACTGGCAATATGGAGTCACTTTTTAAAGTACTCAAGAGAGCCTGGCCAGCATGCCTCAGTGGTTGAGCATCAACCTATGAACCAGGAAGTCAAGGTTCAATTCCCGATCAGGGCACCTGCACAGGTTGCAGGCTCAATCCCCAGTGTGGAGTGTGCAGGAGGAAACCAATCAATGATTCTCTCTCATCATTAATGTGTGTTTTTTTCTCTCGCTCTCCCTCTCCCTTCCTCTCTGAAATCAATAAAAAACATATTTTTTTTAAAAAGTACTCAATAGAGAAGATCAGGAGAACCATCAATTCTAAGAGTATAAGTATGTGCAATTTAGTGATCAAAAATAATAAGAAAATAAAACATAGATAAATATTTTATGAAACTGCCAAGAGAAGTGAGAAGAATCTATGTATATAAAAGCCTAATATGCAAAGTGTCCCTGCAGGAGTTTGACCAGGAGACTGGGAGTTCGATCGCTCGCTATGATGTGCGCTGACCACAAGGGGGTGGCCGGCAGCCAGAAGGCCCTGATCAACCCTGATCACCAGCCAGCCCTAGGGACCCTACCTGTGCACGATTTCATGCACAGGGCTGCTAGTTGCATTATAAAAGAAGGTGCAAATGTTCCCCCATTCCTGTACCAACTTTAAATAAAATGCATCTTAGAATTTTTGGAAGAATAGTAATAAGTATATTCTTTTAACCATATGTTATACTAGTATAAAGTTGTCACCCAGCCAGGTCCCCAGAAATAATTGGCTGTGCATTGATCACATACCATTCAGTGCATTCTTGTTCAATTTTGGAACCAACTGAATAAGCTAATCCATGAAAACTACATGGGCAACTTTCCAAGGAGATGCAAGTCCCATTTTCCATGATGAGGCCTATTGAAGAAAAATTTATATCAAATTCTCAAAAGAAATAATAAATATTTATTCTTTGAATATAATTTAACCAACTTTTATTAAATACTTGCTTACACTACATAATAAAAGAGAAATTTCTTTACTTCCAAGGAGGTTTCCAACATCCTTGCTCTATCTCAATTGGTAGCTACCTTACAAATCTCTACTTCAGTGATTTTCAACTTTCTTATCCTATGACTTACCATAAAAAACTCAAGGTTCTCCATATAGAATAAAGGCAACTAAGGAAGTTTATTCTTGGTTGAATCTCTGTTCATTTACCAATGAGATACTTACACCATCATCACATGTATAATAAATAGCCAGACGGTGCTACTCAAAGGGCAAGTACAGTGGAAATGCATTCGTTACTTCTCTCTAATGAGCAAAGACGGTTGAGCCAGAATGTAAATGAACTGTGCTACTAAGCACACTGTTTCATTCGCTGACCTTTTGTCTGAGTAAGACTTTCTGGATGAAGGAAGCATTGACTTATATAGTTGGTGCATTAATTTATATTCTGGTGCAAACTCCTTATCTCATCAGTGAATGGTAAGAAACAGTTGATGCCTGGCACTGATCCAAAGTGCTACCCGTAAGCAGCACTAACAGAACAATGGATTGAGGTCAACAGATCTGGTTCCAAGTAGTCCTCACTCATATTAACTGAGTGACAGTACTAAACTCATGTAACATATCTGGGATTCTATTTTTTTTTTAATCTGTAAAAATAAAAGAATTTGAGTGAATTCTCAGTGTTCTTTAAAAAGGTCTATAGGCATAGGAGTCATTCCTAAATTTAAACCCCACCTGTATCACCTGCTATGTTACTTCTAATTTCAAATGTTAAAGCTGCATCACAACTAAACTCTTGTACTGCCAATTTGTTTTTCTAAAATTGCTTTCATAAATTGCTAAGTATATATTAAATATTCAAGAGAACAAAAGAATTGCCATGGTTAAGCCAGGACTCTAGATTCCAAATTTCCTGGGAAATTTACAAAGCAATAAGACTTTTTATTAAAGAAAAGCAGACATTTCTCCTATCACTTCAAGGACCAGATCCTACAAGGGCTGAACATTGCAACAGCCCTAGTGTTCTGGGAGAGAATGCTGCAACTCGATTCTCAGCTCACAGGATGCTATGCTATTTTCCATGAGTGGAGACATGATTTCTTTCATGGAACACTTACCATCTGGACAGTAACATCCATCAAGACAGTGGAGATTGCTCCCAAGACATTGTTTCTCAAATGTGCAGGTGGTTGGGCAACAACTGATACAATCCCGGTGGACAAAGCTATCATCACATTTATCAGCTGAAATGGGCAAATGGGAATGCTGTAAGCCAACTTTATTCACCTCAAGAAGATTAATATTTCAAAAAGTTTGCAAGTTTACCAACGTTTCTGCGCCAGTAACAAATCCTTGCCATTCATCAGTTTTGAGTACCCAGGGAAGTTTTGAATACTAGAATAAGCCTAACATTAACAAAAGTACAGGGCTTAGGAAAATAAGAAACCATACTGCATGCTGGGAAGTCATCTCTCCAGTCTTGAATGGGGTAGCCAGCGTGGGAACAGGCTCTAGCATACTCGGTGGCTGCTCGACAATAGGTATCATCATCATCGGTTCTGGAAAGTGAGAAGACAGAGCCAGAGTCACACCAGGGATACTGGCAGAATCCGCATCTTTGAGCTCCGGATCTCTAGAAATGTTTAGTGTCTGGTGAATATCCCAACACTAACTGATGTCAGCATGTACATAATATAGCATGTATAATAATGCAGAAAACAAATAAACATGGGATCCCAGCTAAAAAGGCCTAGGTAAATTGTCTTCATCAGTCTTAAAATATTTGACCACTTTTCTTTTGATTCAAGGGTGTCCCTATACTGAAAAAGATTTCTATTTTAATTCTGACATTCCTCCCAGAATTCTTGTATGTATTTTTTGGCTCCCACACAAAGTAACACAGACCTTGTAGAATTTAATAAATCCCATTAGAACAGATAAAATTCCATCACAACAAAAGCTCCAAATATGAAAATTATTTCAAAGATACCATGATCTTGATCTTCTACATGAAGGAATAAAACCAATACTAATAACCTGCAGCAGTCTTGAAATATTGAATAAAAAGCATTTAACTAAGATTTTAAATTTTTTTCATTCTTTCAAGTTTAAATTCCTAAAGATAGTTACTTTTATAATATTGCCAAGAGTAAATAGTCTCTAATTATTTTCTTATAATCACTCTATTAGCTCCCCCAAACAAATAGAAGAGGTCAGCCAATTCCCAAAGCAGATCCACAAGGTACCTATAAAATGAGCGGGGTTTATAGTAAGGTAGTGGCCTTGTTTTTCAACCCAATTCCAACTCAAAATTGAATAGCTAACTATCTTACAGGATAATGACCTTAAGAATGTTGTACTTTGTGAACCTTAGCCTTTTCAGTATCTCTATTGTAGAAGCCACCCATCTCAAATTGCGCTTATCCTGAGCTACTGTAATTGGAGTCATGCGGCTTATCTGGTCCAATTAACTGAGCTTTAAAAGGAAAAGGGGACTGAGCATAAACTCCAGAAACTGAGAAAATATTCTAAACCTCCAGACAAGAATTTTCTCTGAAAGACAGGGTAAGCTAAAATGATTTGATTGCTAGAAAGACATGAAGTGAATGATTTCCCTTACAATATGTGCATGGTTTCCTACAATTAATAGAGGCTTTGAAAGTTAACTCAATATTGGTTTTCCAACCCAATGCAACTATTATTAAAATAACTACCATTTGCAACATTAAACAACAAAATAAAATAAAATAAAATAAAATAAAATAAAATAAAATAAAATAAAATAGCTACCATGTATTGTGTCTGCGTTACTCTAGGATCTATGCTAGGCATGTTACACATGGTACCACACGAAAACTCACAACAATCAGGCAGGAAAGAAATTATTATCTCAATTTACTGAGGAAAAATGAGGGTTTTTGTTCTATTTTTTTGAATGTAAACTTTAGTAGGAAAATGAGCATTAAGGAGTAGTTGTCTTTAAATCAATTGACTTTGTTGTGGCAGAACCATTTCCTTGCTGTTAAGTTTATCATTCTTAGAAGTAGCAACTGGGCTTCCGTTCAAGGCCTGGAATTGTATCATTCTTCAAATTTCAGCTGAGATGTTATCTCCTCTGTGGAGCACTCCCGGATAAAGTCAGCGATCTCTCCTCCGCATTGCAGTGCTTGCGGTCAGAGTTTGTGTCCTTGCTGGAGGCCAGTTTCCCCACCCCCTCCCCCACCCCCAGAATCTGAGTTTCCAGGACAGGGTCTCTGTCTAAATTGTCTAATTGTTTCTGCTTCTCCAAGGTGTGGCACAATGCTCAGCTCAGACCAGATGCTCAGAAAATATGTGTTGAATCAAATTTAATGTGCTATCATATCAATTCAGACAGGAAATTAACTTGAGTTCAGCAGATTGGCAATGCTATTCTCATGCTCTAGGGTCCGTGTGATGCAGTCCTCTGCTACATAAGAAATGAAGAGAATCTCCTTTAGGGGAGAGAGAATGTAGGTGGGTCTGGTCCTAGGTGGTATACAAAGAGGATGAAAGGCTAACTGGGCTTTCATTCCACCCATGACCACTGACTTGATTTATAATGCCCTTCTATTGGTAGTCTATGTCTGCTGTGCCCCCAAACCTGGCCTCTCCACCTCAAGCATATCAGACGATTCCAACCAGTAAAGGATGCTTCTCTAGCCTTCTATTTTTATTTTCCCTGGAGAAAGCAATTCGGTTTCAAAATCCAAAGCCTAAGTCTACCAAAATATCATGTTAATGGCTCAATGATGACATTTCAGACCAAGTGTGTGCCGCAGAGACTCTTTTCGGTGCCCAGTTCCCTTTCTTCCCCTCAGTATTAGACCCTCTACGTTTTTGCTGGGCATATGGGTGCCCAGCCAAAGAGAGCATTTCTCAGCAGCCCTTGCTTTGAGGTGTGGTCATATTTCTAAGCAGAGTAATTATAAATAAGGCAGTTTTTATACCACCTCACCTTCCCTCTTTTTTCTTACCTTTAATTAACTTAAACCTCTTAACAAGCCATCCAAAGTGCCATTTAAGTAGTTTTACTCAACCAAAAATTAGACTGGTCTTTTAAGACGAAGTTCCTATATACCGTTTACATTTATTTTTTTTTAAAAATGCAGATTTATTAAAATTTGTTGAGATATTCTTGAAGTCTTACTGAGTTTGTTCCCTAGAAACCACCCAGTCTAGGTGTCCTTAACTTGGGAGAGAATGCGGGAGTCTATGACCTTGGTTGGGAAAAATATTACATGCTTATTTTCACTAATCTCCAAATGAAATTTAGCATTTCCTTCAATTATACATTTAGGGAACATATCACAATGTTCTTAGTAGTATCTCTGACTTTTTCACCAATATATCTCATATGTCATTTTTTCATGTTTTAATTTCTCATACTTGTTGCAGCTATCTCAAAATATTATTTACACTCATCACCAGATCAAATTGCAGTAGTTATTAGACCTGAAATGCATGTATAAAAGTCCTGGTATAAAAAAAATCATCTCGCTTACTATATTGATAACTCTATTTCAATATAGTTTCCATTGTAAACTTACGTTGTGCATTTAAACATTATTTTGAAAAAGAGTCTACGGACATCTCTCGATTCCCAAAATGGGTCAGTGGCATAAAAAATACTTAAGAATTGTTGTATTCTGTTCATGCTGCTTATATAGAACAGACTGTACCTGTTATCCAGTGATCTTTTAAAAGCTGCTAGTACACTTTATGCTTTAACATTTCCCATTATATTCTGTGAATTGGTGAGATGACTAAGTTATAAAAGTGGTTTTTGCTCTTCTTTTGGGATAAAGAACATTTTATTGCAAATACTAGTCATTTCACTTACTTGCAAAGATCATTAACACAGCTGGCAATATATAAATATGGGTCAATATATTCATGGCAGCTCAGAAAAGGGAACTGCAACAGTATCTGACACTTGAAGAAGATGGCCTGTGCAGAAAAAGGTGGAGGTCACCACAACATATTTAATGATATGCATGTACTCTCATTTTTTTCTACTGATCTAATTGCAAGATTCTGTTCTTACTGGGAAACAGAAGGTCATTTCTGCTTGTAAATTTTAACCAATATTTTTTAATTACATGTTGTTGTAATGAGTGCTACTTTTACAAAACATTACATTCATTATTTCTGAAATAATTGTAAAGTTATTCCTATTGCAGTTACATTTCCTAAATTTAATAGTGTTTAAGAATATAGTGTTTGCATTAAAAATGCTTAATGTTAAATATACAAATACAATATATGGTTGTTATATCCAACATGCCCATAGTTTTCACACCAAATTTACCTCGAATGCTGGCATTCCGCTGGAACATGGATTTGGAAAATCTGAGGGTGTGGGTATGCATTTGATGTCATCTGGAGTTTGCACCAACCAACTATTTGCAAACATAGCAATGTCTTCTGTATAGTCCTCTGTTTCACACAAACACATACACAAAAAGGTGTAATAGGATCGCTTTCTACAAGCACACAGTTCATCAACATGAACTCCTGGTCAAAAAGTTAAATTCAATAACTTGATAATTATCAGTGGTATGAGACTATACAGGGGTTGGGAAAAGTAGGTTTACAGTTGTCCTGATGGAAAAATAATACAATAATCTTACCTTATAATAGACAAATATGCAAATTGACCGCACCTTCGCGACGCCCAAGCCACGCCCACCAACCACGCCCACCAGGAAACCTTTGCAGGGACATTGGGGTGCGGCGGAGCCCAAGGCCGGGAAAGCCTCGGGAGGAGGCTTTCCCGGCCTTGGGCACCAGCGGGGAGCCTGCACCGATCACAGGAAACCACTGGGGGTCGGCTCCTGCGATCGGTAGCAGGGACGCTGGGTGCTGCCGAGCCCAAGGCCACCGCCCGGGGCCAAGCCCCGACCCTGAAAAAGGCAGAAGGCGGTGGCCACAGCCAAGGCCTGGGTCCCCGTTGCCGGCAGAAAACTGGTGCAGGCAGCCAGGTGAATGAAGGTCTATTGCACAAATCTTCGTGCAAATGGGCTACTAGTTAATAAATAATAATACAAGAATTAACTCTGTGTTTAGCATACTCACAACTGTAAACCTCCTTTTGCCCACCCTGTAACATCCCTTTAGCATGATAAAAATAAATTGAACAAAGTGTTAGTACCAAATAAAAATTAATATCATTGGAGAGGAAAAACTTCACTGAGAGTGAGTGACACAACATACACTTTAGTAAAGTACTAATTAGCCTCTAGGGTTGTGCTAACCCTAACCCTAACCCTAACCCTAACCCTAACCCTAACCCTAACCCAAACAACAATAAAAAAAATTGTGTTGAGCCCTTGAAATTTCAGAGGACATACATACAGTAAAAGACTGAAAAAGACACCTGGTGAACAGAAGACTAAGGAGTGAACTAATTTCAATGGAATGTGATAAGATGTGTTTCTAAACACGTTCAGGACAGATTGTTAAGAATCCTGACACTGTCTCAGCATTTCAGGGGCAAGATTCCAGAGCTAACGTGTACACAGCCACAGACAGCGGGCGGTGAGCACTCTGGCCTCTCTGCTCAGATCAAGTTTAAATCGCCTCAGCACCTGGCCTGAGAACAAGTTTGACAATGAAAATTAATCCTGCCCCACATTCAGACGAACAAGGTGACATCTCAAAGTTCCATCTAAGACAATTACTCTTAGGTTTGAGCTTTAGGTTCTCTGCCATGTAAATTACACAGCCACACGTCTACCTTTGAAGAATAGCTACCACATCAGTAGAATAAAAAATCTCAAGCCAAATGTTTGACACCTCTCTCTCTCTCTCTCTCTCTCTCTCTCTCTCTCTCTCTCTCTCTCTCTCTCTCTTCAAGATAGGAAGGTGATGTCCATGTGCTACTACCAGCTGTTGAGAAGATTGTGGGAGTAAAAATGCTTTTCTTTCTGACTGTAAAATCTCAAATTTTACTTTGGCCTTGAAGACTTTTTTGCCTCTTTATTCCTTCAACTCCCAACCTCCTCCACTTACCTCACCCCACCCTGGCCCAGCCCCTCCTATACCTTCTCCTATTCTTGCTCAACCTACACCAGTCTTCACACAAACTCATCCCCAGCTGCCTCCTGCACTTGCCTTGCTCTTGGCCCTCCTCCTTCAGAATCACTCTAACCCCTGCTCTCTCCCTTATTTGGTCTTGGAGCTATTTTTACTACATTGTGTTAATAAAAGAGTCACAAGAGTTGGTTATATGAGACACTATTTAATATGACCTCCTCAGGAGCATTCTCTGTCAATTGACCTGAACTATCACCAAACACACACTGTTTTATGACTCTTAACCTCCTTTCTTTCCTCATTTTTTTTTCATGGCTGCTATTTTTCACAAAAATTATATTTTAATTTTTCTCTTTATTTTGTCTTTCACTGTAATGCCTACGATGGGAAGGGAGAGAGCTTCCCTAAGCTGTCCTTCTGCTGTATCTCTAGGTTAGGAACTGGTATATAGTAGGTGCTCAAACACATTTGCTAAATAAGCGAATGAATAAATACAAGGGAGTTTGTAATATTTATTTAAAAGATTATTAGAATCCTAGAGCTTTCCAGTTTGGCCCACTTCATTATCTTTGATATTGTTGGAAATGTTACACACTCAACTAAGCATGGACCTAGTCTAATATACTGATTTTAAAAAAGGAAAAACGGATGTACTTTTAAAGAAAATTTATAGTCGCATTTCATTTTAAAACATCATAATTTTTTAAAAGTCTAAAGAACTAAAAACATTTCCTAAAGTCTCACTTATTTTAATATTTATGTATAAATTTTAATTTAACTAAATAACCAGGGAAATCCCTTAAAGTTCACTTAAATTCCAGCTTTTCAACACATATTTACCTATTTTACTTTATTGTGTTAATAAAAGAGTCACAAGAGTTGGTTATTATGAGACCCTTAGTGATCTTAGTGCCTGCATAACTAAAATTTAAATGTTTTATATAGAAGGTGCTACAAATAGAATAATATTGTCCATATTGTGACATTTCTAAGAATGCAAGTGAGGCACTATCAATTATGTTGAGAAAGTGAAGGGTAAACCAGGGTTTCTATGTTAATGTGTAGCTAGCTACAGACATTAATTATGGAACAGAAGCTCAACTAGCAACAAATTAAAATCTTTCTATATTCACAGAAATTCTGAAAAGCCTCATTTCTTTGTGAAGTCATTCCTGAAGAAAAAGTAGGAATGCAGAAAGAAATACAATTTTAATCACTTTTAATAAATTATGCATTCAATGGCATTCAGTTAAACTCACTGATTCTAAAGAGTTCTCTAATCAGCAAAGGTACAACTGACTTTCAAAGTACAGTTATTTTAGCTTTAGGATCTTAAAGCTAAAGGTAACACAGCTCACCTGTAGAAAATTTCTTGCATTACTAGCACATGGAAGAAAAGTGGAGGTCAGGTTCTTGTCACATCCCTATAAATTATTGTAAGTTAGTTTCTTAATTAATTCTGCTTTATACTGTGCACCAATAAAATTGTGAAAAAGCTGAACTCTCTCTTTAGGCTCTTCCCACATATTCTCTGGGGCCTTTCTTGCCTACTGCCAGGCCTCCGTAATTCAGTCCAATTGCCTCCTGCTAGTCTTCTTCCGCTTATAATTTGTTGACACCCCTTTGCTGCCCGGTTATCTCCCTGTGAGCAAACATTTTATATTCCAGGTTATCAAAGTCTGTCTGACTTTGAACTCAAATCCTAACAAGAATACATGCTGTTTTCTGTCTAGACCCAGACTTCCATACAACGTTCCCGGATGTCCTAGGAGAGCCACCGACAGCAGTCTTTTCTGACTCTAATACAGAGAACTGAATTGAGTGTTATTATTTTGTGTGTGTGACGCTTTCATATAGAAGAAATTAATAATCACCATTTGATTGACTCTGCTTGAGTCTAAATCCCTACTCGCAAAATTCACTCTAAATCTCCAATTAGATGCAAAACACCATTTCATGGGAATATCAATACTGTGAGTGTACTTGCATTGTGCTCATAGAATTTGAACATTTTCAGTTACATTTTCTTATTTAATCTTCACAGGCTGGAAGGTCTCAGGGTCATTATTATTATCTCCATTGTACATATGAGGAAATTGGCTCCGTGAAGCCCTGCCCTTTACCCCAGCCACCAGTGATCTAATCCTGATGATGCATTATGCATCTTGGGTAAATGTGTGCATTTAACAAGGTCCTCTTAAATGTCTTTAATGGAACATTTTTACTTCAGCTTCATTATAGTTTTATTGAGACCACGTGAAAGCAATTATAAATTAGTTAAAAGGTATTTAGCATTAACTATGTGCTACACGCTGTACCAAATGTTTTGCATGGGTTGTCTTTTTTAATCCTTGCAACTCTATAAAGTATATACTATCACTGTATCACTAAACTTAGAAAATTAATAAATGGCAAAGCAGGATTTGAATATCAGCGTCTGAGTCCAGAACCCAGACTCTAAGTAGGATTTTCACTGTGCCTTAAAACACAACATGTGGGCAACTCTTCTCTATTAATTTCATAATATTAAAAATGTATTATAGCCCAGCCAGTGTTGCTCAGTTGAGCATCGACCCATGCAACAGGAGGTCACAGGTTCGATTCCCAGTCAGAACACGTGTCCGGGTTATGGGCTCAATCCCCAGTAGGGGACATGCGGGAGGCAGCCGATTAATGTTGATGTTTCTCTTTCATTGATATTTCTATCTCTCTCTCTCCCTCTCCCTTCCTCTCTCTCTCTAAAATTGATAAAAACATATTTTTAAAAAATATTATATAGTACTTTACAGATTTAAAATTTATTTCTCACACATTTACTTAAGCATAGGATTGGGAGACATTCAGATCTGTAATCCAACCCTGACAGCATTTTACAAGCTGTGTTACATTGGGCAGACCACCTTGTGTCATTAAAAAATTAAGGAAATACCACCCACCTTACAGAATGTTGTAAGGGTTGAGAATAATACAGTTATGTGCTTATATTAACTGTTATTGTAAATAATATCAAGATATGTTCTTATTATTCCTGATATATATTAAGGTTCAGACTTATCATATTCCTATTTTTCAGCTGAATAAACAGCATCAGAGAGATTAAATGAGTTGCCCCAAACAACAAGACTTTTAAGACTAGAAACAAGATTCACAACCATGTCTGCTGGTCCTAAGAACAGTCCTCTTTTTATTACACCTCTCCATGTGGACCTAAATCGTGATTGCGTCCTGTGACTCTCTTATTCCATTGCCAGTACAAACTAGTAACCAAAGTATGAGAACACATTTTTAATAGCTCACAGAGATTAGTTTCATGACTTTGAATAAATAGATAAATGATGACAGAGATATCATTATTCGGAATAAAACACTTCCAAGTTATTCAACTTTTACAATACTGTTCACATTTAAATATCTTTGCAAAACTATTATTTGGCAGTCATTTGTTCTATTCCTATCAAGACTGGGTGCAAAATAGCTTTTGTCCAAAAGTGAATAATTTTGCCCCAATGAATTTGAATCACTAAAATGTAAGTCCCAAAAAGGAAGGAGTCTTTGTTTTACTCACTGATGTATTCCAAGCTCTTACAACAGTGCCTAACATGAAGTAAATGCTCAATTAATATTTGTTACATGAGTAATTACTGTATCTTAATTTTGCAAATATAAAATAACTAATGGTTTTCAAGCATGACACAAAAATATTTTTTTTCTATTCAAACTTCACTTAAAATCTCTAAAACAGGCAAGTTATAGCTACCAATTTACCCAACCTAGGACAAGTTGTACCCTTCTGGGTACAAACAGCTTGACTGGTGAAGGAAAAAGACCTCAGAAGTATCCACACATTTCTTCTGCTCCCCTTACCTTGTTGGATGATGAAATCATCAGATTGAATGCCATTGTAGTTTCCACATAGGCCACATGATTTCCCTTTAAGTTCCTCAGATATTTTGAGATAAATTCCAGATATTCCATCCCAAGCCAATGAAAAACCAAAGGTTGTTTTCACCAGAATGTAGTCAGCTAGTTTCTCAACAGAAACCTGTCCAATTGTCTGAGGCAATGTTAAACTTGAAAAATGGAACAAAGGCAGGTTAATTATAATGAAGGATCAATTATAGATCATTCTTTTCATAGTAACAGACAATTAAGTAAAACATAGTTATTATTCAAAATTATTGAATAAACTATGCAGTTAGATTTACCAAGCAACCAACCTATAGAAAATCTTGTTATTTTTTGAAAAATTCAATATTGAAATAAAAAAAAATTATATGTTTCTCCATGCTGATTTAGATTTTATACTTATAATTGGATGATTCTTTCAACCAACCAAAAACACACTTCTGCTAAATATCAGTGATTTTTGTAATCTGGAAAATAACCATGTCTACTTTGAATAATGAACTTAATGTATTTAATTTTATCTGGATTGTTTGAGATTTAAAAAAAGTGTTGCTCAAAATTTTGAAGTACAAACATTGTCAAAATATGTAAACAGGCTGCGATTCTGTTTAATGTTATTTTAATCTTGGCTGAAAGGAAATAGGAGCTTCTATCCCAAAGTGTCACCTTGGCATAAGTCATTGTTTTCCAAAAGAAAAATGTCAAGGCGTGATTATCACTTACATTTTTTATGCTACAAAGAACATTATTAGGAATATAGAATACTTTTTTCTACAGTACTGCATATAGGTTATATTCATAATTTTTAAAAAGCATAAAATTGGGGCTATTTAAATAAGGGTCACATTGAATATTTAAATTCCTGATCCAACGTCTAGTCTTTTCATTTTTCAAAAGCATGTGCACGTACAGAGGAAGTGGGAAACATATGAGAACTAAAGAAAACTAAACAATTGGACATTTTAAAAGCACAGGAAGTTGCCTAGGATACTTTTGAAAGAGCACTATTCCCCTTGCATTCACAATATGGCATAAAAGAGCAGGTGCTAATAATTCAAGACACGGAAGGCAAAAATCATTGTTATTATGAGAGCCATGCTAACTGAAAATTATAAACTATAATGTGAGGGAGGCAGGAGGTTAATAGGTATATTTACACATTTCTCTCAAAACTTCTAAATACTGGGTTCCTTTTCAAGAAAAGGATGGGTACATGGTACAAAAACTATAAAACTAAACAGACTCATTAACAAAGGGATAGCCCACAAAGAAATAATTCAAAGTATCTAACCATTTGCCCAAAGATGTCTGCATATAAATTTTTACAGAGAATTAGTCATAAGAATAGGAAAATAACTAAAAATTTACTTTGGAGAATAAATAAAAAGACTTTAGCTAATTGCTTCCATAATCTGTTAATATTTAAAATTATAGACATGAGGAATTCATATTAAATGCATAGTAAAATTCAGTATGAATAATACTAAGTTTATAAGTTCATAAAAGGTATACATAAAAAAGTGAATCAAGTTTTATAAAAATATTTTATAGCAATGGAATATTGATTTTATAGAGGTATAGTTGTTTTGTTGTGGGTAGTTTTGGGTTTGATCATTTGTCATTTATCTCTTTCATAGTAAATTGATTAGATAAACTGTTTTTTAAAATAAAAGATGCATGTGATCATTCTGATGTCTATAACATAAAATAATGCTAGTAGTGATAGGGGATAGTAGGAAAAATTAGATAATCTCCCAGAAATCTAAGAAAAACTCCAACCTCAGCAAGAAACATTAACAATGTAAACTAAAATGAATGCACTGATTACTGCTAAAAGTTATTTACAGATTTATATGTACAAGACGCCTTCACTTCACAGGTGAGAGAACAGAAGTCCAGAAAGGTAAGGTGTGGTGTGCAGAGCCTCATGTATTTGATTTCATTTTGGCAAACATTTCTCTAACACCTGCTATGAGTTAGGCCCTAGGCCAGATACAGCGTTAGTATAAGCAAGTTAACTGGTTAATAAAATAAACCCATCCTTTTTCTATCATACAACATCTCTGAGTTAAAATTTAAATATTATATCTTTGATTTAACAAAGGGTTAGTATTCTTGAAAATCTCCTTGAATGCCACTTCTGCTTTATAAAACATAATTTTTTAAAGTGTCGTTTATGTTATCTAAAATCCCATATAGGAAATTCTAAATTTCTATTTAAATTCAGTTCCAGGAAATACATATGTAGTGTGTTATCTTCCCATTCACATGGCCGTTTCTTTTATAAGACAATTAGAAGTACAGAACCCAACTGATCAACGAAATAAGCCCAGAGAGACAGGCTACTCTGGTTGCCTGACTTGGTCAGTGCTTCAGCCAAAGCCCTTTCTGTACCATCTGTTGACTCTAAACTGAGCAAAAAAGCACCTAGGTTGGTCAGGCCATGGCACTGGAAAGAATCCCTCTGGTTCAAACACTGGCTAGTGAATTCTGAAGGATGGATAGAATTGTTCCATCTGGTAATTTCCTTTTCCTGGCATAACTCAGCCAAGAGATAGTTAAGACTGATTATCTCTATAATTATTTAGATCAGAAGGCAGATTATTCCACAGTATTCCTAGTTTTAAATGTATAAAACCTTCCACCAATTCAATAAGTAAATGTCTCCTTACCTAAAACCCTCAGATATTATTTTTGGCAGACAGAAAACCATAGTGGCCCCCTCTCTGAGCTATTCAGGAAGGCCGGTTACATTTACATATTGGCTCTGAATCTTTGTCAGAACACTAGTGGAAAAACTCAATTCACATAAATTTGGAAAGGACTTGCAGAGATTTGGTTTTATTTAAAGTTTCTGCTTTAAAAATAAAAAAAGAAAGAAGAAAATATAGAGGCCAAAAATGAATGAACTATGAAGATATTTCTTGAGACTCTTAGAAAAAGATATGATCATCTTTTTTCCACCTATGTAGACATATTTATATCCTACATAAGCATTAGGGAGGTTACAATGGCTAGATTCCTGGCCTCCTGGCTGGCCTTGGAGCCTACCTAAGTTCTGGTATCTATGATATAACTTAAAGGTTATTGTTGAAAAGAAATTCTCTCTTCTTGCTCCACAATTCACTTTCAATGTGAGATGTTTGGAAGTGCTCTTTGGCTCTTTGTTCATGGTGTTATTTTCATTATATAACTTATTCCATCTTACCTGATTCCATTCTTTTTTATTTCATGCCCATAAATTCGAATTTCCTCTTGGTCTGAAAAGAACAAGCTGATTGATCGGTAACAATAATACACTGAACCAAGGCACTTAGGGCTATTATGAACCTTAAAGAGAGAAAAACAAAAGAAAGGATAGGAATATATGCCTTCATTTCAATTACTAAAACTACAATGTATGTCTACATTTCTATGGCATCATTAGTCCTATGACACTATACAAAATTATAACTACATTTTAGATTTTTAAGAGAAAACAAATATTCATCTCAGAAATTGGACAACAGGATTAACTTCATGAAGTACAAGTTAATTCAGCATTTTTTAACATGGTGTATATTAGAAAAAATAGTCTGACAAGACTGTAGAGCACCACAAAGAAACACACTTGTAATTGTAAAATATATTTTTATTGATTGATATCAGAGAGGAAGGGAGAGGGAGAAACATCAATGATGACAGAGAATCATTGATCAACTGCCTCCTGCCCATCCCCTAGTGGGGATCAAGCCTGCAACCCAGGATTGTGCCCTGCCCTAGAATCGAACCATGACCTCCTGGTTCATAGGTTGAAGGTCAACCATTGAGCCATGCTGGCCAGGCCATTTGTAACTTTTATATCCATATTTTTTACCTGTTAGAGAATCATGAAATCATGCTTCAAATAGAGCTCTACATAAAGCTTTGTGTAAAGATTGCAGTAGTGACTATAACCTCACTAAAAATAAAATCGCCAAGACACTTTAAGGAAGAGAGATTGTTTTTCAAAAAAGAAATGGATAGGGAAAATTAATAAATTAGTAAAAAGAAAAGAGAAAGCAAGGAAGAAAAGAAGAAAGGAGAACACCCTCTTCCAAAATTAATTTCCAAAGGTTCACAAAGTAGAGTATAATGATGAAAACATAAAATAACTGAAAGAAAATATAAATAACTATATAGGCAGAAAACAACTTTCTAAGCATAAAGGTGATAAGAAAAATCACCAACGATAAGATAAATGCTTAATACTGAATAAATGTAATATATATTAAATGAATAATCAACAAATTTTATTGGTCCCTTATTACCTACCAGTTGCTATTCTAGATTCTAGAGATGTAACAGTCAACAAAACAGACAAAAACACCTGCCCTCATGAAACTTTTATTCCATTAGAGGAAAACAGTTAATAAAAAAATATAACTAAATATAACTAAAATATATATGATGCTAGACAACATGAAGGAGAAACATTAAACAGACAAAGGGGATAAAGAGTGTATGTCAAGTGTTGGGAGTTAATTTTAGGTTGAGTAGCCAATGAAAGCCTCACTAATAAGAGGAAATTCTAGTAAAGATGAAGGAGGCATAAGAACAACTCATATGGATATTTAGAAGACCATCCTAGGCAAAGGAATAGCAAGTGCAAAAGCCTGAACAGGTATGCCTAAAATTCTGGCAGTATCCAGGAACCTATGCACCTGACCCCACTGAGGATACTGGGGAAATTTTCTTTGGAGAAACGAAATGGTAAAGGACATACAGATACTCACATCTGGGGCATATCTAATGAAACTAGAGACTCCCTGCTCAATCTCCCACCATGCAAGCAAGTCCCCATCCATATATTCAGAGATTTATGATCAGCTTTTAGAGCCTAATCCTCAAATGTGAATAAACATTCATGGATTATGATAAAAGCCTGCAATATGAAATACAAATATATAAACCAAATATAAAAGAAATAAAAAATTTTCAATAAACTTCCAAAAATTCATAACTAATATCTTCAGAGGGAAAAATTAGTTAGTGAGTTATATCATTCATGAAACAAGAATAAAATTCTGTTAAAATGAAATTCAAAGAATAAAAATAATAATTGTATATTGACAATATCACAGGAGAAACCTATAACTGAAATAGAATGATTAGAAGAGAAATATCTAAGAGTTGGAAATAAATCTGCCAAAATGTAAACCAAAAAAAAAGCAAAATGATGAAAAATAGGGAAGAATTAATAAGAAAATAAAGGACTCAATCACTTATTTCAGGAGCTCTAATATCTGAATCACAGAATTTCTGAAAGAGAGAAAGAAAATTCTGAAAGAGAGAAAGAAAAAGAAATATTATTCCAATACTGAGGGATTTTTAAAACTTGAAAGGGCCCATGAAGTATCCATATCCAGCACAATAAATTTTTTAAAAAAAACTTACATAGTCACAAAATCGTGCAACCCTAGGGATAAAGAGAATAACTAAAAATTTCTGCAGGGGGTTGGGGGGGGGCATATGTAAAATGTCAAAAATCAGAATGGATTGCATTTCAAAATTCTGAAAGTGATTTCCAACTTATAATCAAGGTTTCAGGATACTCACTTCCATGCACACTTTCTAGGAAAGTGTCTTTTCTGTCAAGAAAACAACTCAAAAATATAGTAAATTAAAACAAGGATGAGTACATGCATTTCTGCTCAGTCACCACTGCAAATAAGCACTGTTTTCATGTTTGAAGCATCCAATGAGCTTTTTAGAGCTTATCTCTCAAGTATGAACCAAATTCAACGATCACTAGACATTTCATGGACCCAAACAACAGAGAAATCAACATAGGAGAAACAAGAATGAAATTCTCCCAGAGGATGATGAAGAGAAATCCCAAGTGCTAGGTGTGCAGTAGGCTCCAAAACAACCAGTCTCAATGGGAGCAGAGAATAAAGAATTAAGAGATGGACACATTATGGAGGGGAAGGAGAAACTGAGGGATTTCCTAAAGTATCTGACCATATTGAGAAGAGTTTTATAGTGCTAGAGAGTTTAGAGAGAAAAACAATAGTGATTGCTACACATGCAGCAAATCAAAATTAGGATGTTAACGCCATACAAATGCACAAAGAAGAAAAATCCTATATAATAAAGAGCTAATATGCTAATTAGACCAAATAGCAGAATGACCATCCAGATGACCTTCCAGATGAAGCCGGGGCTGCAAGGGCTGGCCAGGGCTGTGAGGGCCAAGCCCCTTGCATGAATTTTGTGCATTGGGCCTCTAGTAAAATCATAATAACCTACCAAGCTCAATTCTAAACAATACGTATATGAATATTATCCATATATGTACAATATGTAAATGGAAATAAGTGAAAAAACACACATATGATTTAACTAAAAATGGCAATATACCTCTATTAGGAGGAGGGAAAGAAAGTGTGTGTGTGTGTGTGTGTGTGTGTGTGTGTGTGTGTGTGTGTGTGTGTGTTAGGGTTAGGAAGGGTGATGTACCTGAGATGATTCCTCATTTTCCATAGTAAGAAGTGAGTAAGGCCCATCTTTGGAAATAAATAATAGTATATTTTGAAATGTAAAATAAAAGCCAGAAAAAACATCTAAAGAAATTGAAGTAATTGCCTTTGAAGAGCCAGACTTCAGCTGGGGCTGGGGAGTGAAGGAAGGCAGGGCTATTTTATTTTTATCTTATTTTATTTTGTTTTATTTTTTTGCTTTGTATGCTTTGCTGAAATCTTTTAAACTGTGTGCATATATTATTTTCATAAAAAGTAAAATTGAAATGAAAGGGAAAAGAATCAGGAGAATAAAAATATGTTCATAAAGGTGCTTATCAATATATGTTTTAAAATACTGAAAATATTTTTAAAACCTACATTTCTAAAACAGGGCATAGTTAACTAATTTGAATATTCTATAAGTGGAAACAAACATAATAAAATTAGTGTTTGTCAAGGATATTTGAAATGCAAGTAAGTTCTTAATATAATATTAGGTGAAAATATAGGACAGAAAAGTATACATAGTATGAGTTTAATATTATAAATGTGTACAAAACCCAGAAGAAAAAAGTGTAAAAAGAAATATATGTAGCCATTAGCAAAGGTAACTCTTGACTTATAGTTCTAGTATTATTTTTCAGACTTTTCTGAATGTTTAAACTTTTCTACAAATGAAGTGAAATATTTCTATAATCAGAGGAAAGATGATATTTAAAACAAATGGATTTGTTGACCTGAAAGCAAATTACACCCAGCAAAACAGGGCCAAGTAGAAACAGTATCTATTAGCTCTGGAAGCAAGTTCAGCATTGTGTATTATTATCAAAAGGTAGATTATCTAGTTGACACTTTAGTCCTCGAAAGGGTGAGACACTGCACAAGATCAGTTCAATGAAGGAGTCAGAAGGTGTGTGAGTGATAAACCCAGCGAGAGAGGGAAGGCATAAAGGACAGGAAGGGATGAGAACAGGAGTCCCGTGAGTACTGAAGGTATTCCACTACCTCTCCCATCTAAAGAAACCTCTAATTGTTTAATCTTTATGCCCCATAAGTTAACTTTGAATAGACTTCACTTCCTTCCTGGATCACTAGGATTTGTTGTTCTTGAAAAGCTTCAGGATCTACTTTTTAAAATTTGCCTCACCTAAGAGACAAAAAGAATTTATGCAACTCCCATATAATTAGAGGAGGAAAAAATAGGTTCAAACAAACAACAGCTATGGAGAGTGTAGCTTTTGAACAGGGCGCTTAGCAATTTCCTGGGTATGCTTTAAGATCCCTGAAATTCAGGGGAAGATTGTGGGCAGGGAAAGAGGGCCTCACTTCCTTCAGCTAGCTTACGTTCTGGGATGTCTCCTAAGATTCTTTTGAAGCAAGAATTCTGAAACTAAGAACTACCTCTTGAGCTCAATCATAGAGTATCAATCCACCTAGCAATTAGCTGTTTATATCCATATCCTCTAGCCTGTGCTCATGTAACGCATGGACTCCATTTCACAAATGCTGTTCTCCCGTTCATACTGAGGGGGGTTGTTTTAAAAATTAATGCAGGTGACATGACACTGGAAGTGTGAAGAAGGAAACATATATGAGTAATATGCTGGTGCCTGGACCCACCTTCTCTTCAAAATGATCAAATAACACCTGAAGAATGAGGACATCAACTGGAGTTGGCATTTTGACGTCTGTGATGTAGACATTTCTGCACTGCCTAAAAGTCCCTTCCACATGGGTCCAAACCTTCCTTCTCCCAGTCCTAGGCCCCATCTTGATAGAAGGACACTCAATATAGCTGCAAATTTTATCCACCCCCTTAAGAACCAAACACTCTCCTTCCCCAGTCAGAGCCCTGAGTATTCATGCTCTGATAATTATATACTAGAAGCCCAGTGCATGAATTTGTGCTTGGGTGGGGTCCAGCCGTCCAGTCCTGATGGGAGGGAGGGGCTGCAGGCAGTTGGCTGACTGGCCCCACCCCCGATTAGGGTGTTGGGGGCTGATCGGGGGCGGGGCTGCCCGGGGCAGGGGGAGGGGGCTGATTGGGGCCGGATCAGGCTAGTTGGCTGCCACAGTGCATGTCATAGACACCCATCATTGCGGTTATTCTGATCATTCTGCCATTCCGGTCGCTGGGCTTTTATAGATATAGATTTTCTATAATTTGACCAGTCCTTTAAAAGAATAGGTTTCACCAGACGTAAGTTTTAAGTTAATTATACCTTAGGATCACTTACCCATACAGTGTATCGAGGCTCCAAATTACCACAGTCTTTTGCAAAAATATAAGAACAGTTTCCTGGGAAATAGTAGTAGATGCCATCAAAAGTTTCAAAATGGTACTGTCCCCAGGTTTTGCAAATCCCATCTCTGCCATTGCCCATGTTTGGCACTGAAAAGAAATAGAGTAATACTTAGTAGAATAAAATAAATTACACCTGTTTCTGGCAAGGTTCAGTCATGAGAGGTGATTCTATTGCATTAAAATAAATATTTTCTTCTCTGGTGGTCAATATTAGAGGAAGAGATAACTAACATAAAATTACTGGTTGCTCTCAAAACCATTAAACTTCCCTGAAGGGAAACATAGCCTTCAAGTTGCTTTGAAGAAAGGATTTATGTTAGAAACTTCCTTATGCTTGTTCCCAAAGGAAGATTCTGGAAGAAAGGAGGAGTAGGGAGAATGATACAGTAAGAGAAAGTAATAGTGATAAATCAATATAATGGCTCACAAAAGATTAAAATGTCACCATTGAGTGCCCTAAAAATTAGCATTGGCAACATGACAGTGTTCCAGTCTCCACAATTTTTTCAAAACTATCTTAATAGTATCCACAGAGAAAAATAACCACTGACAAAAAATATCATGTTTATACATCTGAGGATGGGAGCATTAGTCATCCAAAGTATGCTGGAATTTAAAAATTCATGATCTCTATATGTATAACCCATGGACAGACAATAGCGCAGTGAAGGCCTGAGGTGGGGGCAGGAGTGGGGTAGAGGGGATCAATAAAAAAGGAAAGGGAGATACCTGTAATATTTTCAACTATAAAGGTAAATTTTAAATAAATAAATTTTTAAAAAAAAAATCATGATTTTAAACTAGCTGAATTTTAAGCAATGTTTGTCTTAAATTATACATCGTCTCCTATTATATTCATGCCTACCTCCCTTATTACCCTTGTGGATAGCCCTCTATTTTATTTGGATTTTTGAGATCCTCCCCTTTAGCATAATATGAAAATCAATGACATTTACTGAGTAATCGATATGTGTAAAATATTTCAATACCCTATATAAAGAGCATAAAGATAAGGCACAATCATGTCTTTTCTTTTGTAATTTTACCTAAATTTATTAGCCTTGGCCAACTTTGGCCTTTTTGGGGGAAATCAGAGAGTGATTCATTACTCAGGTAGTCTTCTTTGACAGTATGCCTCACCTCTGTTGTAAATTTTCATAGAATCTTATACATTACAGATGTCACAAGTGTGATTAATGTGTATCTGTTGTGTGTTAGTCCTGTCCTCTAGACTACAACTTCCAAGAGAACAGGAACTTGTCTATATTATTCACTACTGTATCCTCAGAGCCAGCCTGGGATCTAGTAGATGCTCAATAAATACCCATGACACCAATTAATATTTATTGATTATGATTGATGTACGATCCTAACCTAGACACCATGGTTAAAAATATTTTTTAAAAGAATCCTCTGCTTTGAAGAGCTCTCACTATTATTTCTATATTATGTACAGAATGTCCAATTAACTCAAAGTCAAAAAGAATGTGTGGCTCCAAATAATAAATCTAATTTATCAAGCAAAAGGGAGATGAATGAGAACCTGGTTCTAATGGGCTAGTGTCATCTAGAGTAGGAAAAACTGCTTGAGGAAACAATAGAGATAAATGAGAAGAGAAAGTAGGCATATCTGTTTTCTTTTACGTTGTATCTAAATTGCTTGGAATGAATTGTGAGCATTCAAGTTAATATGTAATATGATTGGTCCAAATCCCAATGGATGAACCCTAATATAGCAAATTATGCCTTAATGTCTTCTTCAGCATCTCATAATTCTCTCATAAGTATCCCTGAAACTTACCAATCTGGCACCGTGTCCCAAGTGCCTGAAATATTTGGCAGTCACATGTACCAGTCTTAGAACAGAAAGCTCCGTTAAGGCATTCATGAGGGCAAGAACCTGTGGGACAAAATAAATAAGTTATCTCCTGGCATGCATCAGTTCTTATAAACATAATATGTCAAGATTGAGCTTGGACTAACTGTAACCACTATTACTATTAACTCAAACAGAACCCTGGGCATCTTGCCTTGATGAGCTAAAGAATTAAGCCCATCAAAGCTTTATCTAGTTCATTTCATTATGTGTGCTCTAAAACAAGAAAGACAGGCTTTCACATCTCCAACTACCCTGAGAGCAAAGGTTAGCTTCCTTCAAGCCATTGAAAGGTCAGGTTCCCATGTAAGGAATCCCTGTCCCCAGATGATGAGATCCAGAAATACACAAGCTGCTGATGATTCCCTTGATGGAGTTTGGCACCCGCTGCACGTCCAGTGGGGTCCTTCCCCAGGAGCAAGTGCTGTGCTAAAGAATCACGTCCATTTATTACCGCAAAGGATGGGGCAAAGTATAAAACTCAAAACAAAACTCCCATTTTTTAAGAGAATGATTAAAAATTTAATTTGAAGTTTACGTATTGATCCTCAGGCTTAAATACAAATGATGCATTTTTTTCTGACCCATATTTAATTTTAATGGGAGAGAAGCCAAAGTCACAGCTGGCTGTCATCAAAAATATTTTCTTTCTTTCATGGAAAGAAAACTCGCCCCAAAGGATTATGTTGAAAAGAGAAAGCAAGAAACTAGGAGCTCCTGAGCGAGTTTTAAAAACGCAAATGAATCGGTGAAAATTTTTCCTCTAATAAGGAGAGGACAAGAGGCAGCTGGCAAAACTCAAGCAAGAAGGATTTAAGTAACACAGAGAGAGAACTAGAGGACATCTTTGAGTCACTATAAAGCATTACCAGAGCTTGTGCCTTTCTGGAATACTTCAAGGTCATGAAAGCACTTATCTAACTGCAGGAACTGACCACAGTTTTGCCAAAGGCAAGAATTGGGAAACCCTATTATCCTTCCACCTTAAGATCCAGGGATCTAAAGTTTCTCTTTACACTTAAACACAGACAACTCTCTAAGTAGTATATCTTAACTGAAGAAAAATGAGCTGTTTCAACTTTGATCATAAATATAGGTAAGGAATATTTTTCATAAACAAATGCAGGGTTTTCCCACTAAGGGGCAATACTATCTTTAAATTTTATCTTATATCACCATCTGGCATTTTTACAACAAATAATGCCTAAAAAATTCAGGTGAACAAATGTATTTCCTTCAAAAAATATTTACAGCCCTATTTATTCTCTGAAAACAAATATTAAGCCAAAAACAGAAAGTCTTGTTATTTTAAATGCAAGCAAAAATAAATTAAATTTCAAACTACCCTCAGCCTTCTGCTTAACAGAAACAGGAAATTGGTAAGCAAAAAGAGGATGTCAAGGAGGGACCAACGGACAAGTAATTGCTTTAGAAAATAAGTTTCTGATGCCCAAGGATATCTGTCCTGGTCATACAGTTATCAGCTTTGCCTGGGTGTTTAACCCTGTTTGTTTCCCAAAAAGAAGTGAACCTAAATTATCACTAAGTATTATTACCACCCTGGCTCCATTTCCTTCTTGCATTATATGGAAATAAAAAAAAGAGTTGATTCACTATATCACCCAAAAAAGGGTCTTTTGGAGAAAGCAAATACAAAAACATACATGTAGCACTGACCTTTTATTTTACTCTCACCCCAATTAATAGCTTCATGGAAGAAGTATCTTGGAGATGTTGCTTCAAACTTGGAAAGAAAGAAATAAAAATTCAAGAGAATTAGATTATTTAAATCAAGCCAAACAGGCAAATTGGAAAATAGCTAAAAAATACAGAGATTATAAGGTACTGGCTTTCTATTTTCTTGGGTTACTGAGGCAATCTCAGTGAGGCAGTGGTTTTGCCTCAACATGACTTTGACATGTTCTTTATCCTATCTGACCTCAGCTCGCCTGCCTCCCTACCCTCCTTGGAAAAGAGCCTGGTTGGAGTCTTTATTTTTGCATTAACTGACTGCTTGACTGCTCTGCCTGCAGAAGTAGCAGTTCTCTGATGCTCCCAAGTGCAGATGGGTCTGGAGAAAATACATGAGGCCAATGGACTGCCAATGATGTTCCCACTGCCTGCAGACCCATCTGTGAAGGCACCATCCACAGAAGCTTCTGTGGCTGCAGTGTGTCACCTCCATTCTCCAAAGAGCTAACACTTGAAGGTTCATAGAACATTGACATGTATTTTAATAGTCCCCAAGGCACTGTAGAGTTAAAAGCATGAATTAGTGAATCAGAGAAACCCGGATTAGAGTACTTACTCTTAGACAAGTTTCCTAACCTCTTACTGCCTTCCTTTACTTGTCTGTAAAATGGGAACAATAGTACCTATTTTGTGTAGTCATAACAATAAATAAAACAATTTATGTAAAGATTCTGCCATAGTACCTTTCGCACAGAAAATTAACAAGAGATTTATATTAGTCTAAGCAACTCAGATAAAACCTTAATATTTTTAGAGGTCAATATGGATTAGTAGCAAAAAATTGTGAGTTACTAAAACTAATCAATAGTGATTTTTATTTTAACTCAAAGCCAATCTATAATAACAAAAGCATAATATGCTAATTAGACCAGACGTCCTTCCGGACAAAGCTGAGGCTGCAAGGGAAGCCCACGTCCCAGGTGTCAGAGGGAAGCTGGTGCCGGCAGCGGGAGGAAGGAAGGCCTACTCTTGCACGAATTTCGTGCATTGGGCCTCTAGTTTAGTATATGGTCTGCAGCACTGTCCTTTCCAATGGCAATTTTATGCTCACAGAATACACGCTCCAAAATTTTGCCACATAATTGTGAAATTGAGAACTAGAGGATGCTAGAAAAACTTGAAGGGTAAAGGATAAGAAGAAAGGGTGATATGGAATATGACTCAGATACAAAGTCCTTTCTCAATATATTCTCATCTCCTTCCTTTTGTTTTTTTTTTAATCCTCACCAGAGGATAATTTTTCCATTGATTTTTAGAGAGAGTGGAAAGAAGAGGAAGGGACAGAAACACCGATGTGAGAGAGACACATCGATTGGTTGCCTCCCACATGCCCCCGACCAGGGCAGGGAGCCTGCAACCGAGGTATGTGCCCTCGACCAGAATGGAACCCGGGACCCTTCAGTCCACAGGCCAGCACTCTACCCATTTAGCCATACCGGCTAGGGCTCTCTTCTCCTTCCTACATGTAAAGTTTTATTTTGGCATTTTCCAACCAAGTACTTTTTATTTTAACAGGCAAACCATGCCTGCAGAAGAACTCCCACACTCACTACTTTAAGACTCCTTTCTAAACCCCTTGGCTCACATCACAGTCCCAAGTTCATTGCTTCCTGCTTTCATTCCTCCAGGGTTTTATCCTCACTACTTAATCTCCCCTTTTTGCCCTTGCCTCGCTCTTCAAACCAAGTCAGACTCACAACAGTCTGTGACCTTGATAATCTCCAAGACAGCAAGTTATAGTCTCTCTTCAGTCTCATTTTTTTCCAGCTGCCTAAATCTAGCATAACCACCAATATTACCGGGCGCCAAAATCTTCTTTGGCTCCAACTAATTATCCCTGATGCTCACTAACAGTGAACAGTGACTTCAACTCTGCCTCATACAGGCTTATACCCTTGAACAAATTATTTAACATTCTCAGCCTCAATTTCCCCACCTATAAAATGGAATAACAGTAACGGCCTCACAGAATTGTAAGGATTAAATGCGATGGGATAAGTAAAGTACCCAGAATAGTGCCAGGCACATAAAAAGGGTTCTAAAACATGTTACATATTTTTATTATTAGGCAAAAACTGAATACACCGGACAACACTAGACTAAGGCAAGAGTATGTAACTCATTTTTTGCTCCCTATCCTCTCACTACCTAGCGTGACGAGGTATGACTACCAACAATACCAGTCTCCTGGCTATCACAGCATCCTAATGACCACAGCATCCCATGTGTCAGACTATAATATTTCAACAGTGGTAGGACATGACACATCATTTTCACTTTTTTTTAACAGATCTGAACTCAGAATGGTATTTTTTATTTATAATTGGGAGCGCTTTTGTTTTTTATGTCATATAAATAATGGCAAATAATTGGTGGTGTCTCAGATTCAATGAACAAGTTACACAGAAATGAATTCTTTACAGGCCTCCACTGTAGAAATAATGAGTTTCTACATAACAAGTACTGCTATTCATGTTTATCTTTAGTATGATCTCTTGTATGTCATCAACAAATACCAACTAAACTGAAAATAGACATTATTGAATGGGAATGACCTGCCTCCCAAGGCTGTTTAGAACCATGTCTATGAAAGATTCTGTGGATGCCCTCCCTGCATCCTCTCATCCGACCTCACCTGCACCTGGGTTTCTGTGCACATTGAGACCCTCCAACTTCAAACACCGGCTTCTTCCTATTTCCCTCCGAGGAAATAGACCACAAGTAGGACAGACCACAGAAAGTGCCTTCCAGGGGATGATTTAAGGCCCCCAGGCAGCTGCCCACATTCAAGGAGGAAAAGGAGCTGGTGAATAAGCATCCCAGCTTTCCCCATGCATTGGAGAAACAGCTCTACAACACATTCTACACAGCCCCTCAGAGAGTCCCCAGTAAGACTGAGCCCCAGATGCCTAAAGCAAAAAGCCCCTTATTAACATAGCTGTATTGGATTTTCTGCCTTCCTAGTCTTGTTTTTCTCTCTCCTGACTGTGCACACCCTAAATCAATTACCTGCACCCGAGTCTAGGTCTCAGCCCCCGCTTTCAGGAGAATTTTTAAATGTAATGCAAAAAGAAAGGAAAAAATGCAAGCAGTGGGTGCATGTATTCACAAAAGTGATAAAAAAGAATAGGCCATTCTTCCTCCTTGCTGATTACATCTCCACAGGAGGCTGAGAAGCACAGAGAAATGCAGGCTTTCAATGAGAAATCTCTGCAGCACACAAATACACCATTGAGGGGAGCCTGCCTACCCTTCCTTTGCTCATTGTTCATCTCACTGACAGCATATTTCTGAATTCTTACTTGCACAGATATCTATCCATCAGTGTTCTGTCTTCCTAGAGCAGGGGAATGAATCTGGAGAGAGGAACGGACTTATAACAGATGAAATTTCAGTCCTAAACAGTGCAACACATGATTGTGACTTCATTGTCCTCCTTTAACATTTATTCTTTTAAAACATGTTCAAATATTAAATAATCCTGATGTATGTGCTTTATTTCCAGGAAATAAAAAGGCAAGTGTCTTATTCTTTTCTCTCTAAAAGAGAAATCAAAACAAGGTGAATTCCTAATGTATTAACAAAAAGGGGGTATTACCGTAACTACTTTGGAGTAAATTATACAAATTCTAAGACACCTATAAGGACAATAATAAGGGTGGTACAAAAGTAGTTTTACAGTTGTTCATATGGAAAATAATATAACAATTAATAAATAATACTACAAGAATAAACTCTGTGTTTCACATACTCACATCTGTAAACCTACTTTTCCCCACGCTGTGTAATCCCAGCAATAGGTCACTTCATGTGACAACTGTAGGATATGTCTCAAGGTTCTTCAATCTAGTGAGTCCAATAGAATGCAGTTTTTCTCAAAAATTGGATTTTCTACTGAGTCAAGATGATGTCTTTTTGCGGTTAATTTTGTCTACTGGCAAACATGTACATATAATTTCTCAGAGAAAGATCATTTTAACCACTTCACATGATACATAAGTACTTAAGTACACCAAACACTTTTTATAGGAAAAAATCAAATATTTCCATTTCATATACAATCCTTTGCCCATTTCAGCACACCTATCACTCAATTAAAATAAATTAGTTCTGTCTTCTAAATTGTCACAACAGCATATCAAATCTCTCTTTAATTCTTTTTCATTAACACCAAAAAAATATTAAAATTTAGGCATTTACCAGAAATGTATTGCATTTCAACATTTGACAAAAGCCTCCTTGAATATACATGTATATGCTGTTTGCTATCTAAATGCTCAAATCATATTACTTTCCAAAGAAATGCCTTTAAGTTAGGATTCTCTCTTTTGCCATCCATCTTTTATAGAGAAATGTTTTTTGAAACCCACTCATTTGAACATTCCAACCATTGTTTGAAGATATTGCAATTATATTATCCAATACCCTTTATATAAAAAGGTCAAGGCAAAAAGACATCCTCAAGTTCAGTGCTATCCCACCCCTAAAAAAAAAAAGGTTACCTCTTCAGAGTGCCTATAACTTAAATTTATATAAAAGCTGTTTGTCAGGGACATCTCTGAGGACCTTTGCAGTATTTAACTCCAATCATTTACACCTTTCTCGGCTCCATTTGCTTGTGTTTGTTCTGTTGTCATTGTCCTGATTTGGGGCTTAATTTTTAAACCCATTTAAATTTTCTGGCAAGTAGATGAGATTGAGTCTCCCACAAATGCTGTGAGCCTCTCAGTAGGAAACGGAGGTGAACAGCAAGTAAACAAGTAAATGTGAACTAAGCATGAATTGGAGGGGCACAGAAAAGCAGTAGAGAAGTGACTGTGCCTCTTCCTCCTCCTTCCTGTCTTGTTTTTAGCATTTTATTCCCTTCCACAATGGTCTCATTGTTGAAGTGACAGCAGAGTCCCAAAGCAGAATGGATTGTTTCTCTGCCTCTCTCTCCATCTGAGGCATAACCTACCTGCGCTGCTAAAAGAGCTCTTTTCTGTCGGTTTTCATTAAATCCGTTTCTGGAAGAAAACAAAAAGAACTTGTATAGTCAAAGGCCCCAAGGCAACCTGAACAAGCCTTTCCCAAGAGAGGGCTGGTGTTTTCCTCCTGGTTTCCATCACTTTATCAAAGAGGTCTTTCTTGGTTTAACATTTAAAAGGTCCCCCTCCCCCTTTTGGAGGGGTTAGATTTGGGTGGTGGTGCTGTCTCATTTTACAAAATTCGGGGGAGTGTCCCCAAATCTTTCCCGCCTCTGATATAAATGAATTTTAGGAAGGAACTTCAAGATAGAGAAATAAACAAAATAGTGTAGTATTTTAGCAACAACATGCATGCTATTTTCACCACATGACTTCATAAAACTGGTGAGATAAGTATTTGCCAAGAGCACGTTCACTTTTATCAAACCTAATATTTACTCCTTTACCGTGTCATAAAGGGCAGGATAGCATTAAAGTGAGTAAGCACATCATACTGTGATTTACCAAACTCAATGGGGAATAGAATTCTGCTTTTCATTAAGCAGATCAGTTTAATCCAAAGAATGATTTTCATTATTTAGTGTCAGATCAATTTTATTACTTTTTAAAAAAATATTTTTATTGATTTCAGAGAGGAAGGGAGAGAGAGATAGAAACATCAGTGATGAGAGAGAATCATTGATCAGCTGCCTCCTGCATGCCCCATACTAGGGATTAAGCCCACAACCTGGGCATGTGCCCTCACCAGGAATCAAACCATGACCTCCTGGTTCATAGGTCAATGCTGAGCCATGCCAGCCAGGCTCAATTTTATTTTTTTAACCATTAAAAAGTGTTTTACTCTATGTTAAGATACAGCACATTTGTAATCAGCAATGTACATTGATGATAATAATATAAAATGGGTAATTACTGAGTATAACTTCTTTACAAATCTTTGAATTGAAAGTAATGTCTCTTTAGTATCTACAGTCTTTGGATACCTCCAAGAACTCCTCTATCATTAAAATAAAGGTGAAAAAAAATTTGCTTCATAAATAAGCAACTGAATGCTTGATAATTTTCAATTTGTGGAAATGTTTTAAAGAACTACATATAATGCCCTTATTTTGTAAAATATTTTCTTTATTTTTTTTTTGTAAAAGCAGATATAGTTATTGCTTGTTCTTATTGGCTTTATGTTTCAGAGGACATAAAGAACAAGAAATACTCACTTTGATGTTTCCGTCAAGATGGATGATGCACAAATATATCCTGCTAGAGAAAAATAAATAATCAAATATATATATTACAAATATCTTGGTCACATGTTCTGATTACTAAGCAGATCATTTTAAACTAGATTCTAAAACTCAGACTGAGTGTCGCTCTTATGTATTTTGCATTTTCTGAAAGATTTTAACCAGCAAATTCCCTGTGAGACACCAGAGTGACTGGTAATCCAGAAAGAAGGAGCAATGCACCTAGATTTACGCAGAGGCATAACCCTAGGACAAGCATGAGACTTAGAGTCCAGAGATCCAAGTTTTAGTCTTGGCCCTACCACTTAGCAAATGGCAAACTCCAACATGCTACCATACATATCACAAAATAATGATGTTAGACAAGTTTATCTCCAAAGTCCACTCCACATCTCGACTCTCTATGACATTTTGTCCGAGGAGTTTCAGTCACTTACTAGGATTAGAAAATAGCATCTTTGACCTCACTAGTCTTTTATACTTTAGTAATTTCTCCCTCTTCTCCTACAAGCTCCAAAATATACAGCTCTTTTAGGAATTAGAAATTAACAAATATTTTTGGGGGGTAAATAAATGCTTTCTCCATAAAATATTTTTATAAAAATGAATTTATAAATAAGATTGCTATAAAATAACTGAAAATCAATTCTTAGCACCAAATGTTAAAGTCTTTCTTAAAACATCTGTTTGCCATTCTTCCGTATACTGGTATAAAGAAAGTTTCAATACTCAATTTCTCTTTAGTTATAAAATTTTAAATGATTAAATTACAGAGACAAATATTTTAAATTACTCTTCAGAAGATAAAAGTTAGAATCAGAGCTTCTTTCAGTACAGTTGCATAACATAATAAAAGCATGGTTTTAACATTTAAAGAAAAGACAAAAACACAGAAGTCTCAAATTATCTACATTATCAAGAATTTTCAAAAGAATGATCTGTTCACTGTCATTACTTCAAAGTAAGTGCTTTATGGTATAAAGACAAACTATTCCTATCAGTTGCAACAAAGACTAAAATACAATGAAATAAGGTAAAAATTTTATATGAGTTCTTACCTTGCAATGAAAACAGCAATATATGAAGCAAGAATATACTCCAAGGTATCATTAAATTGAGTTTTCTCACAATGTTCATTTCAGTGCAGACTTTCTCCCTAAAATGTAACCAAATTGTTGTTCTTTTCTATGATGGCATCTTAGAAGGTTATATATTTGTAGAGTGGTCAAATTCTTATAAATACAGCTTAGCAAAAAAGTAATTCATAAAGGCATTCCTGTCTTTTTAACTACATACAAGATCTGAAGCTTTAGAAATTGCAGGCAACCGTTTGGCTGAGTCTCTCATTAGTAATGCATGGCAGCCTCTTACCTGAGCCTGTATTAGTTACACCCTACCTTGATCCTGCACATCATACGCCTTTTTAGCCTATGCTAGCATTTTATAACTTCTAAAGACAGCAGCATCAAAAAAACAAAAACTCAACAAAAACATTAACTGCTGGTGTCATTTGAGATCATCATTATTCTTAATTATTCATCTATTCTCTGTGTTTTATTCATAAAATAATCACTGTCCTTTGGAAAAGGTGAAATCCAATCCAATCGACCTTTCACAGAATGTCTACAGGTTCTCATAAAATTTCTTTAAGAATTAAAAGTAAACTAAAATTATGTGCAAATATTTTCAACTCCAGTCCCATTACAGTGTAGTATAAATTGATATATTTATGTGCCCACAGATATTGCTATTAAACATTCTGCAACAAAAGCAGAAAATAACACACAGAGATGGTATTCTAATTTTAGTGTATGTGCTGCCGAAGCGAGCACAAGATGGTATTCTAATATGTGACTTTAAAAAGAAAAGAACTCATCCAGCCTGAAAACCTTCCCTTCACACCTCATTTTTTCATCCTCCATAACAAGTACCCAACTAGACAACAAAGGAGGTCTTCATATTCCAGGAGTAAGAAGTTTCTTCCCTGAAAGCAGTTGACCATCTAGCCTGGAGTCAGAGAACAGCTCGAATATTTCATAGCGAACTCCATAGGAGTGATCTAAGCCCTAGGAGTGACCTGCATTATCATCAGACTCATCCAATGGAGCACAGCGGTGAGGAATGTCTAACTATGGAACTACCTTATAAGACAAAAAAGCACACCCTTTTTTACTGTCTTGTACCAGACACCTCTTTCACAATGACTTCCCAGTCTTTTCTGTAAAGTTCTAATTATTGCATGCCCAATATCTATTACATAAACAGGTCTTTGTGCCCCAAATTTGATGATCATTTTCTCTTCTTCTATACTCTCTTATTCACTTTCCATTGCTTACCTTATTGCTAATTTAGCCAAGAGAAGATGTTTCCCTATAAATTCATGTTTTAAGCATGAAGCTATGCACATACTTTATTAAAAGTATAAGTACCTATGTGCCTATGTAACACATACACATGCTTATATACTCATTTTATGATTTTGATGGCTAAGTTTAAATAACTTCATTATAGTTTGTGTTTAATAGATATTTATTAAATGTTTATTAGCTATTACACTTAAAGTAATTAAATAATCACTAATTAATTAGATAATAAATTAATATATTTCTAAATAGATAGACTTACCTATTTATAGTTGCATCCTAAATATTGGTCCAAAAACATGCCTCTACTTAACCACAATCAAAGCTATAACATATACTAGACACTTAATAAAATGTGACTACAGAATAAATTAAAAGGTTAAGCTTGAAATTTGTTTATAGAACAATAATTTTCCTCCAAAGAAATTTTAAAACTGAGGGCAACAATTTTGTTTCTGCAGAATGCTTATTGCCTCTCTGGAAAGGATGGAAATGTTCATAACTAATATTCATTACTAAGTACTTTTCTTAATTTACAATAGTTTCTCTTGGTTTCATAAGTAAACCTAGGGGTCAACTTAAAATATGAAAAATCTGCAAGTCATACTTTAATATGTTTTTTCCAATCTAGTAACTGCTTAACTTTTTTTAACTTAAAAAATTTCACAAGTGACACACATATGGAAAAATCCCAAATGAAAATCAAAGTTGAATTTCGTGTTTCAGAAATAAACATTTTAGTAATACTCATAGTTATTTCTAAACATTAAAGCCATGTGAAAAGTATTTATGTCTAATATAAACTTAGATACCTTAGGTTCTTAATTCAAATGCAATAACTATGAAATTTTTACCTCAGATTTCATATAGTATCTTTAAACTTTTTATTCAAAAACATCACAGCCATTTTCAGTGGCTAAGGTTAAACATACCTAGGCTATACTATCTGGCATTTATTTGATTTGATTTTTTTTATTGATTTCAGAGAGGAAGGGAAAGGGAGAGAGAGATAGAAACATCAATGATGAGAGAGAATCATTGATTGGCTGCCTCCTGCACATACCACACTGGGGATCAAGCCCACAACCCAGGCATATGACCTTGACTGGAATCGAACTTGGGACCCTTCAGTCTGCAGGCCAATGCTCTGTCCACTGAGCTAAACCAGTTAGGGCTTATTTGGCATTTTTATTACTGATTTTCTGTTTTAAACTACATGCATTTAAAAATTATAACTTGTTGTGTTTGGTAAAGAAAATAGTGAGAATAATGACAGGGTGACCATTCTTCTTTAGATAGGTTTAGTGTGTGATCCCTTTCTATTTCTACTCCATCCAGGCTTGTAATAGGTAAGAGATTGGTAAGGGAGAAGGGAAAGTGGAAAAGAAAACAATAAAAGAAACCCCAAGTACTTTTTTCAAATAACTACATTATGAACTCATTACATTAAATGGTAGGCTGCATGAAAATAGGCAAAATAGACTCCCATGAATAGGTACAAAGAACAGAGAGTTTAGATGAAAGATTAGACCCACAGCCACACAATAAAGGAATTTATGACTGTGCTACATGTCGTTATTACTGTCAAACTTTAGTTGACAGCTTTTATGTTTCATTCTACTCTGACAAAGGAACTTTGGCAAAAAGTAAGTCAGCCACCAGCTTGTGAAGAGATATTAAGTTCATAAGAAGCCTGAGGCGACCACATAATGCATGCAATAAACAGTTCCCTTTCTGCTACAAGAACACTGCACATTTTCCCACATGGAATATGATCTTTGGAAAGTTGACACCTGACAGCCTATTGGCCTCAAAACACCACATTAAAAACAATTGGCAAGGATGGGAAAATGTTGGCCTTCAGTTTATATGTCAATGACAAAAAAGGGAGGGGGTTATTTTTAATGAAGTTCATCATCTTTGGGAAAAAATAATTTCTTTGGTAATTTATATAACAGTCATTTTTCATTAATTGAGATCACATCTAAAGTAGATAACATTTGATTCCCATCATATCACATTCTACTAGTGAAATGCAATTATTCCTCACTTGCTTTACTAAACTCCTAACACATTTCAGGTTTAGTGATTCTATCCAGAATTTAGTTTATCACGGAGCAAGCAAAAAGAATCCTATATCTTTGACATGCTTTTCACCATGCTGAATTAAACTGCCATATTATAAGATAGTTTTGCAGTATTCTATTTATGCTTTCAGGAGGTGTGTTGCTTGGCAACTTCTGGATTGTTTGACATCATTTAATTTACAAATGGCATCTGTCTCGGTTTTTCTGAATAAAGACATGCTTATGTGTCATCGGCAATACCTGTGTTGGTCATGATTTCAAGTTAAAGCTCACCCTCATAAGTTAGTGTTATATTTTATAGGAACATTCATTTTTCAAGTTGCTATTGATTTGCAATATCTGACTGATATCTTGAAATAAGTAATGTTCCTACAACTAAAGTTTCCTCTTGTCAACATTTTAACTTCAAGGTCAAGGTATAATACCAATATTTCTGTCAGTTGTCTTTATTCTTTATACTACTATCGCACTATGCATTTGCACTATATCCTATCTAATAATAGACAAATATGCAAATTGACCGCACCTTCGCTATGCCCAAGCCACGCCCACCAGCCAAGCCACGCCCACCAATCAATCAGGATGAGTATGCAAATTATCCCAACAAAGATGGCGGCTAATTTGCATATCAAGACAGCGTAGAAAGAAGCCAAGAGCTGCAGAAGGGAGCAAAGCTTCGGAGAAGCAAGCAAGCCGGCGGGAGGAGAAGAGAGGAGCAGAGGCGGGGCCGGGGGAGAAGGAAGGAGAGCGGGCAGGCTGGCGGAGAAGGCGGGGCGGGGGACAAGGGAGGAGAGCAGGCGGGGCGGGGTAGAGTGCAGCAGGAAACCCTATTGCAGGATTTACCCTATTTGCAGGATTTTTCCTGCAACGGGAACGCTAGTAGTGTTATATAATACACCAGATATAAAATGATTTAAATAAATTTGGTTTCTCGTGTTTTCAATTCCATTTTATATTTTCAGTCATTTTAGATGTACTTGTTTTGGAGTCACTGAGAGATTATATTATTTGAATATTCAGGAGAAGGTGGGGTCTAGCCCCATTGTTTGTTGTGTTTGCTTTTCACACTTAGGGTGGATTACCTCATGGATTTTGTAATTTTGATTTTGGGTTCATTTCTGGCATTTGCATTTTTCATGGGAATCCTTTACTGCCAAGGTTAAGGATGGGTCCCTCCATAAAAGATTTTGCATCTACCTCTTCCAATTGCTCCAAGAATTTTGTGTTAATTTCTCAGTTTGAAGATTCCAAGACTATAAAATCTAATCCCAAACCCAAAGTGAAAGAAGGCCAAGTTTAATTTCTGCTTTGTTTTTGGCTTCTGGGAATGTTCCTTACATCTTTGTGAACTCATCTACCACTCACATGGATGCCTCTTATATTTTATCCAGCATGTCCAAGTATTTCATAGCTGGCACATTTTTAGATCTTCTAATCCACCATATTGTCATAAACAGAACCACCAACTATCAAAAATTATGTGTGGTCATTTTCTAGGTTATACTTTATATATTTGCAACTTAACTTTTCAGCTAACTTACAAACTTGTGATATGAAGCCACCTATGATTCACAAGTGACTACTTATCTAATTTGACTCTTCTACTAATTTCACCTAATTCAAAGCAGATAACTATAAATTTATAAACAAAGCATATAAAAACATCTCACACTTGGCCCAGTCGGTGTGGCTCAGTGGTTGAGCATCAACCTATGAACCAAGAGGTCAAGGTTCGATTCCCAGTCAGGGTACATGCCCCAGTTTTGGGCTCAATCACCAGGAGGGGACTTGCAGGAAGCAGCCAATCAATGATTCTTTCTAATTATTGATGTTTCTCTCTCTCTCTCCTTCTCCCTTCCTCTCTGACGTCAATAAAAATATATTTTAAAAAACCTCACACCTGGATCAAATTATAGATAATAAAAAGAAAAAACTGTCAAATCCCTAAATTCCATGGTTAGATGATTTTATATAACACCAAGATTCCAACTCCGATACCTGACCACCTGATTTATGATAATAGCCACTGCAGCCATTCTGGGTTGTCAAACATCAGCTTATCATCTTTACCTTCCCTAAACTGGCAAGGCTGATACAGACAAACTGCCCTTGTAGACACAGCATCATTGTGGTTTTCAGCAGAGTACAAATCAGTATGAAAACATAACCTAGAAGAAACTACGCCCTTCATTGTGATTTGAGAGTCACATAAAGGTGGATCAGTCTCCAAAAATGTTCCTCTCTTATCTTGATATGACCTCTTCCTCGGCTCCAAGCTTGAAATAGAGTCTTACTGAGTTACATGCATAATTGTTGTCATTATCTCCCAAAAGCTGCGTTGAAAACACACTAGTTCCCTTGGAAGGTTTCCTCAGTCTTCTCTTCTAACCAGATAAGTTTATTGGCTTTAGAACACAGTGGTGGTTCTCAAACTTTGGTGCATGCAGGAATCACCCAGGGAGTGTTTTAGAAGCACAGATTCCCAAGCCCACCTACACCTGTGTTTTCTGTTTCATGTGTCTAAGGGGATTAGTCACCTGTATTATAATAGAGAATCCAACTTTGGGGAAAATTAAATACCAGAAAGTTTATTCTAGTAGGAAAAAGAAGTGCAAGTGAATTACAAACATGGGAGGACTGACAGATCCCCTTGGAGGGGAAAGGAGCAGAGGCTGGGAAAATTAAGTGGAGGTTGAAGGCCAGCCTCACTTCACACTAGGTTCTTGTTTGGGAAGATGAAGTAGGCATGTTACTTACGTTGCCTACTCTTTCCACACTCCTTATGCAGAGAAACTCCTGCCTCTGTTCCACTGGCAATACTTCTTTATGACTCTCACTATGATAGCTTGAATATCGGCTCCCCAAAGACATCCATGCCATAATTCCCAGAACCTGTGAATTTTTCCTTACATGGCAAGAGAGATTTTCAGGTATAATGAAGTTAATGATACCTTTAATTTCTGTGGGCCCAATGTACTCACAAGAGCACTTGAAAGAAGGGGTCAGAAGGATCAGCGTGAGAGATTAGAAGATGGAAGAAGCAGCCACAACCCCAGACTGCAGGGAACTTCTAGGAGCTGGAAAAGGCAATGGAATGGATACTCCTCTAAGTCTCCAGAAGGAATGTCGTCCTACCAACATCCTGATTTTAACCCATTGAAACTCATTTCAGACTTCTGATCTCCAGACCTATAAGATATTAAATCTCTGTTGTTTTAAACCACTAAGTTTGTGGTAATGTGTTACAATAGGAATAGAATGCACGCACATTCTCTGGTCACCAGGGGTAAGCACTTGACACTAAGCAAAATAATATATGATGGTCCTACCACTAATCTAATTAGTTTTCTCAGGTGCTGAAATAAATCAGAGATAAAAGTCACATGTGGCTTGGCTCAGTGGTTGAGCGTCAACATATGAACCAAGAGATCACGGTTCGATTCCCTGTCAGGGCACATGCCCATGTTTCGGGCTCAATCTCCAGTAGGGGGTGTGCAGGAGGCAACTGATGATTCACTCTCATCATTAATTTTCTATCTCTCCCTCTCTTTTCCTCTCTGAAATCAATAAAAATATTTCTTTAAAAGATTATAATTTGGTGAGGTAAAAAACATCAAAAATAATTATAAAACTAATTATTTAATTAAAATTGTGGTACATGTTCTTAAAGAAAGTACAAAATGCCCCGAGGGGGTCGTGCATGAAGTGGGTGTGTCAGGAAGAATTTCAAGAGAACGTTACTTTTATCTTGATAACTGGAATTAGCCAGAGAGAACCAAGATTTTACCAAGCAGAGAAAACAGTGTAGATGCTTTAAGAAGGAAAGAGCTTGGTAGGTTTGAAGAGATAAAGGGCTAGTGCAGCAAGAGCAGGTGAGCTAGGGAGAGGATGATGCAAGGCTGGGATGTGAGAGCAGCAAAGTAAGGTCATTCAAGTGCTTTGGACCATTGTAAGAATTTTGGACTTCACCCCAAGAAGAATAAAATCTGGTGGAGAGTTTGAAGCAAAATAGTAGCATGAACAGGATTTTATATGTGTGTGTTTATACATACACAGATATATGTGTATATATATGCAGACATGTAAATATATTAATATATATACACATACACATGCATATTATAAATTTATATATTTTACTTATCTGTTTGTTTTAAGATCACTCAGTTTTCAAGAAGAATAAAGGTAAATGCAGGAAAACAGCCACCAGAAACCATGAGCGTCCTGTTAAGAGAGGTTAGTAATTTAGACTACAATACAAGATGTGTACGTTGAAGAAAAAAACTAATTCAAGAAACATTTTGTAAACAAAGTAACAGAATTTGATAGTCAATTAGACATGGGGCAGGAGAAGAAAAAAGATATAAAGGATGCTGTTATCTAGCATGATTAAGTGGATTGTGACGATGGTGATGTCACTTACTGAGATAGGAAATACTAGAGAAAGAACAAGTTTGGACAGATGTGAAGCCCATCTTGATTTGTTTTTTTATTTAAAAGGATACAGGTGCTTATTTAAAAGCTGACAGGAGAGGGAAGGTAGAAAAGGGTGGAGGAAAGGAGGAGAGATCAACCAAAGGACTTGTATGCATGAATATAAGCCTAACCAATGGACATGAACACCAGGGGGGGTGAGGGCATGAATGGGGGGAGGGGGTTGGGGGATTAAAGGAGAAATGAGGACACATATGTAATACCTTAATCAATAAAGAAATTTTAAAAAAATAAAGACCACAAAAAAATAAAATTATAATAAAAGCTGACAGGAAGGATACCACAGAGAGTGAGGTATTAAAAACAGAGACATAAGAGCTGCTCAAAAGAGAATAGTTTTTAGCAGCAGGAGAGCCTTCTTTGGAGGAGCTTATACCCCAGAAGATGAGAGAAGTTAAGTATATGTAATGAAGATAATGTTTTAAATATATTAATATATTTTACTTTTTTGAGATTTCATGTGTGTGACCTTCTTCCAAGTCAGAGTGAGGCATGCATCTACCTTGGGGGATTCAGATTATTTCAGCCAAGAAGCAAAGAAGAAAAAAGAAAATATATATAGTATTCCACTTCAAACATACAAAGTAGGATTTCTTTTTTGTCTGCAAAAAAAGACAAGTTTAAAAACCAAGTGTGTGTTTTTTCAAGAAATTAGATTTCCTATAGATTTATCTCCCCCTATTTACATATTAGGCGGCAGGACTGAGCCACTGGATCTTAGAGTTTATATGATGAGGTTCCCAGTAAGGTAAGAGGGAGGAGTTAAAACCCATCATTCCCAGCCAGAGGGACTGTGGGGAAGGGACAGAATCAGAGAGAGGAAGGAAGGTGGCGCCATAAAGTGCAAGCTAAAAGCAGGTGCAACATGTGGATAAGCAAAGGGAGGGCCTGAGTTCAGCTCTCTGGGGCAGCCCTCAGATGCCACTTGACAAACAAAACCAAAACCTCCACCAGATGCTGGGGAAGGAGGTTGAGTCTGGCCTTACAGCTTACAGGAGGGCTGCTGTCTTAAGAAAGAACTACCCAGGTAACAGACGTGTGCAGGTTGGACTATGTGGCCAAAGATTCACAGTCAGACTTTAGAGGGTTCCACAAAACCAACAAGAGCTGAAGTAGAGCCCAACATCATCAGAGAAAATTCCCAGAAGGACAAAGCAAGAGTCACAGCAGCTTCCGTCAGCAGTTCCAGTCAGCAGCAGACACTAGGGATAAGATTAATCACATGGGTGAGGTGGAAGAGAAGCCTGGACTAGCCACTCACTACAGAAACCAGCACGCCTCCAAGAATGCTGCACAGACCTAAAACCCAGTCTCCCAAACACAGACAGGGACAAGTGAGCCCCACCTGACCCACACCTAGATGCCCGCCAGGAGAGGGACTGAAATGCTGAAGGACATTTACCTAAGCCATATAGAGCTAAGTCAAATCGAGCAGTGAATGCTGGTCATAAGGTTGGCTCCAGAAAGAAATTAACAGCCTAATGGTTGCTGCCCTGCCCTCCTATCGCTCCTCCCTCCCCCTTCATAGCTTGCTGCCCTGCCCCCTCCTGTAGCTCTCCACTGCCCACTTGTAGCTCGCTGCCCCACCTTCCTGCTGATTCATGATCCAGTTGTTACATGGTTGGTCGTTAAGCTTCATGGTGTAATGACCATTTGCATATTACATCTTTATTACATAGGATTGTCAACGATAGATGCCATGAAAGGTGTGTAGTTGAAAAGCGATAGCATTTCAGAAGACAGAATTGAGATCCAGACTAGCCATGTCTGGGACAATTGCATTCACAGTAGTCCCACTTATCCAAGGGGAATACATTCTAAGACCCCCAGTGGATGCCTGAAATGGGATAATACCAAATCCTATATATGCCATCTTTTTTCCTATATGTCCATAGGTATGATAAAGTTTAAGGTATACATTAGGTATAGTAAGAAAATAACAACAATAATAATAGAGCAATTATAACATTGTCCTATAATAAAAGTTATGTGAATGTGGTCCTTCTCAAAATATCTTATTGTACTGTTCTCACCTTTTCACTTAAAGGAAGCACTTCACAATTTCTGTTTGGCATATGCAAATTGCCAGCATCACTACTCTTGTACTTTGGGGCATATGCAAATTGCTAGCATCACTACTCTTGTACTTTGTAAATAAAATAGGATTACTTGAACACTAGCATTGTGATAACGTAACAGTTGACCTGATAACCGGAAGTGACTATTAGGTGGGAGCGTTTACAGAATGGATATGCTGGGCAAAGAGATGATTCACCTCCCTGGCCGGAGGGCTGGGGTGGGGGGCGGGGGAGAAGGTAGAACACTCCATTTAAAACTTAAGAATTGTTTATTTCTGGAATTTTCCATTTAATATTTTCAGACCTTGGTTGACCATGGGCAACTAAAGCTGTGGAAAAAGAAACCGCAGATAAGGGAAGGGACTTTGTGTGCTATGAAAGACCAGGGGCAGAAAATAAGCAGGAGGTCAGGGGAGAGAGACTGCAGCTCATGCTCATCGTCACACCAAGGGCTCAAGGCCTCTGCTCACCATCCCCCACACACAGGTTGCTGGGCAGCTATGGGATCCACCTCCAGGTCCGACCTCTCTTGTTAGTGGAGAAAGAGGCAGATTGAATTCCCAACATTAACAGCCTGGCACCAAACCTACAAGAATGACTTTTCCGGCAATCAACTGGGCTGGACGGAACAGACACAGGTAGGCATGAAAATGGTGTGTGGTGGCACCGTTCTTAAGGACGCACCCCACCCACCCCCGCTTTTTTGTTGTTGTTGTTGTTAATCCTCACCGGAGGATATTTTTTTATTGACTTTTTTTTTTTTTAGGAGAGAGAGGAAGGGAGGGGGAGAGACACAGAGAGAGAAACATTGATGTGAGAGAGACACATCCATTGGTTGCCTCCTGCACACCCCTTGACCAGGGCTGGGAGGGAGCCTGCAACCAAGATACCTGTCCTTGCAGGGAATGGGACCTGGGACCCTTCAGTCCATGGGTTATTGTCCATTAAGCCAAAAAGGCTAGAGCAAGTACGTCTCCTTTCTTGTTATATCCAGTGATGTGCTGGTAAATGTTCAAAAACCATCTCAGGGGAAAGGGAAGGGCCAGATTGTAGCCTTTGCAGGTGTCCATGGGGTAAATACTCCCACCATGGTCAATTCTGAGCTATCACTGTGATTTCAATTGACTCATAAAATTCCTGCAAATGTAATAATTGGCTTTCATAAGCCAGTAGGAACTGGCTCCAGCATACCACTGTGACCCAGTCAAAAAGCATGATAGGTCATATCAAAATCTAATTCAAGGGAATCCCACAAACTGGTAAGTTGTTACCTGAACTTCTACCTATTAACACACATCGTGACATTCGAAGGGATGTTACTAGGTGTACCAGTTAATAATGCGGACTTTTTTCAATAGATGGAGTTACACATATGTTGATATATGTGCGATTTGATATGTATGCTATTTTGTTGTAATGACAGCAAGCTTCAAAACTTCATATGTCAAATTTGCTGAAGGTGTTAACATCATAGATATTTTTACGCTTAAAAATGTCGAATTTCGTGCCAAAAAAAGAGCATTTGCAGGAAGTTTTAATTCATTACTTTATTTTGAAGAAAAAGTTATTGTATACTTCAGGAAGCTTACGGTGAACATGCTCCATCTCAAGATACTTGTCAACACTGGTTTAAACACTTTAAAAGTGATGATTTCGATGTGAAAGACAAAGAATGTCCAGGTCAACCAAAAAAGTTTGAAGACCAACAATTACAAGCATTATTGGATGAAGATGAGTGTCAAACTCAAAAACAACTTGCAGAAAGATTAAACATTGCTCAGCAAACAATTTCTGATCATTTACAAGCAATGGGAAAGATTTTAAAGGAAGGAAAATGGGTGCCACATCAACTGAACAAAAGACAAATGGAAAACCGAAAAGTCATCAGTAAAATATTGCTTCAACAGCATGAATGAAAGTCTTTTTTGCATTGAATTGTGACTGGAAATGAAAAGTGGATTTATTTTGAGAATCCCAAACGCACAAAATCATGGGTTGGTCTAGGTCAACCATCAACATTGACTGCAAGGCCAAATCGCTTCAGAAAGAAGACAATGCTCTGCGTTTGGTGGGATCAGGAAGTTGTGGTGTATTATGAGCTTCCAAAACCAGGTGAAACCGTTAATACTGATCACTACTGACAACAAATAATCAATTTGAACCACGCTTTGATTGTGAAACGACCAGAATGTGCCAAAAGACACGGCAAAGTAATTTTGCTTCATGATGACACACCATCACACACTTCAAAACCAGTTCAAGACACGTTAAAAGATCTTGCCTGGGAAGTGTTAACCCACCCGCTGTATTCACCAGACCTTGCTCCTTCAGATTGCCACTTGTTCTGACCAATGGCACACGCACTTTCTGAGCAGCACTTCAATATGTACGAAGAAGTGGAAAATTGGGTCTCTGAATGGTTTGCCTCAAAACAAGAAAAGTTCTATTGGGACGGTATCCACAAATTACCTGAAAGATGGGGGAAATGTGTAGCTAGCGATGGACATTACTTTGAATAAAGCACTTTTGATGTTTCTCTTGAAATTATCATGTTTTCTTTGATTACAAAATCCGCCATTATTAACCGGTACACTAATAAGTCAAATATTAGATTGAATTAAATCATAGACATTTCATTCCACTATTCAGTCTTTCTATTTTATTTTTATTTAAGCTAGCGTATATCCAGGACATGGCTTTCCCTTTAACCTGAGCTTGTATTTTTTGCACTATGATTCTGACAAAAACAACACACTTTCAGCAAGCACAGAAAGCCCTCTGCTGGCTCACTTTGGAAAGTCAATGTGTGTCCCAGGCTTTGGAGCATTCCTCCCCCTGCTCTGCATGCTGAGCCAAGCTGCACATTCTGCCTTACAATCTCATTAAGATAAGAATGGCTGGACTCTTTCTAGTAGATTTCACTGTTAAAACATGAGACTTGTCAGCTTATAAATCAAAGCATACTACATTATTCCAAAGATTAGCTACAATTGTCTAAAGAAACTTTTATAAACATCAAACTCCTTTTTAAGAAATACATTCTGAGATGTAGAAGGGGAGGAAGAAGTGTCTACTTGCCGGGGGCATTAAAAAATTACATTAAAAAGAAAAATGAGGTTTTTGTAATGCATTTTTTAAATAGCAGGGTTAACCCAGATGCTTTTGAGAAGGAATTTGAATGGGAGAAAAAAATGTAAAGGCCTTTATTATATCACTGTTATTTTAGTCTGAATGACATAATTCTATGGCTGTTGTTTATACTATTTTACCAGTTTGGAGGTACCCCCCATTTCTAATAGGAAAACAAGCCAAGTTCATTTGTTTTATGCAATTTTTAAGATTTAGAAAACAATCGGGGCAAAAATAAACTAGTATTACTTTAATTTTAGAATGCTCTCTGGTGTAATCCATAAGGGAAAACTTTTCTCATTTATTACAATAGTGTTGTCAGGTTATTCTTACTAGAATTTAAAATTTGTCATAGCTCAAAAGATCTAAAATATGTTATTGTATTATGTTTCATTTGGGGCAATTAGAAAAGAGTATTTTTGTTTTTCCTTTATGAATCAGTTTTAAGTTACTTTGGTAATTTAAAGTGACTCTGTTGTGTGATTTGAATTTCCAATAAAAATTTTAAAAACTTGCTTCATGGTCCAGTAGATAGTAGTTGCTGGAATCACTTAAGGTTCTTTAATTGAAAATATCAGAAATAAATCTGACTGATTTAAGCAAAAGGGGAATTATCAGGTGATTAGAGCTCTCACAGAACTAATAGGAAGGTTGAAAAATCATGCTTAGATTTTGCAATATATATGCATATATAAAAATCATTACACCATGCACCTTAAACTTATACAATATCAGAAGTCAATTATATTTCAATAAAGCTGGGGAAAATAAAAATCATACTTAGGAAAATGAATATTAGGTTAACACCTAAGGTAAATGGGTTTCAGCTGTTTCCTGTTTCCTTACAAAAACTCTGCTTAAGATTTGAAATCCCTCAAGTGGCTGATTAAGTCACATGCCTAACTCTTGCCGATGCAGAAGCAGTTTCACGGGACACCTCAGCTTCCATGACTAGCTTTCCAAGATTCCATACTGTTGGGGTAATGTAATTTCCAAAAGAACACCAGTGTTCTTAGGAAAAGGGAATGGATGCTACACAGCCAAGACAACACACGTTCGCTGCACTGCTTATTCAGTTTTACACCAGCACTAACTCCATCAGTATAAGAGAAAGACAACTACTTCTCTCAGCCTCCGTTTCTTTGATCATAAAAAGAGAAGAATGCTTTCAGCAGTCACCAACCTTTGGGACCTCACGGACCACCAGTGGACGGTCCTATTTTTCAGCACACAAGTGTCTGTAGACTTAGCCACTGGAGCTGTCTTCGGAAAAATGCCCTATCCCAGTGGTCGGCAAACTCATTTGTCAACAGAACCAAATATCAACAGTACAACGATTGAAATTTCTTTTGAGAGCCAAATTTTTTAAACTTAAACTTCTTCTAACGCCACTTCTCCAAAATAGACTCGCCCAGGCCGTGGTATTTTGTGGAAGAGCCACACTCAAGGGGCCAAAGAGCCGCATGTGGCTCGCAAGCCGCAGTTTGCCAACCACGGCTCTAGACAAAGGGACTGCTCCTAACCCTTGTCCTTCTCAGTCCTCACCATCCCTCCCCTCGGTTATATTCAAGTCTTTCGGAGAACATTGGTTGGTCACTTTTCTGGCTCTTGCCCACATCTCCAGAATGCAGTGGAGCTATCTCACTTGGAAAACTTAAAGTCAAGAAGATTTTACTCCAGCACATGTGAGAATAAGTTCTGTTGTCTGAAAGGTAACATTCCCTTCATCAACGAATAGATGTTCCCAGTAATATAGGCTAAGGTTAAGAATACATTATTTTCTGTTTAAAATGAAGTTCTTAAAATGCCTTTTACAACAGGAAGACTTGTTTACCTAACAAAGAAAAGGCCTGGTGCTCCATCTAGAGGACGTTTTGTATTTTCCAGATAAAGGTGTTAGAGGGTCTATGAGAGATGTCCAATCCTCTGAACCTGCCTGGGATAATGCCACCAATTTTCTAAAACTCACATGTTTTTAAAACATTTTGAATAAGCCCATATTGTGCAAGAGTGAAGATGGCATTTTCCTCATCTCCCAATTTCAACTGCTGGTTGTCAAAATAATGATTTTATTATTTTATTCATAAAATATGTGGATACATACTATGTACTCACTACACTTACTTTTTGGAGTCTCGTGGTTTAAAAAAAATTAAAAATTATTTCTAATTACTAGTTTTTAGTCATTTTCATCAATTATCAGAAGCTCTTTTATTGACAGATATTTTCCCTAATTTAAAATATAATAATACATTGGGCAGAAACATACATGCTCTTCACTTAGAATTACACAGCATTTTCCTTCAAAAAGACCTGCTTGTTGAGAGAACATGCTATTTTTATATCTAGTGACAAGAGTTTCAGTTGGGCAATGCTTCAAAAAATCTTGGAGAAACTCCCTTTTTACATAAAATCTAGGACCTTATTTTAATGAAAGCAATGTTCCCAGCATGGAAATTCACTTGTAATCAAATGGAGCACGTACACAGCCCCTATTTTCCCATAAAATTCTGTGAGAAAGTAAGTATATGGTGAAGCAAAGAAAGAGGGACCAGGAACAAGGATCAGGGAGAGAATTCAGGAGGTGGGGTGGGGGGTGGGGGGGAGGGCTGGAGGAGGGAAATAGTGGCCATGAGTCAGTCTTGAGACCTCTTTCCCAAACAATTTCCTACATGGTCTTGAGAATAAATTGTGGTTCTTCTGAGAGATGGCTAATGTAACAATGTGTACACAGTGATGAGTTTCTTGGAAACAAATCTGGATGAAATTTCATTTTAGATTTCCTTCGTAGAAATGCACCTGGTGCTGAAGTGTGCCACAGCCTTTAAAACTGGGACAGTGGTCCCTGTGCTCTCTCTTGCCCCATGAACAGAGCTAAAGCTACTTTGTTCCATGTCACAGAGCCAGCGAGGGGCAGAGCTGAGACTGGAACTCATTCACACTGTTCACCTGAGCCATCGCTTTCTATCACAACATAATCATAAGAAAACTAGTCTGACACCAAAGCCTTTACAAAACCAGTTGTCATTCAAGTCTTAATATCCATCTTAGTAAGAGGTCAATCGCTTAGATGCAGTATTCGTATTTTGAAGGAGAAGTAACAAACAGAACGAAACTTTATAAATTACAACCATATTTGGTTCTTTTGAGTAAATTTGAATATACTAAGGAACGCATTTAATGGTTTTTAAAAATTCATTTAGCATTTCCCTGCCTTGTTCCAAAAAGTATCTGGGCAGTATCCAATAATTTTAAAGCCACAATATAAAAGAAATGAGAGATGCCTTTTGGCCAGGATGGATCTATCCTAGAAGGTAAAGAGTTAGTGGCCTCATCCCTGCCTCAGCCCAGCCGGTGTCGCTCCATGGTTGAGCATCGGCCTGTGCACCAGGAGGTCACCTGTTCCATTTTCTGGTCGTGGCACATGCCTGGCTTGCAGGCTTGATCTCCAGTAAGGGGGTGTGCAATAGGCAGCTAATCAATGTCTCTATCCTTTTCTCCCTTCCTCTCTTTGAAATCAATTAAAAAATATTTTTAAAAAGTGAGTTAGTGGCCTCAGGCTGCAACTATTCCCCTCTCCTCCCAGCCCACACGCTTGTGCGAACAGAAGGCAGTGGAAGGCTGGCCTTGCCCTGTTCCCTGCAGCCTTACCAAGGCCCCTCTGCAGTAGCCTGGGAAAAGCAAGAACCACAAAGGAAAAAAAAAAGAACTATTTTTAAAAAGGAACCACTAAGAATACTAACACTAAATAAAACTTGGATTAATTCTCAAACTGAGCTGCAACGGTTCACTTTGCCCATGGTTTCGAACTGCAAACATTGGTTTGATGCCAATGATACCTTGATGTCCAGAAGAAAAAAATAGATATCAGCTTTAATTACTTTCATGCTTCTTTGAATTTCTTTTTATTACCTCTAAGCATTAAAATATTTTTAAATTGTACTAGTTGAAGCATGTGTTTTACTGGACAGAGAAGGCTCTTTTGTGGGCCACTTAAGATTCAGGGTACATCCTGTTCCCAAACAAATAGCACAGCAAATATTAGTGCATGCATAGAACAGCATAAGTCACATCCAAATATAATTTCAATGAAGATAGTTGCTATGAATGCCGTTTTGTGCCAAAATAACTTACAAAAACAACAGCATTATTATATTATATCCCAAATTTAAAAGGCAGGGTCTATAATATTTCAGACTGCTATAAAAATGGTGCCTAAGAGCAAAAGAAACTATCAACAAAACAACAAGAAAGCCCACTGCATGGGAGAACATATTTGAAAATGGTATCACTGATAAAGGTTTAATCTCCAACATCTACAGGCAGCTTATACAACTTAATAAAAGGAAGATAAATGATCCAATAAAAAAATGGGCAATGGACCTAAATAGAATCTTTTCAAAAGAAGACATAAGGAAGGCCAAGAGACACATGAAAACATGCTCAAAGTCACTAATTATCCGAGAGATGCAAATCAAAACAACAATGCGGTACCATCTCACACCTGTCAGAATGGCTATCATCAACAAATCAACAAACAACAAGTGTTGGCAAGGATGCGGAGAAAAAGGAACCCTCGTGCACAGCTGGTGGGAATGCAGACTGGTACAACCACTGTGGAGAACAGTATGGAGTTTCCTCAAAAAACTGAAAATGGAACTCCCATTTGACCCAGTAATCCCACTCCTAGGAATATATCCTAAGAAACTGGGAACACCAATAAGAAAGGATATATACACCCCTATGTTCATAGCAGCACAATTTACAATAGCTAAGATCTGGAAACAGCCTAGGTGCCCATCAGCAGATGACTGGATCAGAAAACTATGGTACATCTACACAATGGAATATTATGCTGCCATAAGAAAGAAGGAATTCTTACCATTTGCAGCAACCTGGATGGAATTGGAGAACATTATGCTGAGTGAAATAAGCCAGTCAATGAAAGAAAAATACCACATGATCTCACTCATTTATGGATAATAAAGAACATTATAAACTTGAACAAAAAGATAGATGCAGAGGCAGTAAAGCATCAAACAGTCTGTCAAATTACAGCAGGAAGGTTAGGGAGAGGTGGGGAAGATAAGAGATCAACCAAAGGACTTGTATGCATGCATATAAGCATAACCAATGGATGCAAAACTCTGGGGGGTGAGGACATATAGGGGAGTTGGGTGGGGGGGGGCAATGGTAAGATATGTACACATATAATACCTTAATAAAAAAAATTGAAATAAATAAATAAATAAATAAATAAATAAATAAATAAATATTTTTTTTAAAAAATGGTGCCTAAGGAGCTGTGACTAGCTCCAGTAGGAGCCACAGTCAAGAGGCCCTGTCAACCTATGTTTCCTGTGTCCAATAACCCAAGCTATGCTGGAGATCTAGTCAACCCTCAGGAAGGAGTAGAAACAGTTTTTGGTGAAATTACATTCAGCTGTTTCTACCCCTCTCCCCAAAACTCCTCCCATATTGCTATCTGATTTCTTAGCTTCACTCAAAACTACTTTAAAGCAAAGAACACCACCCTAGAAGAAAGATGGGAATCCATCTTTCAGAACCCCCACTCAGACCAATAAAATGCTATCCTCTGTGTGAGGGATCCAGACATTAGCTTTGTTTTTTAACTCTAATACAACCTTATGGTTGGAGACACTCTATATAAGCCAGCATTCAATAACATAACTTTTGCAATCAATCCCTTTTGGTCTCCCAGACAAACATATTGTACTTTCAGAAGCTTCCTAGAAACTTGCTTTTTCCAAGAAATGAGTTAACACTAAACAATTTTTTTATTAAAGGGGACGGGTGACGTTAAAGAAGAAAGAAAAGCAGAAGAAAGTCAATTTTATTATTATGAGTCTTAACCAATTCCCAGCTGCTGGGTCTTGTTTGGTCAATTGGTCAAAGACTGAATTCTCTTTGTTTTATTAAGAAGCATGCTTCAAAGAAAATAAACATTAAGTTGAAGACAGTGTTGAGTAAAAAGATTATTCAACTGGGATTCACATCATCTGAATCATGTTTAGCAGTTAATAGTTGTGGGACGTGGGACCTTGAACTTATCACTCTATGTCTCATTTTCCCATCAGAAAAATGGAATAACATACTTCCTTCTTCCAAACTTTCTGTTAATCTGAGTATCTATTTATGATTCATTCACTCATTGTGGTAAGATTTATTTAATGTTATTAAACAATGTTCCCTCAATAAATTTAATTTTTAAAAGCACAAAGATAAAAGAAAACAACAAAAAAAGTGGTGTAGACTTTTTCCTTATGTACTCACATAAAGACATTAGATTAGGGAGACCAAATTATAAACTCCTTGGAAGATTTAAAACAAATAAAATAATTAAAGCAATGCTGTGGGAAAGCTTTCCTCAAACTAAAATACTGAAAGGTCTGTGGAGGATCAATTGTTTATGATCCTGTTCTCTAGAGACCAAAATTCTTTGGATACACCAGATGGTTTTATTTATATAGCAAAAGTTCAGCTCTAGTGAGGTGCTGCTGGCAAATTCACACACAAATAAAAGACATTATATTTATGAATGTATACATATCCTTGTCCGCTAGAGAGATTTTCCATTGTTTCTTATAGACCTTTGAATAAATTTTATATTATAATATGAAAGAGAAGGGCCACCACATTGAAAAGGAATATCAGTCTCCCAATATAGCAGAATACTCCACAAATCCAAAATTTAACACAGGAAAGTTGGAGACTTTTGTAGATCTCCTCTATCCAAATGCAGGACAAACCTCATTTAATTTACTCTTTGATGTCCATGTATAATCCTCCATTACTGAAAATGAAAAAGAAGGCCCAGCCCTCTCCCCATCTGAATATTTCAAGCTGCATCCTGTGTCAACTCCTGGCACTGAATCAGCCTTGTGAGCCCAATTTAGAGCACCTGGCCGTGGTCCAACTCATTGTGGTTGTTTGTGGTCCCCAGATCAAGTTTCAAAAAAGAAGGGCAGAAATCCGGTGACCTTCTCAAGATAGTAGAGAACAGCTCTGGTCATGACTGACACCTGATCTTTCTGCTAACATTAGCTCCTAATCAAAGTCGGTGCCAAGATCGCTTCAGACACCAGCCCACAAACCTTTCTGTCCTCCTCCAAGAGGTGTGGAGAGTCCTGCCTCCCGCTGGGTTTCAGTTTTGGAATGCCTTTCCCTTTCAGATCCAAGGAAGTTTGGTTTTATTGACATTTGAGATAAAACTCAGGCCTGCCTTAATTGAGCTTCCCAGTTATTTATAGTGCACACCTATTTGCTATTCATTGTCTTTTATACCTAGTGAAGTACAACGTGATTCATAACAAAGCTGTGGTGATATAGCTCTAAAATTAACAACCCTAGACATTCAGATAATGAAGGTACCTCATTCACTCATCTTTTTTCTCTGCATCGCTCCTCCTGTCATCCTTATCCTTTCTTAAAAATGTGACCATCACTCTTCCTGGTCTCCAAGTCATCCTCCCTCTCTAACTTCTGCTGGATCCTCAAGACTGGCTCAGATAGAGTCACAAACTGGGAACTCAGGAAAGTCTAGAGAAGTAGCTTCACCTTCTAGGCCAACCCCATGATTTCTTACTTGACCAAATACCAAGTACCAGTGTGAAATAAATGACCTTGTCGCTTGCCTTAGTATCCCTTTAATTAGGAAGTTGTCCTTAACCTTACCAGGTTTTTAGGGAGTATTTGTTCTTTGCTTATCCTCTAGCTTCTACCAAAAAAATTCTCTCTTGAGGCTTGAAGATTCTTGGGGCTCTGGAAGTGTTCAAAGTAACTATTGGTTTTACCCCAGCTCTAAGTTTACACATAATATATTATTTGAATCTGTAGAGTTCCACGTTTTCTATACAAAATTTTATCTTGTTTCTATCTCCCTAAACAAACAATCTTTGAAGTAGATAAAATGAGAAAAGAGGACGGAATTATTTCACCCTGCCTTGTTTGTTTCCATGAGGGTTCTAACCAAAAGGAAAAGATGAGTCACTCAGCTTCATTCCCTATTTGGTGCTTTAGACTCTGAGCCATTGTAACCAAAAGAGGGCAGCACTCCATGGGTTTTGAATTCACAGGAAGCAAAACCTTTCAAACAGTTTTTAATAGAACTCTCTCCGTAAGCAAAGCACTGCACCCTGTGTTGCATGGGGTACAGAGATGACTAAGACACGGCTCTAAACATGCAGGTACCAGGAAAGAAGGAAGCACTGGAGATAGCAATTAGAACAAAGCTATGTGTTGAGAAGTGGTGAAAGGTAAATCTGGAAATAGAGAGTGAAATTAGATTGGGAGGGTCCTCTGAATATTAGGCACTTATCCTTTATTTGAAATGGACTAGGGAGCCACTCAAAGGGTTTTGAGCAAGTGGGTAATAAGATTAGAAGATGTTTGGAGAAGATATATCTGATAGGAATGTATTGGAGAGATTGAAATAGGGTGATACCAAAGGTCAGAGGAAAATAGTACAAGGGGCATCCCAGAAGTGATGAAGATCTAACCCAGAGGGAAAGTGGTGAGAGTGGACATATAGTAGAAACTTTAAACAAAATTGGGAAGACAGGAAAAAAGAGCTTTTGGAAAATATTTTCCCTTCAGGGAGAGTAAAGCACCACTGTGTTACCAAGATGCGAGGGGGGGGGGGGGGCGGCAGGATGGAAATACAGGCATGGCATGACCTCAGGGACTATCTTGGACAGAAGAAGGAGCCCAAAATACACTCCATCCTCTTTGCTTTGTTCACTGAACATACGGCCAATGGCAGATTTAGTGTTGGACATGATAGCCTGTCCTCTTGGTTTTATATGACTTAACTTATTTGTCCCTTTATTCTAATCTCTTTAAATGTATATTTTATCGTCCTGCTCCTCAAATCCTTGTGTGAATAAATTGGATAAACATCAATTAATCAATCCTGATTATTACATTTTTATATACAGACTTAAAAACACAGCCATCTGGAGCAAGAACATAGATTCATTATGTAAAAATGCATATCACTAACATTTACTGAAAACTAAACTTAGAGATAGAGATATAGAGATAGAGATAGAGATAGCGATAGAGATAGAGATAGAGATATCACTTCATTTAATCATATGAATAATAAGATGACTTCATGCAGTCATTTTATTATTTTTCCATTTTACAGATGAGGAAATTGACCCAATGACATTAATTAACTTGTAATATAGTAAGAGGCAGAGCTTGCATAACAACTCAGGCATCTACACCTACTGCCTCCCTGCCCAGATTGCCCATATCATTGTGCCATCCCCATTTTCCTGATTTTTCTCTATATGTCTCATGTTCCACTTTAGGGGCCACTTTCTCATGTTAAAGAAACACTGGCCTCTAGAGCCAATGTCTTCAACCAGAAAGCTTTGCTGCTGCCATGTATATAGAGTATGAATTAGCAGGTTTAAGAAAAGGCACATTATTTCATTTTTTAAAAGTCCTACTATATCATTGAATCTTACATCTAGAATTTCAAGTCTAAACAACCACAGAACCATAGATCACCAAGCCTTTGGGTTATACCAGTGGTCGGCAAACTTATTAGTCAACAGAGCCAAATATCAACAGTCCAACGATTGAAATTTCTTTTGAGAGCCAAATTTTTTAAACTTAAACTTCTTCTAACGCCACTTCTTCAAAATAGACTCGCCCAGGCCGTGGTATTTTGTGGAAGAGCCACACTCAAGGGGCCAAAGAGCCACATGTGGCTTGCGAACCGCAGTTTGCCGACCACGGGGTTATACCATCTTAGACTGTTTGCTAGAGGCAAGTAGCAAATACGTATATAATTGTGCAAATTAGAAAAAGGTACACTTTCTCAAGTTACTTTATTTATTGGGAAATATTCATATTATTAACTATCTTAGACATTTTACTGTAAAGTGACATGTATATAGATAGATATAGTTGATGATACAGATATAGATATAGGTAGAGATAGAGAAAGATAAAGATATAGAGATAGAGATAGAGACAGAGACAGAGACAGAGACACAGAGACACAGAGATAGAGATAGAGATAGAGATAGAGATAGAGATAGCGATAGCGATAGCGATAGAGAGATAGAGATAGAGATAGAGATAGAAATAGAGATGCATACACATATTTTATTATTACCTTGGTAGGACTGTCATCTCCAATCTGAGCCATTGCATTAATTACTTAATTGGTCTCCCTAAGGCCACCATGCCGATTGCACAGTTTGAGCCCTGTACAATAACCACACTTGAGATGGAGGCACCATTTACATTTAGGCATTAGTGATATATGTATTTTTTACAAAAATTTTCTTACTTCACAGTAAAAGGCTATTATAAGAGAATCAATAATATAAATAATTTTCAGTAAATAAAGTACTTTGAGAAAGTGTACCTTTTTCTAATTTGCATAAAAGTTCCACTTGGGCTCACAATAGCCTTGGATCTCCCTGCTCCTAATGTTCCCTCCAAGCCATCCATCCACTGCTGCATAGTATTCTTCCCAAATGCAAGCTTTATCAAGACTCTCCTTCAGTGGAGTGCAAAGATCTTCATTATCTGCTTCTTGGTTTAATATGACCATGTACTACTATTTAGTTTTTATTATCCTGGGGTGATGCAAATTATCATAAAGAGAATTTGGGGGGTCGTGCAACTAGCTGTCTCTTCGGCCGGCAGTCTATGCTGCTGCCTGCTGGCAAGCTTGCACATAGAGCTGAGCTGCTTTGGCTGCATTTGCTGATCCCCACAGAAACTCTATCATAGATTTAACTGACTTAAATAGAAAATTTTGATGACTAACATTTAAGGTCAGAAGTATGGGATTAGAGCCCTACTTAAAGTGTCCCTGAGTTGTGTGTCTTGGACCAGGCCTAGCTGTGGATTTCAGATTAAGTCATGTGTTCAATCCCAGTGTAAGTGTCAGCTGTGTGCCCAACTCAGGAGAATGGCTCTTACCTGTGACTACTGGTTGTATGTCTCAACCAGGCATTGGCCCTAATTCTATTGAAAGCTCAGGGGAAAGGCTGATACACTGTGGAATACACAGACCCACTTATGTTGTATACAGATCACTTAAGGTTGGTCACTTACGTGAGGAAGAGTAATCACCATGAGGCATTAAGCTGTCACACTCCTAAAAGCAGATGGCTCACTAGGACCCTTAAAATGCCATTGCTGATGCTATCGCCTATGCCTCTATTGCCAAAAACTCCTGATCCTTGGGGTTATACAGAAAACACCCATGATACTCCATGGAGCTAAAATAATTCTATACTAATAAAAGGGTAATATGCTAATTAGACTGGGAGACCATCCAGGCTTCCTTCCAGACAAAGCCATGGTGGTGGGGCTGAGGCAGAGGTAGTTAGGGACAATCAGGCCAGGAGGGGAGGGCAGTTGGGGGTGAGCAGGCCGGCAGTGGGGGCAGTTGGGGACAATCAGGCTGGCAGGGGGGCAGTTGGGGTCAAGCAGGCCTGCAGAGGGGGCAGTTGGGGGCAATCAGGCTGGCAGTGGGGAGTTGGGAGGGATCAGGCCAGCAGGGGGGGGGCAGTTGGGGGCAAGCAGGCTGGTGAAGGGGACAGTTGAGGGTGATCTGGCCAGCAGGAGGGGGCAGTTGGGGGCAATCAGGCTCGCAAGGGGGGATAGTTGGGGGCAAGAAGGCTAGTGGGGGGGGGGCAGTTGGAGGCAAGCATGCCAGCAGGCAGAGTGGTTCAGGGCGATCAGGCAGGCAGGCAGGCAGGTGAGCAGTTAGGAGCCAGTGGTCCTGGATTGCGAGAGGGATGTCTAAACTGCCGGTTTAGGCCCGGCCTAAACCGGCAGTCAGACGTCCCCCGAGGGGTCCCAGATTGGAGAGGGTGCAGGCCGGGCTGAGGGACACCCCTCCTTCCGTGCACAAATGTTGTGCACCAGGCCACTAGTTTATATTATAAAAAGATAAAATGGTGCTGATTGGCTTTTGTGCCTCTACAACAGAGGATCTAAATTATCTCTAACAACTGCTGAAATGTACCAATTGGCAAACTTTAATGATCTTACTCACTATTGAAGTTTAAATTAGTTACACCTGGAGCTAGCACTAAATTTGAACACGGTACCCCGTGTACTCTCAGGACAGTTACTGAATATAAAATAGAGGACAAATCCGTATGCCTCATTTTAGCCATCAGAAAAATTTCCTTGCCCCATAATCATTGCACATTGATGGCATCCTCCTCCAAGGAGATTCACTTGACACACTCATTCAGGGAATAGAAATACTCACAAAGGAGCTCACAAAAAGGGGTGGGTCATTGACCCATACATTGTTAAATTCCTGAAAAGTCATTGGTAAGCCGAGGGCCACTTTATCCCTGATGCCATCAAGAAATAGCTATTGACTCTCTAGGCACTCACAACATTAAAAGAGGCTCAACATATTTTAGACCTTTATGGGTTCTGAAAGCTACATATTATTCACTTTAAATTTTCCTTAAGCTCACTTACACTATTGCTCATAAATTTACCCACCTTGAATGGGACTCCCCACAACAAAAGGCTCTAGAATCTGTCCAAATTTCAGTAGAATAGCACTTTTCTCAGTGTTCCCCCAGGGACTCCTTGTAGAGGCTTTAGCAACCTCCTCTAATGATTTGGAGTCTAGGGAACATCCATGATGGTCATAACTTGCCCGTGCACTGCTGGTGTAAAAATTGCTCTCTTTGGCCACACACTATATGCTGTTAGAGGGACAACTGGTGACTGCATTATGGGTTGTCCTGGAAATAAATGCTCTTGACTGTGACTTTTCATACCCAGCTGCTAATTGTGCCCTGGTAGGAAAGCTGCACCCTGAAAGCTCAGCAAGGCCACCAAGCCTCCCTCGCTAAAACAGAAGTGATACCCACAGGATACAGCCAAACCAGGACCTTCTGGCATATCTCACCTGCAGGAGGGGCCGGTCTCCCCAATCTTCAGTCCCTTGCTAGATGCCACAGTTCTGGAGGAACTTGGCTACTTGTAGACTCCTTGGCTACCTGGAGGAACAATTGTGTGAACAGCAAAGGAAATTTACATTGTATTTTATGGACAGCAGCACCACCCTCCAGTGATGGATGCTCACTGGAAAGTCACTGCTTTAACTAAGATGTCCGGAATCATGGGTGGAGCCCAAGAGTCAGCACAATTGGCCAAACTTCACACACTGGTTGCTCATGCCAACAATCGGCACCATTTGCACATTTTTAGAGACTCCTGAGCCAATGTCATTGGTCAGTCCCTCAAGTCTAGCAACAACAATTCCGTATTCAGGGTTGCCTCATTTAAGGTAAAGATTTCTGGGAGTTTCTTACCTCATAGATACCCAAATTATAAATCAAGATTTCTCACATCTCTGCACACACTAAAACCACAATGCTAGGTCTCACTCAGATACTCCTTATCCCCGGCAGAGTTCCAAAATTTACTTCTCCAAATGCATAATGCTGGGCTCTTGTAATGAGCATTTAACAAAGCTTCCACCTTTCTTACTGGCCCAACGAAACAGGACTCAGAGTGCCATAATGACTGACTCAAACAAGCTCTGATAAAATTAAATGAAACATGGCCCATTTCAGTCATCAGTCAAACATCAGGGGTGGGTATTAATTAAGAGTCTTAGTCCCTGGTTGATGCCTGACTGCTGACAGCGCTCAAACCTCAGCACTCTACTTCCCCTTCTGTCCCGCATGTGGGCAAGCTGATAAGAAAACTCTCTCCTTTGGCGCCAGCAGGAAGTTCAAACCATGTAAGCCTGCTCCAGGGAGTTGTTACTTTACCCAGGCCCCATCTCCTAATCACAATAAACGCCAAGCCAGTCTCCTTTCCCTGCTCTCGCAAGCTATTTTAAGACCTCTTGGGAGCCTGCCTCATTGTGTTAGTAATAAACCTTTTCACACCCACAATAGTTTCTATGTTATATCCCAATTCTCTACTGGGATTGGAGTCTATCTGAAGCTCTCACTTTGAGAACAATAGTTAAATAAAAAGAGTCATAATTTCTATACTAGGTAGAGAAAGGTAGCTTTTGAAATACAAATGTACAAATAGAAAATGTAAAATGGTCCAATCACTTTGGAAAACAAACAATTTTTTAAAAGGTAAATGTACACCAATGACTCCACCGAACAACTCCATTTCAAGGTTTTTACTCAAGAAATATGAAAGTGCCCTAACCAGTTTGTCTCAGTGGATAGAGCGGCAGCCTGCGGACTGAAGGGTCCTGGGTTAGATTCTGGTCAAGGGCATGTACCTTGGTTGCTGGCTCGATCCCCAATAGGGGGCGTGCAGGAGGCAGCTGATCGATGTTTCTCTCTCATTGATGTTTCTAACTCTCTATCCCTCTCCCTTCCTATCCGTAAAAATCAATAAAATATATTTAAAAAGAAAAGAGATATGAAAGCATCTATCCACATAAAAATTGATGCATGAATGTCTATAGAAGCTTTATTTGTAATAGCCCAAAACTGAAAACAACCCAAATGTCTATCAATAGGTGATGGATCAGCAAATTGAGGTATATCCATTTTATGGATATATCTCAGCAATAAAGGGAAAAAGTATATATATAAGAACATGAATCTCAAAAAAAAGTTATGCTGAATGAAAGAAGCAGACTAAAAAGAAAACACACTGTATATATTTCATTTTTTAAAATTCTAGAAAACACAATCTATAATTACAGAAAGCAGATCAGTTGTTGCCTATGGAGGAAACGGGGTTCCTGAAGAGGGCAAAAAAGAGAAATTATCAAAAGGTACAAGAAAACATTTGGAGCCCTAACCGGTTTGGTTCAGTGGATAGAGTGTTGGCCTGCGGACTCAAGGGTCCCAGGTTCGGTTCCGGTCAAGGGCATGTACCTTTGTTGCGGGCACATACCCGGTGGGGAGTGTGCAGGAGGCAGCTGATCGATGTTTCTCTCTCATCGATGTTTCTAATTCTCTATCCCTCTCCCTTCCTCTCTGTAAAAAATCAATAAAACATATTTTTTTTAAAAGAAAAGATTTGGAAATGATGGAAATGTTCATTACTTCGTGGTGATGACTTGATAGATTTATACATATGTTAAAATGTATCAAATGGTATACTTTAAATGAGCAATTTGAAGGACGTCAATTATATCTCAATAAAACTATTTTAAAATGATACCAATTTGGAAGAAGGTATTATACCAGGGTGAGCAAAATTAGGTTAGTAATAATAACAAAGAGTATAATAATTAATAAATGAATAATAATACAAGAATAAATTCTGTTTCGTGTCCTCACAACTGTAGATCTACTTTTGCCCGCCCCTGTATATGTGAAATGGGGCTTCAGAAAATGCAGCGAAGTCTGAAAATTTCTGAGGATAGGACTCTGAATATTCCAATTGGAACATGAACATTAGCTGGTTAACTTTGAGTGAAAATTATAGCAGATAGAAAATTGGGACTGCTACATCCATGGCTAAAATGTTTTTATCTCCTCTAATGAAGAGTGGTTAGTGACTATAGATACTATAATCAGCCACTTACAAGCCTACATTTACTGTTTAAAAATTATCTTTAAATCATTGATAGCTTTACTTTGTGTCTTCAGAATCAACCTCAGTTCTTCCAAAGTGTTATTTTAAAGAACTCCATTCCGCCACTGTTGAAATAGAAAGCATATCTGAGGAGCTGCAATGAAACATCTTGTTGTAGACAAGAGCTATTTCTAACGGAGCACAAGCCAAGACGCTAGTCATCCCGATACTGGTTCCGTCACAGCCCCAGACAAGGGCCGCACCTGAAGTGAAGTTGCCAAGCCACCCAGTGTGGCACACATTACAGAGGAAGAGCTCAAAATGGAAAAAACTCAAAGGCAGAACCTGAAGAGCCTAAGGATGCATCGGCCACAGTTAATCTAATTGAATTAGAGTCAGTCATCATGCCACTTTGAGTCCTGTTTTCTGGGACCGGTAAGAAAGGTGAAAGCTTTACTGAATCTCTTACAAGAACCCAGCATTATGCATTTATATGGAAAAGTAAAAGAACTAGAATAACCAAAACAATTCAAAGATCAAAGTTGGAGAACTCATAGTACTTGATTTTTCAGACTTATAATAAAGCTATAGTGATCAAAACAAGGTGGTATTAGTGAAAAGAAAAACGTCAATGGAACAGGATAAAGAATCCAAAAGGACATAGACACAAATATAGTTAGTTAGTATTTGGTAATGGTGCAAAAGCAATTCACTGGAGAAAGGATTTCTTTCAACAAAGGGTGCAAGAACAATTGGACATCCATACGTCAAGAAGGAAAGAAAGAAAGAGAAAGAGAGAGAGAGAGAGAGAGAGAGAGAGGAAGAAAGAGAAAGAATCTTAACCTATACTCAATGCTTTATACAAAAAAAAAAAGCAAAATGAATCATAGATCTAAATGTAAAACAAAAATATTGTAAAAGACAACAAAGGAGGAAGGAAGGGAAGGACGAATACAGAACCCTAATTAACATCTGCTACAGATACCTATTCATTTTCCTAATTGTTTAGAGAAGGTTTAATTCACCAAACTGAGAGGAGCTTCTCAACAATTCATTCTCTGTCCACTGAAAGGAGAGATAGTAATTTCCAAGATGTCTCTAATAGGCATCTATTAAATGCTATTCTAACCCTGGCTGGTTTTTCTCAGTGGTTAGAGTGTCACCTACATACCAAAAGGTCATGGGTTCAATTCCCAACCTAGGACACATACCTTGGTTGTGGTTCAATCCCCAGCCCTGGTTGGGGCATGTGCAAACTGATCAGGATCATTAAATGCCATCAGCAGCTCACCATTTTCGTTTTCAAATCTTAATTCCCCAGTAAAGTTACTCCAAGACTCCTCTAAAAAAAAATTGTACAATTTAATTAATAAAACATGACATAACCCTATTGACCCATATTTGGGCAAATTGTCTATCAAGGATGAGGACTTCACTAGGTAAATCAATATGTACTACTTATAGCCTATAATTAAAAAAAGAAAACTTTCAGAGTCAAAGGCTATTGCTAAAGCAACAAATGAAAAAACTCCAGTAGAATGAGTTGAACATTTATGTAGTGGAGGAGCTTTCTCCTTATTAGGGTTGAAAAGGGTTTGTAAAGTTTTATGAGAGGCAATTCTCGAGTGACTGGAAGATACTTTCTATTGCTCAGGCTTTTTGCACTTATATTCCTTTTTCTTTCTTTCTTTCTTTTTTTTTTTAACTAGGTGGTGGCATGCTAAACAAAATCAACCAAAATCAACTCTGAGGATTCCTGGAAAGCAATTATTTGCCAGATAAGGCATTTTGTAGTGGAATTGTAAAATTGCACTTTATTATCATTTTATGTTTAACTAGACACAAGTAAAATATTAAAAGGTAGAAGATGAGAGGATGCTATTTAAAAAAAAAACACACACACAACATTTTGGCCAAATGAGTATTCCTTGAAGAAAAAATAATAATTCTATAATTAGCATGAGAAACTTTTATTTAAAAATTAAATACAAGATCATATTACCTCCAATACAATTTCTACATTTATTGCTTTTATTCAGGATTTCAATATTTCTTATTTCTTACCTTGAAACCAACCCTTAGTTTATTGCCAAGTTCAAGTCTTGCCCCCTCCACTCAAGTCAAATTTGATCTTATCATTCTGATTTTTTTAAAAGAATTCCAATAACTCTTTTGAAAATTCAAAACCACAATATCTAGCCTGCTACCCAGCCACTTCACAATCTAGCTGTCGCCCTATCTCTGGACGTCTCTACCTCCCCACCACTGCCGCAAACTCACGCCCTTCACTCTACCAGTCTGAATGGTCACCTTCAGGAGGAAAGTTATCTTTTCCAACTCCACGACTGCTACAGACAAAGGGCCAGGATGAGAAGAGCAAGGTACTCTCTTCCAAGTTTAAAGGGGCACCAAAACACTCAGAAATCAAGACAAATATTTTAAGGTAACATTTTAAAAATCTAAATCAGTGCAAAAACATCATAATGAATGTAATATCAATTTTTTTAAAAAGACAGTATCGTTTATCCCTGCCTGAATTTTATCCTGCGTAGGAAAGTCTTACTTACATTCAAAAACTAACTTAAATAGTATCTCTGCCTTCCCAGAGAGTGCACTTTTCTCTGCCTCTAACTCCACCACCCTTTAACTTTTCTCCAGTTGGTCTCATACTTACCTCTTCACTTACATATATTTTCAGGTGAACTGTGAGAACTTTTAAACCATCTGTGTACCCCAGTGATGAATACATACTAGGAGTTCCACAAATATCTGCTGCATGAATAAATATGTAGGTTACAGTAAGTAGAGAGTGAGGCACAAAATTTGGCATCAGAAACAGAAATTTTAATTCCATGTATTTATCAATTTGATAATGCTGAGTATATCTCTGAGTATGACCTCACTTCCATAGGACTGAGTACTTATCAAATTTGTTGAAGGAGAAGCCATATAAAGAGAATAGATATTTATTTATTCATTTGAAGTGAGCAAGGTGAAGAAAGAGAGGGGCAACGTGGCTTACCCAGCTGAAAGAACTACAAGTTTAAAACAGAGTCAGGAAAAGTATCAAGTGCATTGTTCGGGGAACTGCCAGTGGTTCCGCGTGGTTCATGTAAACAGAGACTGAACATCAGAGGATAAGACAGGAAACTAAGTCGGCACAGACCCTGGGTGAGGCTCTTGTCTGATATTCCATCCGGGAATATGTGGCCTAACTGAGTTAACCTTGAATTAACAATAATGAGTTTTTGCCAAAATTTAAATGGAGTACATAAGCTGAGTTTGGCTTTGGAGGAAAAATAAGCCATAATACATTCAGGCTTGTGAACTATTACCTATTTCAAATGCACCATTGAATAAGATTTTAAGAGGAATATATAGCACAGATAGAAATTCTTGAGATATTAGGGAAGTAGATTATATAAAATTTGTCAACATACTCATAGAAGGCAGATTGGTTATTGAGAGTGAGGTATTTAGATTAGAAGTGTAAGTCGTGAGACGGTATAATCATAAATAGAAGCAGCGGCATTTTAAATTTTTCTAATATAACGTGGGCACCAAATTATCAGGCCTTAGTGCTACTGTCTTTTCTCAAAAAATCCGTTCTATAGTTGTGTCCAGACATTTCTTGGATTTCAAATGTTCTCTTGTTTGTCTCCCTGCACATTGTGTATTTATTTGCTTTATAATGGTCTTCTCATTTTTAGGTGTGTACTCCCTGAAATAGTACTCTGAAGGATAAGAGGGAAGGACTCAAGCATAAATTCAAAATATATGGTGTCCAGCGTTGCACCTGCTCAGGCGTGCCATCAGCTGGAGCCAGAATGTCCTCACTCATTTCCTTTTTCTCCTTCCACACTCAACTCCAACCATAAAGCTCTGCTGATTTTTAAAAATGACAAATGTTTTATAAGTGCCATCTCTTTATTCTTCACAAATATCTAACAATACAGACATCATTAATCTCTGCTCATAGGTGAAGAAACAGAGGACAGCAAATTTTCTCAAAGCTATGCAGTAAACCAAGATTTCATGTACCTTATACTTGGCCAAAAATATCACAAATTCCCACCCTCTATTTTCTATTCCACAGCGCTCATCACTTGTGGTAGATTAATGGCTCCAAATCTCCATCACCCCGGCCCCTAGACCCATAGCCTTTGCCATGTAGCTTCACAGTCCCCTTCCTTGAAGAGGAATATACTCCACCCTTCACCTGGGGCTCAGCCTGCTGGCTAATCTCCCAGTCCCTTCCCCCTCCAGCAGGTCCCAATCGCCCGATCAGGGCTGGGCTCTGGGCTGGGACTGGGAACTGGGGGTCGGTGGTGGTGGATGTGAGCAGTGAGGAAAGGAGGAGGGGAGAGGCGGGGAGGCAGGGAGGCGGGGAACCTGATCGGCCCTGATCGCCAGCCAGGCCTAGGGACCCTACCCATGACCGAATTTTGTGCACTGGGCCTCTAGTCATAAGTAATGCTGCAAAGAACATTGGGTGCATATATTCTTTCTATGTTATTGAATTTATTGGGGTGATATTGATTAATAAAACCATATAGGTTTAAGGTGTACAATTCTATAATATATCATCTGTATATTATATTGTGTGTTCACAACCCAAAGTCAGGTCTCCTTCCATCACCATTTATTCTCCCTTTATCCTATTCTACCTCTTTCCACCCCTCTTTCCCTCTGGTAACCACCATACTGTTGTCTGTCTCTGACAGGGTTTCTTTTTTTGTTGTTTAATCCCTTTACCTTTTTCACCTAGCCCCCCAACCTTCTCCCCTCTGACAGCTGTCAGTTTGTTCTCTGTATCTGTGAGTCTGTTTCTATTTTGTTTATTAGCTTATTTTGTTCATTAGATTCCACATATAAGTGAAATCATATGTACTGGTCTTTCTCTGACTGGCTTATTTCACTTAGCATAATACTCTCCAGGCCCATTCATGCTGTTGGAAATGGAAAGATTTCATTTTTTGTGTGTGACTGAGTAGTATTATATTGTGTAAATGTATTACAGCTCTTCTATCCATCCACCTACTGATGGGCACTTGGCCTGCTTCCAAATCTTGCCTATTGGAAATAATGCCACAATGAATGTAGGACACATATATTCTTTAGAATTAGTGTTTCTGATTTCTTCAGATATATCCCCAGAAGTGGAATCACTGGGTCATAAAGCAGTTCCATTTTTAATTTTTTGAGGTAACTCCATACTGCTTTCCACAATGGTTGCACCAATCTGCATTCCCACCAACAATGCACAAGGATTCCCTTTCTCCACATCCTCACCAGCACTTGTTGTTTGTTGATTTATTGATATCCATTCTGACAGGTATTAGGTGATTTCTCATTGTGGTTTAAATTTGCATTCCTCTTATAATTAGTGACGCTGAGCATCTTTTCATATGTCTGCTGGCCATCTGTAGGGCCTCTTTGGAGAAGTGTCTATTCAATTCCTCTGCCCATTTTTCAATTGTATTCTTTTTTTTTGGGGGGGGGAGTTCAGTTGTATATATTCTTTATAAATTTTGGATACTAACCCCTTATTAGATGTATCATTAGCATATATGTTCCCCCATTCGGTGGGTTGTCTTTTCATTTTGTTGATGGTTTTTCTTTGCTGTGCAAAAACTTTTTAGTTTTATGTAGTTCCATTTATTTTGTTTGTTTGTTTATTTCCCTTGCCAGAGGTGATATATCAGAAAAAGTAATGCTATGAGAAATGTCCATGATTTTACTGCCTATGTTTTCTTCTAGGAGTGTTATGGTTTTGAGTCTACATGTAAGTCTTTACTCCATTTTGAATTTGTTCTTATATGTGGTTTAAGAAAGTGTTCTAGTTTCATTTTTTTGCATCTGTCCTATTTTCCCAACATCATTTATTGAATAGACTATCTTTACCCCATTGTATGTTGTTGCCTCCTTTGTCAAATAGTAATTGACATGACATAGGCATGGGTTTATTCCTGGGCTCTCTATTCTGTTCCATTAGTCCATATGTCTGTTTCTGTTTGTTTGTTTGTTTGTCAATGCCATGCTGTTTTGATTATTATGGCTTGTAGTATAGATTGATATCAGGTAGCATGATTCCTCCAACTTTTTTCTTCTTTCTCATGATTGCTATGGCTGTTCTGGGTCTTTTGTGGTTCCATATAAATGTTTGGATTATTTCTCCTAGTTTGTGAAATACACCATTGGTATTTTGATAGGAATTGCATTGAATCTATAAGTCGCTTTGAGTGTATGGACATTTTAATGATGTTAATTTCTTTCCATTTTGTTTTACTTTTTATTTAATTTTTAAATTTTTATTATTGACACTATTACAGATGTCCCATTCTTCTCCCTTCCTGCCCTCGCCCTTTAATTCTTCCTATTCACGAGCCTGGTATATGCTTCCATTTATTTGTATCTTCTTCAGTTTCTTTCTTCAGTGTCTTATAATTTTCCAAGAACAAGTCTTTTACCTTCTTGGTTAAATTTAATCCTAGATTTGTTTTTGTTTGTTTTTTTATGCAGTTGTAAATGGGATTGTTTTCTTAGTTTCCCTTTATGATAGTTCATTATTGGTGTACAAAAAATTGCAACCAATTTCTGGACATTTATTTTATATCCGGTTACTTTACTAAATTTATCAGTTCTAGTCGTTTTTTGTGGAATTTTTAGTGTTCTCTATATTCAGTATCATGTCATCTGCAAATAATGACAGATTTACTTCTTCCTTTCCAATTTGGAGCCTTTTATTTCTTCTTTTTGTCTGATTGCTGTGGCTAGGATTTTCAGTACTATGTTGAGTAAGAGTAGTGAATAAGTCTTCTTCCTGGTCTTAAGGGAAATGCTTTTAGTTTTTCCCCATTAAGTATGATGTTAGCTGTGGATTTGTCATATACGGCCTTTATTATGTTGTGATATGTTCCTTCTATTTCCACATTGCTGAGAGTTTTTATCATAAATGGGTGTTAGGTTTTGTCAAATGATCATATTATTTTTATCCTTCATTTTGTTTATGTGGTGTAGTACATTAATTCTTTGCAAATATTGTACCAACCTTTCATCCCAGGAATAAATCCCACTTGATCATGGTGCATGATCTTTTTTAATGTATTGGTGGATTCAGTTTGCTAATGTTTTGTTGAGGATTTTAGCATCTATGTTCATTAGGGATATTGGCCTATAATTTTTTCCCCCTCGTAGTGTCTTTATCATGTTTTAGAATTAGGATAATGCTGGAAGTATTCCTTCCTCTTGAAATACTTTGAGGAATAGTTTGAAGAGGATAGGTGTTAGTTCTGTGAATGTTTGGTAAAATTTACCTAGGTCCGAACTTCTGTGTATTGAAAGTTTTTTAACTAGTGCTTCCATTTCACTAGTTATAATATGCCTGTTCAGATTTTCTGTGTCTTTTTTTATTCAGTTTTGGAAGATTATATGTTTCTAGGAATTTATCTATTTCTTCCAGATTATCCAATTTGTTGGCATATAGTTGTTCATAATATTTTCTTATAATCCTTTGTATTTCTGGAGTATCAGTTGTTACTTCTCTTTCATTTCTGATTTTATTTATTTGGGTCCTCCTTTTTTTTCTTTTCTTGATGAGTCTGGTTAAAGGGTTTATCAATCTTGTTAATTTTTTCCAAAAACCAGGTCTTGGTTTCATTGACCTTTTTTATTTTTTTAGACTCTATTTTGTTTATTTCTATTCTGATCTTTATTATTTCCTTTCTTCTACTCTCTTTGGGCTTGCTTTATTGTTGTTTTTCTAGTTCTTTTCATTGTAAGGTTAGATTGTTTATTTGAGATTTTTCTTGTTTTTTGAGGTGGGCCTGTAATGCTATCAATTTTCCTCTTAAGACTGCTTTCACTGTTCCCCATAAATTTTGGGTAGTGTTCCCATTTTCATTTGTCTCAAGGTATCTTTTGATTTTTTTCCCCTTGATCTCATTGTTAACCCATTTATTATTTAGTAACATATTATTTAGCCTCCATATGTTTGTGTGTTTTTTAGTTTTCTTCTTGTAATTGACTTCTAGTTTTATCCCATTATGGCCAGAGAAGATGCTTGATATAATTTTAATTTGCTTAAATGTCTTTGACACTTGTTTTGCATCCTAACATGTGGTCTATTCTAGAAAATATTCCATGTGCACTTGAAAAGAATGTATGTTCTTCTGCTTTTGTGATCCTGGCTGGGGATCCCAGCATGGGGTCAAGTCCACTTGCTCCTCTGGGGGAATCTTTGAAGCTGAGATATCCCTCCAGACTCTCAGCTGCTGCACGTGGGGACAGAGTCAGCCCTTTTCTCATTTCCGCCTTTCCTACCGGTCTTGATTAGGCTTCTTATTTAAATCCTTGGTAATAAGACTTCTGTTTGGCTAGTCTTCAGTTGCTTATTCAGGTTGATTGTTCTACTAGTATATTTGAGTTATAATTTCAGTTTGGTCCTAGGAAGAGGTGAGTGTGGCTTCCACGTACTCCACTGCCATCTCTGTATCTCTGGAACTAAACTTTTCTTACAAGGGTCTACAAAGTCTCTAAGTTATAATGTTTACATTTCTAAATAATGGAATGATAGAATCCCCTACTTACTTATAGGGGATTCTATCATTCCATTATTTGTTTCCTCTTCCTTATTCTTCTCCCCAAATGATAATGCAATGCTGTGTAACAATGTCATTTTTCATTAGTTTATTCATTCATTTGAAAAACTTATTATGTTAGGCATTAGACAAAGCTCTGTCAATAGAAACTTATCCTATATAATAAATAGGCAATATGCAAATTAACCCTCACTCCCTCACAAGATGGTTACCTATGACCAGGCCAGCAGGGTGGTTAGTGAGGGACAACCAAATGACTGAACAAGCAAGTTGCATGGGGTGACCAGGCTGGCATGGGGATTAGTGAGGGACGACCAAATGACTGAACAAGCAGGCTGTGTGGGCAACTAGGCCGGTGTGTGGGGGGGGGGGGGGCGTGAGGGGCAACCAGGCTGGCAAGGGGAGGCAGTTGGGGGTAACCAGGCTGGCTTGGGGGGGCAGTTGGGGGCGATTAGGCTGGTGGGGGGGGGGGAGGAAGTGAGGGGCAATTAGGCCAGCAGGGGGGTAGTTGGAGGCAACCAGGCTGGTGGGGGGTAGTTAGGGTGACTAGACCAGTGGGGGGGGTGCAGTTGGGAGCAACCAGGCTGGCAGGGGGGCAGTTGGGGGCGATTAGGCTGGTGGGGGGGGGGAATGAGGGGCAATTAGGCCAGCAGGGGGGTAGTTGGAGGCAACCAGGCTGGTAGGGGGGGTAGTTAGGGGTGACCAGGCTGGCAGGGGGGATGCAGTTGGGAGCAACCAGGCCAGCAGGGGAGGGCAGTTGGGGGTGATTAATCTGGCAGGGGGGGCAGTGAGGGGTGACTAGTCCAGTGGGGGGGGGCAGTTGGGGATGACCAGGCTGGCAGGGGAGGGGGGCAGTTAGGGGCAACCAGGCTGGCAGAGTTGGCAATTAGGGGCGATCAGGCTGGCACACAGAGGCAGTGAGGGGCAATCAGGCCTGCAGGGGGGGGGGGCAGTTAGGACCGACCAAGCAGGTGGGCAGGTGAGCCATTAGGAGCCAGCAGTCCAGGATTGTGAGAGGGATGTCCAACTGCTGATTTAGGCCCGAAACCAGCAGTTGGGCATCCCCCGAGGGGTTCCAGATTGGAGAGGGTGCAGGCTGGGCTGAGGGGACCCCTCCTGTGTACGAATTTCATGCACCGGGACTCTAGTAAGTAAAAAAAATATATTAGGACAAATACTAAATTAAAGAACCTCTCAAAAATTTTTTCCATAACGAAGTTATTACTTTTACTCATAGGTAGACAATTATGATGTATTCAGGCTCTAATTTTTTGGAGAGAATATCTTTATTCTAATAGTAAATAGCGTTGCCTTGGTCAGGTGGATCAGTTGGTTGGAATGTCATCCCATACACCAAAAAGGTTGCAAGTTCGATTCTCCGTCAGGGCACATAACTAGGTTGTGGATTCAATCCCCAGTAGGGGCGCCTATAAGAGGCATCTGATTTCATATCTATATATATCTCTCTCTCACCCTTCTTCTCTCTCTAAAATCAATAAATATATCCTCAGGTAAAATAAAGAAGACTTAGTGAACAAATAATCATCTTTCAACTGATTGTCAATTTTCCTCCTTGATAGAACTGTCTATGCCAGCCTAACAGGCAGGAGTCCTGTCTCATCTACATGACAGCTAGTGCTCTATCCAATTCTCAGTACACTCACAGCCTGTCTTTATGTCTTAATAGGGGCTAGGGATTCATGAGTCATAGGGACATACCTTATGATGAGGTATTGTTATGGACTGAATTGAGTACCTCCCACCCCAAAAAATATTGGCTTCCTAACCCCCAATTCCTCAGAATGTGATCTTATTTGGAGATAGGGTCCTAGAAGGAAATCAAGTTACAGTGAGATCATAAGAATAGGCTGTAATCCAATATGACTGATGTTCTTATAAAAGGGGAAATTTGGACACAGAGACAGATATGCATAGAGGGAAGACAGTGTGAAGAGACATGAGGAGACAATCATCTATAAGCCAAGAAGGGAGGCCTGGCACAAATCCTTCCTTCACAGACCTCCAAAGGCAGCAACCTTGCTGACACCTGGATTTTGGACTTCTAACATGCAAAACTGTGAGGTATTGTGGTATTTGGTTATGGCAACTCTAGCAAACTAATACAGGCGCCTTACCACAGTGAATTCCTCTCTAGACATAAGGAGGCCCACTTAAAAAGAACTAGTCATAAGTGCTAAAACTGTGCTTGCCTGTAAGCAAGATGCTTTCTGTAAAATTAAACAAGTGCATCTGTTTCTATGACACCGCAGTTTTTTGTGGTACTTGAGCAATGACAAAAGTATGACTGTGGTTTTATGACTGACATTTCACAAGGGAAGGGGATAAATGTCTATTTAATAAACTACTTTTTTTAAATAGCAAAGGTGGAAATTTATTAAAGAACAAGTACAGATTCCCACGTGGGGAGGGGGAAAGAATCTCACAGAACGGACTCCCACATGGGGACGGGGAAAGAATCTCACAGCACAGACTCCCACGTGGGGAGGGGGAAAGAATCTCACAGAACGGACTCCCACGTGGGGAGGGGGAAAGAATCTCACAGCACAGACTCCCACGTGGGGAGGGGGAATGGGTCCCCTATTTAATAAACTACTTTTGAAGAATAAGAATTTTCATATAACCTTAAAATGGTAATTCCGAATTCACAAGAAGCCAAAATCATAAAATTCACTTTAGCATTTTTTTGTAATTATGTATTAATTAAATTAGTGATTTTGGAACTGTGGCATATGTGCTGAGGACATGAATTGTTAATATGAAAATGGGAATTTCTGATTTTAGTTAAAGTATATTTGCTTAAATTCTAGCATTGGCAAGGCTTTGGTTTTGACAAGCTTTGCCAAAGTTCTGCAGTTAGATTTCTATGTCAATTTCAAATGAAGAATATACTCAGAATTGTTTTTATCACAATCTCATAAATCCATAAATGTCTATAGCAAACTTTACATTTATTTACCATCTTTATAAACATTGCACCACTTCCTGATGTTTTTAATATCTGAGTTTCTTGATATGTCATAACTTAAACATCCCAACTTCCCTTAAACTTGCTCTTCCTCCCGCCTTGCATATTTCTGTTAATGGTAACACTATTCTTCCAATTGCAAGAACTGAATTATTCTAGATATCCTTCTATGTAAGTCAGGGTTCTCCAGGGAAACAGAACAAAGAGGAGATATTTCTAAAGAGATTGATTATGAGGAATTGGTTCATGCAATTATAAAGATGGAGAAGTCCCACAATCTGCTGTCTGCTAAGTGGAAACACAGGAGAGTCAGTGGTATAGTTCTAATTCAAACCCGAAGGTCTGAGAATCAGTGGAGCAGGTAAGTCCTTGTCCAAGTGTGAAGGCCCGAGGACCATGAGCACAAATGTCCAAGGACAGGAGAAGCGTTATCTTTATGCCAGCCTACTTAGCTTAATGTTCCTTTAAGCACAATGTCATGTAAGTTACTATTCTGCTCAAAATTCTCCTTTTCTAAACAATATAATCCAAAAATTTTAAATTTGTATCTTACTCATTCTTTATTCTTTACCTTCTCCAACTTCTACTTGCTATTTTTTCACACTCACCTCATTTTTCCCTTTTTCCATATTTAATTTTTTCTCAGAATGCTCATATCCTCTATCTATGCCATTCTATCAATTCTGCAAGGCTCATTTCAAAGAAAAGTTTTTCTTTTTCTGAAATCTGATGCAGCCACACAATCCCCTTGTCCCAAACCCTGGGTCCAGTGGAGTTCTGAATTCAGATTTTTTTGAAGTTCATACAGAGACTGTATACACATTCTGTCATTATGTAACATGCCCCCGGTGGAGCCTGATCAGTCCCTTGAAATCAAACACATCCATTTTTATGCAATAAGAAATAAAGTCACACTAAGTGAGATAAATAAATACTCTGGGTAGCTTCATGTCAGTGCATCAGAATTTGCAGTCAAATGAGTTTGCCACAAACTTATTTTTAAAAACTCAAGTTTTCAGAGCTTTATAGATTTTGAAATTGTGGGTCCTGTGGATTTTTTCTTTCTTATACTTAAAATGTTTACAGATTTATAACTTTGATTTATATTTATTTATACCTATCATATAAGGAGAACGTATTATTGGCCATATATTATGCTATATAGTTCATAGAGATGCATCAATTTAAAAACTACCAAGAAAACAGAACCCACTACAAGAATTTACAACAGAGTTATTAATTTAGGGAAATGGTCATACCAGTGGCTGAAGGAACTGAAAGCCAAACAGGGAAGAGTGAGGTTAACCAGAGAGTAGCAATGGCAGGAAGCCACTGTCACCCCTAGGATGGAGAGACAAATGGAGGAGGCGACATTGCAGAGGCCCAGGGCCTTGGGGACACCTGAAGGAAGTAGGAGGCTACGTGGTCTCCTCAGTAAGTGCTGGTTCCATGGAGGGGATGCAGCTGCCACCAGAGAATATTCCTGAAGCAGAGAGGAGGGGAAATGCCCTGGCTTCTTCTTTCTTCCCACCCCCTCAGTCTTCCATCAGCCAGAAGTCTGTTGACTCAGGAGCCTGGGAAATGCAGCCTGGAGGAGATAGCCCCCTCTGTGATACAAAGTAGAGCTGGGGAAGGGCAAAGAATGGATTGAATACAAACCATCCCAAGACCAGCTTGATACATTATGTACCTTAACTCTTTTACCTCTATAAGGAAGACACTATTATTATCTTTTACAAACGAAGGAACTGAGATACAAAGAGGTTAAAAACGTGCACCGCTAGTTAGCAATGGTAGCCCAATGGCCAACCCACTTCTATATCCAGAGTCTATTCTAAACATCACAGTGCCCTGGATGCTCAAGGGGCTTGTTTATTGAGTACTTCCTAGGTAGAGTCTGGAGATACAAATATGAATGAAAGGCTGGAGTTAGAGCACGACTTAACTCAGCACACTATTCATTTCAACCAATATTATAGAAAGCAGAAAAATCAACGGTTGATCCTCCACAATTGTGAAAGCAGTTTAACAGCACATTCATAAACTGAGTCTTCATGCTATATTTAGACATAATGCCGATTATTTGTTCCATGTGAGAAAAATTGCCAGATAAGTAGCAGCAATTGCTGAGGAACACATTAATTTCTCAGTGAAAAATCAGCATTTGCTTAGGGGAAGATATAAGAAAGACCATTTTATTTACTGCCTATAAAATGCAAGTTTCTGAGAATGAATAAGATTTAGGAAGGCCAGGCAAGCCCTCCTCTAAGCCCCTGAGGTCTGGTTTCCTTCTCTACAATAAAAAGGGTGGAAGAAAGAAGGCCAGTGAAAAAAAGAACTAAGAGAAAAATAGGCAAACTCATTCCTTGAACTAGATAATGTTTGTAATGAAAAAGATAAGATAGTATGGAACTTTACAAGTACACTACCCACCATTACATGGAGTTTTCTAGACTGTACAGTCATTCAGTGTGGTCCTAAAGTTAAAATATATGCAAATATGTTGAAAGTCTGTTATGGCTATTGTTGTCCTGGTCCCAGAAACAGTTGGGAGCCCTTAATTCAACTAATATTTAGAGTACCCAGGTGTGACACTTCCTTTTCTTCCTTCTTCTTTGCTACAAGTCTTCTGTCTCCCCCTGATGTTTAATAGAAAAGGGAGATAGAGCAGGAGCAGAAATCCAGCTTTCCTTTATAGGTCAGTGTTATTTAAAGAAGAAAAAAGAAGTGTATATAGCTTCATTTGCAAAAATGTATTCCCTTAACTGTTGCATTTTTACAACTGTTGATAAAAATGCCTTTTCAGTTATATACTTGCTTTTCTTTTAGGAATGTCACTATCTACACTAATAAAAGAGAAAGATGCAAATTGGCCGTACCTTCACAATGCCCACTAGCCAATCAGGAGTGAGTATGCAAATTAAACCAACAAAGATGGCAGGTTATTTTGCATACGCAGGCGTGGAGCGGCCAGGGGCGGGGAAGGACGCAGGTGTTCCACTCTGCCCCAGCAGCTCCGGGCCTCTGGGCAGTGTGGGAAGTTGGAAAGGTGGCTCTGGCCGGAGCGAAGGCGGTGTCCGCAGCCAGGAGGAGGAAGGCCCATTCTTGTACGAATCTTCGTGCATCAGGCCTCTAGTTGTTAAATATTCTACCAAAATTATCTTCTAATTCTGATAGCTTTTCAGGTTGACTGAAAAGTATGAAATAAAAGAACTTAAATCTATGTACTTAAAGGTGGCAATTCAAAACCATTCTATCCTAAGTAACTATTTCTAGTTTGGCAGGACAGAAATGAAGTAAACGTATACTTTCCTGTAAACTTCATTCAAAAACTATCATTCCTAATTAGAATAAGTCAATAAAACATCATCTCTTACATTACCTGGGAGAATAAACCAGAATTATCTGGAGAACACACGTGAGAACCTCCTCCTTTGCGGTCTCCCTGACAGTACCTCCTCAGTCCAGGGAGAGCCTTCTGGTGTAGGCTCAATGATTAGGAACCTAGGACATGTTTCCACTCTTTTGCTTTCAAATGTAGACTGATTTTCCTAAGTAGTGTTGTTTGTCAACTGTATTAGGGTTTCGGGTATTGGTCTGTGATTTTATGTTCTTAAACTGGTGGTGTTAACTTGTCATATATTAAAGGCTGGTAAGTCTATAGGATTCCTGTGGAGACTCTGGGTATTAGTTGAGTTTTCTGGAAAGCTAATAAACACAATTTGAATCCTAACTGGTTTGGCTCAGTATATAGAGTGTCAGCCTGTGAACCAAGGGATCGTGGGTTCAATTCTGATTGGGCTGGGCCCGGGCCCTGGTTGGGGCTCATGCAGGAGGCAACCAATCAATGTGCTTCTCTCACATTGATATGTCTCTCTGTCTTTCCCTCTCTCTTCCACTATCTCTAAAAATCAATGGAAAAATATCCTAGGAGGGGAATTAAAAAAAGTCAAAAACATAATATTCTCATAATATCTTACACTTAATACTCAATGAACACTTGTGAATTATTTTTAAAATAAAAGTGAAAAAAATGCTGACAAATGTTGGATTTTTGTAACACGGGATTAGTTTTGTTACCTCTCCTCAAATTCTAGGGTCATCTGTGACTATAAATCCTCTTTGACCCACAGACTATTTTAGTTGTGAGTTCTTTTAGGTCTCTTGTATGAGTGCCTTCCAGTTCCAGCTATTTATTTGCACCTATGTTGTCATTAAGTTTACTATACTGTACCTTTATCACTATTCCAGCACCTTTGACCTTCCAACTTCAAACTGGAATTTTGGAGGAAAAATCTTAGCATCTTTCTTAGCAAAGAATGAAGCATACAGTTGATTGGACCTCTGCTTACCTCCCCCCCGCCCCCCGCTGCCCCCAATTCCTAAAGACCTCTTTCATGTCCTCATCCAATTGTGCTGTGTTAGATTAGGCTCTGACAGACCTGAGAAGTAAGGAAACCTATTTTCTAGCTTCTTTGCTACCAAACTCCCAATCCCCAGGAGCCACTATTCTTTACCACACTCCAACTGTCAGTACCCCTCTCTGACAAGGAGTCTCACATGCTCAGGTGACCTCAGTCCTTCCTGCCCTAGATGAAGCCAGTCTAGCTTTACAAGTTCCCCCTGGTAGTGACAGCAGGATCAAGACTCTGAAGTGCCAGGTGACTCTGACAAGAAGTAAATAGTTTGTTTTTTTTATCTTTACTATTAAAAGTATTACAGGTGTACTTTTTTCCCCTATTGACCCTCTCCACCCACTCTTGCCCCTCCCAGGCCTTCCCTGCACTATTGTCTGTCCATGGGTTATGCAGATATGCATGCAAATTCATTGGTTAATCTCTTCCCATGCACCTCCCTCTTCCCTCTGAAATGCATCAGGTTTTTGCATGCTTCAATGTCTCTGGAACTTTTTTGCTCATTTTGTTCATTAGATTCCACATATAAGTGAGATCATGTGACACTTCTCTTTCTCTGTCTGGCTTATTTCGCTTAGCATAATGCTCTCCAGGTCCCTCCATGCTGTCTCAAAGGGTAAGAGATCCTTCTTTTTCATAGCTTCATAGTACTCCATTGTGTAAATGTACCACAGCTGTTTTATCCATTCATCTACTGATGGGCACTTGGATCCAGATTAACACTGCTATGAACATAGGGGTGCATATATTCTTTCTGAAAAGTGTCTCAGTCTTCTGAGGATATATTCCTAAAAGTGGGATCACTGGCTCAAATGGTAGTTCCATTTTTAATTTATTGAGGAAACTCCACACTGTTTCCATAGTGGTTGTCTCAATCTGCATTTCCACCAACAGTGTACTAAGATTCCTTTTTCTCCAATTTCTCTCCAGCACTGTAACATGAGATGTCTGATATTTTGCTATCTATTGTTTTTTCTAAGATTTTTATGGTTTCACAATGTATATTTAAGTCTTTTATCCATTTTCAGTTTATTCTTGTGTATGGTATAAGTTGGTGGTCTAATTTTATTTTTTTGCATGTACCTGCCCAATATTCCCAACACCGTTTATTGAAGAGGCTGTCTTTACTCCATTGTATGCTCTTGCCTCCTTTGTCAAATATTGATTGTAATGGTTTGAGTCAATTTCTGGTTTCTCTGTTCTGTACTATTGATCTATGTGCCTATTCTTGTGCCAGTGACTTTGTAGTATAGCTTGATGTCCAGTATTATGATCCAACCAATTTTGTTCTTCTATCTCAAGATTGCTGTAGCTATTTGGGGTCTTTTTTGGTTCCATATAAATTTTTGGAGTACTTGTTCTAGATCTGTGAAATATGCCAGTGGCATTTTGATAGGGATTGTATTGAATATATAGATTGCTTTGGGTAGTATGAACATTTTAAGGATATTAATCTTACCAATCCATGAACACGGTATATTCTTCCACTTGTTTATGTCATCTTCTATCTGTTTTTTCAACATTCTGAAGTTTTCTGAGTATAGGTATTTTACCTCCTGGGTTAACTTTATTCCTAAGTACCTTAAATTTTTTGTTACAATGGTAAATAGGATTTTTTTTTTTTTTTAGTTTCTCTTTCTGAGAGTTCATTTTGGTGTATAAAAGTGTCATCAATTTCTGGGTGTTAATTTTGCATTCTGCTACATTGCCGAATTCATTTATTAAATCTAGTAGTATTTTGTTGAAGTCTTCAGGGTTTTCTATGTACAATATCATGTCATCTGTGAATAATGAGAGTTTTACATCCTCCTTTCCAATTTGGATGCATTTTATTTTTTCTTCTGGTCTGATTACTGTGGTTAGGATTTCCAGTAGTATCTATAATAATAAAAGTATAATATGCTAATTAGACCAGATGTCCTTCCGGACATCCTTCCTGACGACCTTCCAGACAAAGCTGCCATGGCTGTGAATGCCTACTCTTGCACAAATTTCATTCATCGGGCCTCTAGTGTTAAATAAAAATAAAATTAGACAACCTTGTCTTATTCCTGTTCTTAGAGGAAATACTTTTAGTTTTTCCCCATTGAGTATGATGTTGGCTATAGGTTTGTCATATATGGCCTTTATTATGGTGAGGTATGATCCCTCTATTCCCACTTTGCTGAGAGCTTTTGTCAAAAATGGGTGTTGAATTTTGTTGAATGCTTTTTCTGCATCTATTGATGTGATCATGTGATTTTTGTCTTGCAATCTGTTTATGTGCTATATCACATTTATTTATTTGGGAATATTGTACCAGCTTTGCATCCCTGGAATAAAACCACTTGGTCAACATGTATGATCATTTCAATATATTGCTGAATCTATTTGCTAATATTTTATTGAAGATTTTAGCATCTATGTTTATCAGGGATATTGGCCTGTAATTCTCTTTCTTTGTAGTGTCTTTATCTGGTTTTGGAATTAGGATAATGCTGGCTTCATAAAAAGAGTTAGAAGTATTCCTTTCTCTTAAATTTTTTGGAATAGTTTTAGGAGGATGTGTGTTAGTTCTTCTTTGAATATTTGTTAAAATTCCCCTGTAAAGTCATATGGGTCAGGGCTTTTGTTTGCTGGGAGATTTTTAAATTACTGCTTCAATTTCATTAGTTATCAGCCTATTCAAATTTTTTGCTTCATCCTGATTAAGTTTTGGAAGATTATATTTTTCTAGGAATCTTTCCAATTTGTCCAAGTTGTCCATCTTGTTGGAATATAGTTGCTCATAGTATTTTCTTACAAATGGTTGTATTTCTGTGGTGTCAGTTGTTATGTCACCTCTTTCATTTCTGATTCTATTTATTTGGGTCCTCTCTCTCTCTCTGTTTCTTGATGAGTATTGCTAAGGTTCATCAATCTTGTTTATCTTTTTTAAAGAATCTTGGGGGGGTTTATCTTTTGTATTTTTTTTGTTTGTTTGTTTAGTTTCTATGTCACTTATTTGTGCTCTGATCTTTATTATTTCTTTCCTTCTACTTAACTCTGGGATTTTCTTGTTCTCTTTCTAGTTCTTTAAGTTGTCGGGTTAGATAATTTATTAGAAATTTTTCTTGTTTCTTGAGGTAGGCCTGTAGGACTATGAACTTCCCTCTCAGGACTGCTTTCGCTGTGTCCATAGATTTTGGGTTGTTGTGTTTTCATTTTCATTTGTTTTCAGGAAGTTTTTTATTTCTTCCTCGATCTCCTTGGTAACCCATTTATTGTTTAATAACATGCTATTTAGCCTCCATGTGTTTGAATATTTTGGGGTGTTTTTGTTGTGGTTGATTCCTAGTTTCATGCCCTTGTGACCTGAGAAGAAGCTTGATATAATGTCAATCTTCTTGAATTTTTAGAGACTTAGTTTGTGTCCAACATATGGTCTATATGTGAGATTGTTTCATGTGCGCTTGAGAAGAATGTATGTTCTGCAGCTTTAGAGTTAAATGTTCTGTAAATGTCAATTAAGTCCATTTGAACTAGTGTGCCATTTAGGATTGCTGTTTCCTTGTTTATTTTTTTGTCTAGAAGATCTATCTAGTGATGTCAGTGGGATGTTAAAATCCCTTACTATAATTGTGTTGATGTTGATCTCTCCCTTAAAATTCTTCAGAAGTTTTATATATATATACTAGAGGCCTAGTGCACAAAAATCCTCAGCCCAGCCTGCACCCTCTCACAGTCCAGGAGCCCTCGGTCCTTACTGCCCGCCTGCTCGCTGCTCCTTAGTGCTGCCTCGGAGGCAGGAGAGGCTCCTGCCACTGCCGCTGCGCTTGCCTGGCTTCTGGCTGAGCAGCACTCCCCCTGTGGGAGTGCACTGACCACCAGGGGGCAGCTCCTGCATTGATCATCTGCCCCCTAGTGGTCAGTGCATGTCATAACAACCGGTCATTCTGCCCTTCAGTCAATTTGGATATTACCCTTTTATTATATAGGATATATGTGATCCTGTATTGAGCACATATATATTTACCAGGGTTATATCCCCTTGTTGTATTGATTACTTTAGTATTATGAAGTGGCCTTCATTATCTCTTGTTATGGCCTTCATTTGGATATCTATTTTTTCAGATATGAATATTGCTACCCCAGCTTTTTTTTTCATTTCCATTTGCATAGTAAATGTTTCTCTATTCCTTCACTTTTATCCTGTGTGAGTCTTATCCATTCAACTATCCTATGTCTTTTGATTGGAGCATTTAAGACATTTACATTTAAAGCTATTATTGATAGGTACTTATTTGTTGCTATTTTTATTATTTATGCCTGTGTTCCTCTCTCTCTCTCTCTCTCTCTCTCCTTCTCTCTCTCTCTCTCCACCCCTCTCTCTATTTCTTCTTCTTACAACAGTCCCTTTAGCATTTCTTGCAGTGCTGGTTTAGTGGTGATGAACTCTTTCAGCCTTTTTTGTCTGCAAAGCTCTTTATTTCACCTTCAATTTTGAATGATAGTCTTGCTGGATAGAGTAGTCTTGGATTCAGTCCATTGCTCTTCATTACTTTGTATACTTCATTCTAGTCCCTTGAGAAATCAGCTGATAGTCTAATGGGAACTCCCTTGTAGGTAACTATCTGTCACTCTCTTGCAGCCATTAAGATTCTTTCTTTGTCTTTAACTTTTGACATTTTAATTATCAGGTGTCCAGGTATGGGTCTTTTTTATGTCATCTTGATTGGGATTCTCTGTGTTTCCTGAACTTGAGTGACATTTTCCTTCATCACCTTAAGGAAATTTTGCCATTATTTCTTCAAACAGGTTCTCTAGTCCTTGCTCAGATTCTTCTCCTTCTAGAATCCCTACTATGCTCATGTTGTTATGTTTCATGTTGTCCCAAAGCTCCCTTCAACTCTTCTCCTGCTTTGTAATATTTTTCCCAATTGCTACTCTGAATGAGTGTGTTTTTTTCTACTTTGTCTTCTAATTTGCTAATTTGGTCCTCTGCTTCTTCTAGTCTACTTTTGATTATTTCCAGGTATTTTTTATTTCAGCTATGTCATTCTTCATTTCCACTTGATTTTTATTCATGGTTGACACCTGTTTTTTTAATACTGGTACAGTTTTCATTAAGTTTCACAGTGTTCTCATTAACTTGCTTACAGTTCTCACTAAGTTATTTGAGCACCCTTATAATCATTACTTTGAATTCTTTACCTGACAAATGCTTTGCCTTCATTTTATTTAGTTCCTTTTCTGGCAATTTCCCCTTTTCTTTCATTTGGGGTTATTGTTGTTTTTTTGTTGTTGTTTTGTTTTTTGTTTTTTTTTGCCTCCCCATGTTTGCTGTCCCTTTGTATTTGTTTCCAAGTATTAGATGAAACTGTTATACCTGCCATTCTTTGTGGCATGGTCTTATGTAGAAGATGTTTTGTGGGATACATTAGTGCAATCTCTTAGATCTCCTGAGCTGGGTACTCTAGGAATGCCCCTTGCTTGAGTTATTTTGGTTCTCATGTTGAAATGGATTGTGAATGTTATTGTCCTGTTCATGGATGGAATCTCCTCTCAGGCTGGCTGATTGTGAGACTCACCCCCAACCATGTCATGGAGGTGCTGACAGAACAGAACAAAATACAAAAAACAAAACAAAAAATGTACACAGACCCCTACAACAACATCAAAAGCAACCACAAAGTAAAAGAGAATTGAGGAAGAAAAAAGAAAGCAAGCATGATAGAAAAAAAGAAAAAATATATGAGGAAAAATTGTTGGGGGAGGAAGGAATATGAAGGGGCAAAGGTGTAATAAAGAAAATAAGAATAAAAAGTAGAGGAAGGGAAATGGTATAAAAGAAAAGAGGAAGAAAAAAATGAAAAGGAAAATAGAGAAGAAAGCAGACAGAAAATAAGAAAAGGAAGGAAGATGAGAAAGCAAGAAAAAAAGAAAAAAATAGAATAGGAAAAGGGAAGAAAAAAGTAGATATATGAAAGAAACAATAGAGACTAAAATAAAATAAAAAAATACTCCAAAAATTTATATGGAACCAAAAAAGACCCCAAATAGCTGCAGCAATCTTGAGAAAGAAGAACAAAATTGGTGGGATCACAATACTGGATATCAAACTCAACTACAAAGCCACTGGAATCAAAACAGCCTGCTGCAGGCATATAGATCAATGGAACAGAACAGAGAACCCAGAAATCAAACCAAGCCATTATACTCAATTAATATTTGACAATGGAAGCAAGAGCATATAATGGAATAAAGACAGTCTCTTCAATAAATGGTGTTGGGATAATTGGACAGGTACATGCGAAAAACAAAGTGAGGCTAGACCACCAACTTACACCATACATAAGAATAAACTGAAAATGGATAAAAGACTTAAATGTAAGTTGTGAAACCATAAAAGTCCTAAAAACCATAGGCAGCAAAATATCAGATATCTCACGTAGCAGAATTTTTACTGATACAACACAAGAGAAACAATGAAAAAATAAACAAATGGGACTACATCAAAATTAAAAGCTTCTGCACAGCAAAAGAAACGAGCATCAAATTGAAAAGGGAGCCCATTGTATGGAAGAACTGCATAGTTTTTGATTGAGTAAAAATGAGGAAAGTCAGAAACCTTGTTTGAAGCCCCAGATTTATCACAACTGGGATTTGGGGGGCAAGCTATTTGACCTTTCTGGCCTTCATTTCCTCATTCAAAAAGATAAGAATGGTAATAACTATAATCCATGGTTGTAAAGAGAATTAAATATGATACTATCTGTGAAAATATTTATAAAGTGAATTGAAAGGCACTAGAAAGCTGACGTTTGGATATTATTGTTGGATTCTATAAGGCACAGAAATCACGATGCTCTTTGGGTTCATGATAATTTTAGATGTTTTATAAGTTAGAGAGCCAAACATGGTGATATTAGTCACTAGTTAGCTTCTGCCCCACCGCTGTCCCCATTGTTCCTTCCCCTCTGGGGCATTTACAATTCCCAAGAAGTCCATTTAAAAGAGACAGTGAATATCTAAAGGTACAAGTCCATGATCTGGAATAGCAATACCAATTCAAGTACAAATAAGATGGCCCTATTCCCACCGATTTTTTTTATAGAATTCTTTTTTAATATCTCCAGATAAACTGATATCTTAGACATTAGATAAATCTCAAGATGGTTTGTTTTCTTGTAACCTGCCTCAAAAATTTAAAATGTTGCAATTCTTGTCATCTATTATTTCAGTCATGTACAATTCCAGAATTAACTAAACATTATTTTGTCTTTTTCCTTTGTAATTTTTTAAAAAGTACAGATGCAGCAAAGCATAATTTTCCAGAAACAGCTTTTAAAAGTAAAAATATAAAAAGCATCTAGTTATACTGCTTTTTATAACTTTCTCTTTTTACTTACCCTGTGGTACAGAGAGGGACTTCAGAGAGTCCACTCACTTCCCTAAATGGTATAAAATTGTTGTATGCGCATGCATCTTTCTGGGGAAAGGGCCCTTCCTCTTCACTGTGATCCAGGACTCCATCAAAAGTGAATAATGACTACTCTGTATGGCCCCTGACCACAAGCCAATCACAATGGGTGTTTGTGAACTGAAGACTTACTTTTGAGTTTTCTTTTATCTAACACAGGCTGCAGGTCTTTTCTCCAGTAATTGTAGTATTTGTTTGCTGCCTTAGTAACAGCAAAAAGCCAATGACTAGCACATCACACGCTGATGAAAGATAAATGCAAATGGATGAGTCCTGAATGTCACCCTTTGATCTTCAGCTTGTTGGGGTACCACTCTGGTTTTTTGTTTTTGCGGGTGCTTTTTTTTTTTTTTTTGGAAGGGGGTGCAGGGCAAGTTAGAAGCTTCTTTTGAACAGCTTTATTTTTTCATTTTTATTGGACAAGAAATTACATTCTGTTCAGCAAGGAACACATTATTCTATCATAGCTGCATTGAAAGAGAAGCATTTTCAAAATGAATATGACATAGAGGAGAGATATAATCCCTGAAAGAAGTTTGGCTCAGTAAGGTAAACAGAAAAAAATCATTCTGGAGATTTATGGGGAACAATGACCTTGGTCATACCAGACTTTCTATTTGAGAAAGAGCAAAATCCTTTCTATAGGTATTGATATTCATTTTTGTGTTTGAATCAGACATTATATTAAGAGAGACACAAAAGTATTGTGAGGCCGCTGAACACAGAGAAAAAATATACACTTCTTTCTGGCCATCCTCTGAGTTATTCTCTGAGTGTAAATTAGCCCCATCTACAGTACAATTAACTCTTTTAGATGAAAGAATCCTTAGATATAGGTAGTACACCTGAACAGCATACTACATGAGCAGCCTACTCTTCCAATAAGATCAGCAGCACTATGCTATAAATACAATGGTAACTGATGCTTAACTTTGAGCACATATTTACTGCCCATGTTCTGTTTTCTTCATGCCTGCAAGGGCAAGCAACACGGTTAATTAAACTTGATCAACTGAAGTCAAACAAATTTCCTCTGGTCCAAAAAACTCTGAGGTGAACTTCTGACTAAAAGCACCCCCTTAACTTCAGACTCAAGAGTTTCTCTCAACTATTCAACAATGCAGGAATATTATGTGGGGAGCTATACACAACGCTTTGAAATTCCAGGAAGTAGAAGACAAACAATGAGGAAATGAAGACTAGTAAGGGAAGGAGAAGAAGAATACTTGTTCAATTAATGGGGGAGATCACTTTATTTATTTTTATTTTTTACTATGCATCTTGCATTGATGTTAGCTAAAGCAAGTTTCTTTTTTAAATATTTTTTATTGTTTAAAGTAATATATGTAGTAGTACATATATCTCCTTTTTTTTCCCCATTGACCTTCCCCCAGCCTCCTCTACCCCTTGTCGCATGCCCTCATCCCACCCCCCAGTGTCTTGTGTCCATTTGTTGTGCTTATATGCAGGCATAAACATAAACAAGTCAAGCAATGACCGCTAGGGTGTAATTTGAATTGCGATACAAAAGCCTTTCTATTCATTCTCCTCCAACCCCCACCTACCTCTAATACAAATTCAGGTTCACAGTTCCTTACTGGAAACCCATGGAGCCAGCTGGAATTCGGGATTCAGAATATTTTTAATTTCAGAAAGTTAATAGAGTGCAAATACCTTATATTATGTAATACTTCATTCATAGTGGGGTCTTGGGTAGCACTCCATTATCAAATACATTAATATTCTGCTGCAAAATGTATGATTATTCATACATGTGAAAGCAAAAACTGTAAATAGCCATGTCAATTCATGCCAAGTTTGTAACCAATTAAGTCAATCAGCTTTTCTCACCAAATTATTTTCTCAAAGTGGAATATTTCTACATTATTCATCCCCAGCAGTCTTTCCTACCTCTTATATTTATGTCTTCCCACAAAAATCACTAATTGCTTGAGAGGTCCCAGGTTCTACAGATTTGCTTTTAATACTTGAATTAAAATTTTAATACTTGAAAAAAAGTTCCATATAACGTAGAGTGGGAAAGCCCCTGTTCTGTCACCCTGCCATGCTTCCAATCCTTCTCGGGTTTGTCCTTTATGCTGGGTTCCCATCCCACCTGGCTCTTGATGACTGTTTTATTTTCTCTGCCTTATGTGACCCAACTATGTAACACAGTCCCCATTCCTTTGAGTGTCCAATGCAACCAAAGTAAATGGGGTTAGAGAGGAGGAGACAGATACAGGAAATGTCAAGGCTATAGGCAAGCATGTCAAACTCTCGGCCCGCGGGCAGCATGACTCGTTTATTTGGCCCGTGTTGGCCTTTTGAGTTCAACATGCTTGCTGTAGAGTGAATGAGACCTGGCTTTACTAGGATGCCAGAAATGAGGGAAAGAAGTTACATTCCTGGCTTGGGTGAACACTTAGGAAATAGTATTTCTTGCCAATACAAATATAACGAAGTGGAAATATCTTATATGCAATAACAAAATTTTACTGGCGATATAAGGATAATGGAGAGAGGGTTATATATTGGCAAAACACAGAAAATAAATTAAATTTTTAAATTTATGAACCCTCATCCATTGCCACCACTCAGATCTTTAACTACCTATCTCTTCACAGAACTCCAGACCCGGGCCATGTAGTGGGGGTTCCTCCCAATACATCTGTGCTGCCCGATACAGTAACCACTACCACATGTAGCCACTGAACCCTTGAAATTTGGCTATCCCAAATTAGAGCATATGTCAATGTAAAATATATTACTAAAATTTATTTCACCTGTTTCCTTTTTTAGCCTAATTACTAGAAAATTTAAATTTATATGTATGACCCACATTATGTTTATATTGGAAAGTGCTGACCTAAGTCTTTCTCATATCTCCCTCTCTCTCCAGAGTCTGCCTCTCCATCTCTTGGTCTTTTTCAGAAACTCAAAAGTTCTTCCACTCATTTACTAAGCAAGCAGTACCACTCCCTCTTGATCTCAGTCTATCCAATCTTGGCCAAGCCCACCTGAGAGTTAGAGAGAAGAAGGTGAGGAGGAATTTTGGGGGACAGTCTCCCATTTTGTCCTCAAAGTGGCTAATCGGGTACTTTCTTAAACATAGCCTGTTCATATTTAAAGCTGAATTCTGCTGCTGACCTTAAAATAAAAAAAATATTATTTCGACTACAACCATAAATAGAAAAACATGTTTATCAGTCACTAACTTTAAAGACTATGAAGAATATGAGCAACTTGAAATTCTTGACTTTATGTCCCTTTGTTGACAAAAAAAAAAGTCTTGAATGGTGGCTGATTCTTTTGTTTGAGTCTCAGAGATCTCAGGAGCAAGACTGGGAAGAAAAGCAAAAAGAGGTTGACACTCTTTAGGGAGATTTCATCCATGACAAGGCAAGGCCTGATGAAACAAGTCTGCCTGTTATTAGAGAATGCCTCTCTCTTTACTCAATGAATATGTATTGAGCTCCTACTAGGGTTGAGCAGCGTGAGTGCTGAGCAGTAGGTATTCATAATCCCAAGTTCTCTGGAGGCAGTATTCTCCCATGGGCACCAAGTGCCAATACATAAGTGCCTTATTTCCCATATTTTCATCCCTGAACATGTCACCTTCTAATGATGCATCTTGATAATTTAAAAATGAGTCATTAATATTCACCTTTCCATTAGAGGAGAAAAATAAAGACAAGATACTATAAATGTTAAGTTATTCTAAAAGACTAATTAGGCTAAAAGACAAGAAAAAGGAAAGATCATTCTACATTCTACTTTTATTTCTATAGCTAATGAAATATATCTTGCCTTTTTTTCCTTGAAATCATCACCCAACTATATGCAATTTAAAAACTCAGGAAATATGACAGAATATAATGAGCTACTCCTTCCTTTAAAATAAGGTTGAAAATAAAAAGATCATCAGTTCCAATAACACATTTGCAAGAGCTATAAAAATATCACTGGTTCTTTATGACTCTTGTGGAACAAGTTACTTTTTATTAACAATTATCAGGACAATTCAGTTTTGTACACTATTTTTCTGAAGTTATATTTAGTAAGTTAAGTAAACTTGAAGAAGATATTCTATGTATGTTTATTGTATAAATGTGACAAAAAATCACTCAATTACTAAAATCATATATATTCACAGAGATACTAGTTCTTCTCTCCTATTTAGCTGGAATTTCACATCATTTAGATACTTTAAAACCTCAAATTCACATTTAATAAATAATAAAGATAATAGCTGACACCATTTATTTACTTTAAGCTAGGCACCATTCTAAGCACTTGACATATACTGCCTTATTCAATCCTTACAACAACATTCAGAGGTAAATATAGTTATTATCCACATATTACAAATAAGGAAGCTGAAGCACAGAGAGATGAAGGAACTTGTCCACGTTCATAAAGCTGTTAGTGGCAGAGCCTGGGTGATCCCAACCCAGTTAGCAGGACTCCAGAGTCCTCACTTTTTAAAAAAATCTTTATTGTTGAAAGTATGTCCCCCTCTTTTCCCTATTGACCCCTTATAGTCTGCCCTGGCCCCTGCCCCAGGCCTTCACCACACTATTGTCTGTGTTCATAGGTTATGCACACATGCACACAAGTTCTTTGGTTGATCCTCACTTTTCAACATTGTGCTCTACTTCCTAACAAAATAACAATAATAATAATAATAATACTTGACACTTGATGTAGTTATTTGTTTCATTAATGATGGTAAGGCCGAAACCGGTTTGACTCAGTGGATAGAGCGTCGGTCTGCGGACTGAAGGGTCCCAGGTTCGATTCCGGTCAAGGGCATGTACATTGGTTGCGGGCACATCCCCGGTAGGGAGTGTACAGGAGGCAGCTGGTTGATGTTTCTCTCTCATCGATGTTTCTAGCTCTCTATCGCTCTCCCTTCCTCTCTGTAAAAAAATCAATAAAATATATATATTTTTAAAAATGATGGTAAGCCTGCCTGAAATGCATCTTCTGACAAAACTGATCACGAGTAAATAAAGCAGACATCAAAACCAATCTGCCTCAAAACTAAACTCAAGGTACAGTCACACAAAATGATCCACATATGCCAGTAATTTACCTTTGGTGAAGCTAAAAAAACAACTCAAAAAAATGTGATGGACATGTGACACAAAGACTAGTTTGTGGTAATATGAAGGAGATGAGTGTACAGTCCATAGGAGAAATAATGCAGACCAAATGTAGAAGGAGGGGAGAAGAGGGAACAGGTGAGGTAGATGGAACCTGAATGGGTGTAACTTGGTTACTGATTGGATGTAACAAGAGAAGGCAACAGTATTTGGGATTGTTGCTCAGGGACCTGGCTTGAATAATGATAAGAGAATGATGCCTGCCAATCATTAGCATTGGGGGTAGGGAAAAAACGGCAGGTTTGAGGGTATAGAGAGTGAATTCTGCTTGGGAAATATTTAGCTTCGATGTGAGTGGAACAGCAGATGAACATGTCCTGGAAGTGGTTGGGAGGATGGGTCTGAAGTTCAGGAGAGAGGTCTCAGTTGAAGATAGACCATCAGTATGTATATTATAGCTTAAACTGCAGGCACACTGCACCTAGGCAGTGTTTCTAAAGGCAACCTTCCTAAAGTGATTACAGTTAATTCTTCTGATATTCATTAAGTGCCTACGCCTGCTATACCTATGGCACTGTAGTAAGTGCTGTGGGAATTCAAAAACGCCTTTAAGTATATTTTAATTTTACGGTCCCTCAAACAACTTACATTTGAGCAGAGTAAGGAGACTAACTCAAAATCAAAGCATAATATGACAAGAACTATAATAGAAACACAAAACCTTTCAGTGGATCAAATAAAGCACCTTAGTTGAGTGGAATCAGGGAATAGTGAAGAAGGGGAGTGGCATTTGACCAAGGAGGAGGATGCGGCTGTGGCAGGGAGGGAGGAGGAACCTCTATGTTAGTCAAGACTTCATCGAACAATCCCTTAAACAGAAAGGGACTGCTCTAATTCCCAGGTATCAAAAGGTTTACAGAGTAAATGGGTGAATTAAATACATAAACTCTGGGCAAGGCGTCTGAGGACAACTCCCAAGTTCCCACCGCAGGAATGGGCTTAAGAACAGCTTCTTCACCTGCCAGGCCAGCCCCAGTGCCATCCCTCTACCGCAGCCTGCACCAGCAAAGCGGATACCCCTTGTTCTTCCTCTCTTGACTGCATGACCCAGGTTGAAATGCAAGTCTCATCTGAGTGCATCTGACTGACCAGACCTAAGTCACATCTGGCACCCTTGCTATACTATAAGAGAGAGTCTGTGAGATGTGGTTTTTAATCTTGCTAGTCATGGCAGTACAAAAGGACACACTAAAAGGAAATTGGAAAAGGTGACTAAGACAGTCTATGTATCTGCCACACTGGACAGGTGCAGACACTTGTGATTAGCCTATGAACCCACCATCTACCGATCAATTCACTTACTCATTTACCAAAACCAAAACAAAAAAACAGTTTGGTGTTAATGATGTGTCAATAATCAATATTAAGTTTACATTTCTACCTTCATCTAACTTCTATTCTCTGAAAACATATCAATCCACTATTCAATTATAGCCTGTTATTGCACTCTTGCCACTTTTTAATCTAAAATATGACTTTATATTTTCTTGACATTTGTTTTATTATTTGAAAATGCTAATTTAGCCATTGGCTTTCTATGCTGGAGTCCTTTGACTACTAAAGTAGTTGATGTTATTATCTTGTGTCTGGTAGCAAAAGCTCTCATAGGCAGTCTTTGAAAGGCAGATGAAAATATTCCTCACTATCCCCATTCCTATTCATCTGAAGAACATATGTTTTCATGTTTATTTAATAATTATCATAATTTAATAATGGTAATAATGGGAAGGAAGAGGAAGATGGGAGGAAAAACCCTAACAATTATGTAGTGCTTGTCATGTATCAAACTGCGCTACACACAACTTATTTTATCTTGATAATAACTTTATTAGAGAGTCTATAATGATCACTATTGCAAATGAGAAAACTAAGAATATGAAAGAATAAGAAAATAATCTTATCAACCAATTAGCAGGGTTTTTTTATTTGTATGCTTTTTAAATATGTTTTTATTGATTTCAGAAAGGAAGGGAGAGAGAGAGAGATAGAAATATCAATGATGAGAGAGAATCATTGACCGGCTGCCTCCAATATGCCACACACTGGGGATCTAGCCCACAACCTGGGTATGTGCTCTGACCAGGAATTAAACCATGACCTCCTTGTTCATAGGTTGATGCTCAACCACTGAGCCATGCCAGCCAGGCCCAATTAGCATTTTAACCAAGCATAATTATACTTCTAAGCCCTTCTTTATAACATAAAGGAGTCCTTGCCCAAAGACAAGATTCGGTAAGAATCTCCTATACCCCATATTTTTGATTCACAACAAACTCCTCCACATCGATATAATTGAGTGTGTGGTTGTCTAGAAAAGTGATGTCTCACTTAATTCTACCCTCTTTAAGAAGAAAATTCTAACTCTAAATAATTAAACCATAATACTACATTATATTATGTCAGCATAGTATATTAGAACATGTGGAATTCTTTTTCATTGAGCCTATTATTTTAGCCTCTCAATCTAAAAGGTGAGAGACATTAAAATGATACAATTTTTCCCAAAGAACAGAAACACAGATTAGAGCTCCATTTTTTTATCAATGTGAAACAGGTCTCATTCCAGACCCTGAATTTTAATGGGAAAGTCTGCAGTCATCACAGCAGCACCCTGAGATAAGGATGCTCCTTAGGCCTGGATTCCGGGGATTAGCCTGGCATCAGGTAATGACATCACTAAAGAGAAACATGAGACAAGAGTGTCAGCCACAGAGTCCCAGCTTGAGGTTAATTTGTAATGTGACTTTAAATAAGTCATTTAACTTCTTCCCCATTTGCTTCCTCATCTGTAAAATCAGGATTAAAATGAATTCTCAGAACTTAATCAACATTAATTAGTGTTTTGAAAGCATATTAAGGTCTGAGCACTGAGTTAGAATAATGTTAGAACAGCCAAATCAGTGTCCTGATGTGTCCTAAGTCAAATGTCTAATTTGGCAAAAGATTTTGGTCAATTCCATTTCTCACAAGTTCATCAAAATCCTGTCTGGGCAGGTTAAAGCGATCCATTTGAAAGACCACATCAATGCCTTTCACTGTGTAAACACAAAAATAAGTATTCACACTGATTGTGCCCAGAGCATATAGAACTAGATGATAATTGAATTTTCAGTGACATTTTTTCTTTGCTGCCTAGAAATTCCTTTATAACATGAAATTATAGTAACCACTGGCATTTCATTACAAATACCACACAGAGCTTTTAGACAGCTACAGTTGACTTTAGAATATAAAAGTTGAAAGATTACATAATTTCTGCTGATTACATTTTAAACAATCCTGTCTTCTTACCCTAAAGGAAAAGAGCCTTCCTAAAATCACCAATATATGGACCTTTTTTCCCCTGTGAGTGGGAGCATTCATCCAGGCAACAAATACTGGTTTAACATCATCATGTGCCAATCGCAATATTCCTGGTATTAAAAGTACAATAGTAAACACAAAAAAATCAATATCTCTATCCTTATGAAGCTTACATTCTAGTGGAATGGGATCAAAGGCAGAAAAATAAGAAATTAACATAAATAAACAAAGTACTTACTAGTAGTATGTCAATACTGATTAAATGCTATTTTAAAAAATAAACCAGGAGAAAAATCACAGAGAAGGATGAGCTAGCTACCTGGAAGGGTTGGAGTAGGGTGAAGACAGCAGTTGTAAACAGTGCGGTCAGAAAAGGCCTCCCTGGTAGAGGGCACGTTTGAAAAAGACCCATAGCCTTGTTTGTCTGGGACCATCTGGAGAAAACACATTCCAGCCCAAGGCATCTGGAATATTTGAACACCAGTAAAGAAGCTAGGATGAAAGGAGCAGAGAAAACTAGGAACAGATTAGTAGAAGAGATCAAAAATTATATCATGAAGAACATTTCATGAGGTCAAAAAGGTATCATATTCTACTGTATGCGGAGAAAAATTGTATGAGGACAAAGGTGGTGGCAGGGAAACCTAGTAAGAGGCTATTACACTAGTCCAGGTAAAGGGGAGGGTGGGTGAAGGTGATTGGACTCTCAGTGTATGTTAAGAGCAAAGCTAAAAGAATTTCCTCCCCAAAAAATCTGATATAGAATGTGAAAGGAAAAAGTTCAAGGATGGTGTTAAGATTTTTAGACTGAGCATCCAGAATAGAATTGCCATCAACAGAGATGGAAAAGACTTTAAGAAAGCTGCTTTTGGAAAAAGCAGAAGTTTTTCCTCAGGTGGGTTTAGTTTGAAATTGCCATTAAACATCCCATTGAGACAGAGTAGACACATTGATTATACAAGATTGAAATTCAAGGAAGAAATCCAAGTTAAAGAACCAAATTCCAGTCTCATCAATATATACAAAGAGAATGAGGCTCTATGAGATTGCATGAGAATGAAAATAACAAAAAGTAGACAAGATAATTCAGAACAATTCTTTTGCTAAAAAGTAAATGCTTACCTAAATATAAAATCCTCACAACTTCAGAAAAGCATCAAAGATCATTCAGCTGAAAATCATCTGCGTAGTCCAGAAATCTCAAACCTGACACTGAATTAAGGTGATACTGGATTACTACTGCTCACAGAAACTTGATAAAAATAATCAGAGTTCTTTATTGAGGAGTATAATATATATAGGCCTCAAAGTATTTTTACAGTCATTTTCAAATGTAATTTGTGGCACACAAAGATAAGACACATAAAGAGATCTGGCAGAAGCAACAGATATAGGAAGAGATCCACGGGGGCTCTAGATGTTGGGATTTTCAAAATTAGACTTTATTTGTGAAAAACAGACAAATGGAAACTATAAAGAGACATCATAACAAATTTGAAAAGAACTAAAAATATAATTACCCAAATTAAGAACTTATGAAAGAATTTAAAAGTGAGTTATATCTGGCTAAGAGAGAAATAGTGAACTGGAAAATTTTGAAAAAAATAATATAGGAAACAAAATTAAAGCACATGGTCAGAGTGTTCAAGCATACTGTGAAGTCTAACATGTATAATTGGATTTCCAAAAACAAGGGGACAGAAGCAATATTTGAAGAGATAACTAATAGTTTTCTAAAGCTAATGAAACATATTGATCCACAGATTCAAGAAGACCAGTAATTTCTCAGCAGAATAAACAAAAATAAAGAGACTATTTTCACTGAGTAAACCCTAGAGAACTTCAATATTTAGAAGTTGGAGATATCAAGGGATGAATGGATAAAGAAGATGTAGTTTATATATACAATACAACATTATTCAGCCATGAGAAATAAGGAAATCCTAACATTTGCAAACAACATGGATGGACCTTGAGGGTATTATTCTTAGTGAGATAAGCTGGACAGAAAAAGACAAACATTGTATGATATCACATATGTGGAATCTAAAAGAGCTGAAATCATTGAAACAGAAAGCATAATGATGGTTACCAGGGTGCGTGGAGAGGGGAAATTGGAAAGATCCTATCTAATAAAGAGGGAATATGCTAATTGACCATCACTCCGTCACAAAGATGGCTGCACCCACAGCTGAGGGTAAGTTCCCTTAAGGAGACTTATCGAGCAATCAGCAGGGACCTGAGGCTACGCCCTCCCCTGCCCCCATGGGGCTTGACAGGGGGCCTCAAGGTGCGCTTCCCGTCCCGGTGCTGGGCTAGGGGACCTCAGGCTGCTCCCCCCGCCCCAGAGCCAGGCCAGGGGACCTCAGGCCGCACCCCCCACCAGGTGGGGCTTGACAGGGGACTTCAGGCCATGCCCCCACCCCAGCACCAGGCCGAGGGACCTCAGACCACACCACCCGCCCGGTGGGGCTTGACAGGGGACCTCAGGCCGCAGCCCCCACCCCAGCATCGGGCCAGGGGACCTGAGGCTGCACCCCCCCTGCCTGGCTGGGCTTGACAGGGGACCTGAGGCTGCACCACCCCCCCTGCCTGGCGGGGATTTACGGGGGACCTCAGGCCATGCCCCCAACCCAGCAGGGCTCTTTGGCCCCTTGAGTGTGGCTCTTCCACAAAATACCACGTGCGGGCGCGCACGTACAGTGCGATTGAAACTTCGTGGCCCAGGCCCAGAAGTCGGTTTTCGGCTCTCAAAAGAAATTTCAATGGTTGTACTGTTGATATTTGGCTCTATTGACTAAGGAGTTTGGCGACCACTGGCCTAGGAAATCCTTAACCACTCTCTTTAGACTTTTTCTAAACCCATTTAACAAAAGTTAACTCCTTAGGCAAATATCACATCAGAAACCATTGAACTCAGCTTGAGCTCCCCACCCCCACCCCAACTCCCGAATCCCCACATTGTCTCTAGCAGTGTAACAACCAAAATGTGCTGGCCCTAGTACATTGATTGGCTATTTCCTCTGATCACCTGCCCTCATCTGTCCTCATACTGGCTTGTCCTAACTGGGTTTGAGCCCCTAATATTCTACAATATATTTCTACATTGGCTTCATTTCAACTTCCAACTTTTCAAATCGCCTTTGATTTTACAGCCTTGACTTTTAGCCCTTGCAATCCAACTTCAAGCTTCTGACTAAATTGGCCTACCTCAGCATCTACATCTAAGACAACCTCAGCATCTACATCTAAGACAATTGCTCATCTACATCTAAGACAACCTCAGCATCTACATCTAAGACAACTGCTCATCTACATCTAAGACAACCTCAGCATCTACATCTAAGACAACTGCTCATCTACATCTAAGACAACCTCAGCATCTACATCTAAGACAACTGCTCATCTACATCTAAGACAACCTCAGCATCTACATCTAAGACAACTGCTCATCTACATCTAAGACAACCTCAGCATCTACATCTAAGACAACTGCTCATCTACATCTAAGACAACCTCAGCATCTACATCTAAGACAACTGCTCATCTACATCTAAGACAACCTCAGCATCTACATCTAAGACAACTGCTCATGTTTTCTCTGCATCTTCCCTGGGTACTTTTCTAGTTAAGAGAAATATATCTTCATACGCATTCCTAACTGGCTTGAATCCAGCCACTTTCAAGCACAGAGTATGATAGAGTGATTTGTGGTGGGTGTTTTTTGTTTTTTTTAAGTGTTGTAACATAAAAATCCAGCAGTAGTTTAGTAACAGTTGGAATAAGAAAAAAGCTGAACACAAAGGGGCCAGTACAGAAAAATAAGCAAGACATAGGACTTGGACAAGAGTGATAATATGGGATTTGGAAGGAGCGGGAGAGATAAAACATTACAAAGAAAAAATAGAAAAGATTGCAAAAAAGGAATAGAAGTGAATCAGAAATAATTATGGTTTTAAGCCATGAATGACCAAAATAAAAAAAGTTGAATCAGGTAGTTTTGAGAATTATTTTTATATAGTGACATAGGAGTTAAGAGAACAAAGGAAGAGTTTCAAGGCAGTGAGGTCATTGAATAAGGCAAAGGAAGGTCCAAAAAATGAGTTCGTTTTAAATAGTTTTAAGATATGTTTCCTAAAAGGTAACTCATGAATATGAAGACACTTTCAGGAGAGGTTGAATTTTAACCACAAGGAAATAAAGAATAAACATGTGGGGAAATAGAGGTGGCACATACAAGGTATTTTAAGGAAATTTGGAAATGAAAGAAAAGCAAAAACTAAAGCAATGATTCATGATGTTCAAGTTGAGGCAGGGTCAACCTACCCTCATTATAAAGCTATAAGGAAACTCTAAAATGGTCTTTTCTATTTGTATTATGGGTCAAGACTTTTAACCTTAAAAGTCAATGTATTCTAAAAGGGGCTGGCATAGTTTCTTGATATAAATATCTGTTGGCTTGGCAGATTTGACATAATCGCTGATTACGTGGGCGCTATCTCAGAAACATAGAAAAATATACTGAAAACACAAAAAGGCCAAGTACTTACAAGTCTTACTCATACCTTTCCACTCTATAAATGAACTTGGTTTTGTTTGATGTGAAAGCAAGACACAGAGAAAAGGGTTTTTAATTCAAAGCTTACACTCTCTCTTCCAAGAGCATGTTTGAAACTAATTGCTTTATAAAGTCCAGAGTACAAGTAAGGACTCCAGTTGCAGACCAGCTACATCGATTTCTGCATTTGGAAACTTGGTCTTTCCAAGTCATAGAAATGAAAACAAAGCCTGTTTGAAAAATGGCTGTCCTGCTCTTATTTGAGTGTTTGATACTGTTTCCCATAAAGGAGCAGAAACCCAGTGTCAGACTTGTGCATACTCAGAAAGGGAAAAGAGAGCATCTCCGGAATGTGACTGGAGAAATGTGACTCATCTCTTTTGTTTCTTGCCAAGCTTACCTTGACTTTTACTTCAATAAACATAGTGAGCAAAGACTATGCAAAGAAATTATCTCCCGAAATCTCCATCTGGATTTTTTTTCTGCTGCCACATCTTGACCAGCTAGGAGAGTTTTTCTCTCTTTCATTCAATAATAATGCTCATAATTATCAATGCAATGTACCTTGTGTTGTACCTTACTTCTTTCTCCTTGCCTATTAGTCTCACTTTAGCTTGGCCATAGCCCTGTGAAATGAACAAGGGCGATATTTTTGCCTTCCATTGATTATCAAGGTATGTCTTGATGGCCATGCAAAGGTAGCACAAAGGCACTTAAAGTTATTTTGGTGTTGGGTGACAGTGCATTTATTCCTTCTTTCGTTTATACGTTGGACTGCTATCTTAGAACTGCATTCATAAGGTAGAAGTGTGTCGGTATACAAATCTTCAATGTGATCTCAAATACACTTTTTACTCTTTAATTAACTACACAACTCAAAGGAAAATAATGGTTTTGACAATTGTCTGTTTGTTAGTTGTAATCAACTTAAAATGATTCAAATAAGATCATTTGAGCCACAGGTGAATTTTTGGCTTGAATTATTTATGTAAGCTGCATGGTGATTTTGCATTAATCTCTTTCTTATGTTTACAAAATCATGTTCTGAAACTAAGTACAAATTGTAATTGTGTGTCATCCCATACACTCTCTGCATTGCTTGCATTCTTACTCTTCAGCATCTCAGGCACACCTCCAACTACTGGAACTCAATACAAACTGTTCCAGTTTAAGATTACTGAGGGGGAAAGGCATTGGTCAATAGTCCCACATGAACTCACAGAGAAGCTTTCACTGTGGATCTATACTGTCTTATCATCCTCGTAATGTTAGCTACATTTTCTTACCTTAACTATTTATAATAATAAAAGCATAATATGCTAATTAGATTGGATGTCCTTTCGGATGACCTTCCGGATGAAGCTGAGTTGCGAGAGAAGCCCGGGTCCCGGGTGCCAGAGGGAAGCCTAAGTTCGAGATGCCAGAGAGAAGCCAGTGCTGGCAGCTGGGGGAAGGAAGGCCTACTCTTGCATGAATTTCATGCATCGGGCCTCTAGTTGTATTATAATATTAGACCATCTACATAACATAAAGAGTTTTAGTGTCAATTATCCTATTTATTTGGTCAATTTAGAAAACCAAACAAAGTCATTCAAGCTGCTGCTATGATTTTTTTTTTTTTTTACCTAAACTGGTTGAATTCACTTTGTATAGATTCTCCTGTCTATGAAGGAATAAGAGACTTCGGTGAGATCATTTCTAAGAATCAGGAGGTGGTTGCAGATATTTAGTGTGTACACCTGTAGTGAGTTAGAGTCAAGATTTTATCTTTCAGAATTTCTGATGGAGGAGTTTAAGTGGCAACAGACTGATTTAAAGGCAAGCCTGGGAGTCCCATCTTAAAGCTTCATACACATAAAAATTATTCTGTTCTGTTTGGATTAAGTGTTTACTTGATGTGGCTTTAGAAGTTGTCATGTTGGTCCCTGAGCCAATTTTCAGAGGTGGTTTATTATGGATTATTCTCAAGAACAATGCTTTAAAGGAGTAAGGGAAGCAGGACAGGGCAGGTGGAGAAAATGAACTGCAATGCAATTACAACAGTGGCCTCACCCCATCCCACAGAGTTTTTGGAAGCTGGAATGGCCCCTCAGATTTGACCTGAATTGAAGTAAGAAGCTGGGTCTTTGTGCCCCTCCCACCACACCCCCCCATCAACTACTCACAGGAAATGTTCTGGCCCCAAGTATAGGATGTAACCTTGAGCAGCCAAAAGACTCGCCTGGGGAGGGAATCAGCTGTGAGCCCTCAGCAGCCAGCACTCTGGTCCTGGGGAAACAAGGGTCTTGGTGCTGAAGGCAGATCTGGAGGATGCACCACAACATCCACTGCAGGGGTGGACAGCAGAGATTATGGGGGTGCTAAGGTGGTCCCCTTTCCTTAATTCCAAATAATCCTCTGCTGTGCCACTGCCTAAGAACCCGAGTCCAAGGACAAATCATGAGGATATAAGATTATTAAAGTTTGTGTTTTTATGCTGATGGAAATCTTTTAACAATTCATCTTATCCTGTTCTAAATCTAAAACTTCTCTTTTGCAGTGATAATTCAAATTGAAGGACATTTCCATAGAATAAACCTTAGTTTCTTTAATCAGTATTTCTCAAACAGATTTTTTGAGAAATCCGTAGGGGAAATTTTTTTATGAGGAATTTGTACATTATTCAATTATAAGAAACGGAGGGATTGGGGTTCAAATCCCTAATGTGCACCTGATTACTAACTGTGTGACATTAGAAAAATCATGACGTTTTTTGAATCCTTTATGTTCTCATTTGTAAAATGTACCTACTCACAAGGTTGTTGTGAAAATAAAATAATGCAGCAAGGATTGAGCACAGGGCCTCGCATATTTAGAAACACTAAATAAATGGTACATATTGTCATTTATGTCACTAGATCTTACAGTCACTTGATATAACTTGGAACACATCTTTTGTTTGCATCACCTGAAGAAAAAAAAAAGGTGTTAATAAGAAGGTAATTAGAAATCTGTCATCAGAGCTATTTCATCCTATGACTGGCCAAATGTGGTGGTGACATAACCAAAGACACAAATTCAAAAAACCTCAGCATTTTCAAACTCTACTGCTCCAGAAAAAAAGGGGGGGAGGCTGTGAAGAAGGGTAAAAAGTCTGAAGAGCCTCATTTAACAAGATCAAAGGAATCGAAGTATTGTTTTGTAAAAGACTAAAACTGTTTTAAAAGAAAATAAAATCAATCTCAGTCACTAAGATAACTGGTGAAAGGAAATAATAAGTCTAAAAAATCATAAATCAGAGTTTTAAACAGATAATAGGTATTTAATAGATATTCCTTAAATTGATTTGCATCATGTACATAGAATGAAAGTGACCTTGTTTACTAAATAGCATTTTTAAATGGAAAAATTTAATGAATACATACCATGTACCAAAAAACATATTAAGGGTTTGAATATATCCTATATAATAAAAGAGTAATATGCAAATTGACCATCACTCCAACACACAAGATGGCTGCCCCCATGTGGACACAAGATGGCTGCCCCCATGTGGACACAAGATGGCTGCCACAAGATGGCCAGCAAGGGAGGGCAGTTGGGAGGGACCAGGTCTTCAAGGGAGGGCAGTTGTGGGCGATCAGGCCAGCAGGGGAGGGCAGTTGGGGGTGACCAGGCCAGCAAAAGAGGGAAGTTGGGGGTGACCGGGCCTGCAGGGGACAGCAGTTAGGGGCAAACAGGCTGGCAGGGGAGCAGTTAAGCATCAATCAGGCTGGCGGGGGAGTGGTTAGGGGGTGATCAGGCTGGCAGGCAGAAGTGGTTAGGGGCAATCAGGAAGGCAGGCAGGCGAGCAGTTGGGAGCCAGCAGTCCTGGATTGTGAGAGGGATGTCTAACTGCCTGTTTAGGCCCAATCCTATGAGGATCGGGCCTAAACGGGCAGTCAGAAATCCCTCGAGGAGTCCCAGATTGGAGAGGGTGCAGGCTGGGCTGAGGGACACACACACACACACCCCTGTGCACAAATTTCGTGCACTGGGCCTCTAGTAAAGACATAAAAGACATCATTCTGACCTTCACAGAGCTCACTGTGTAGGTGTGAGAGTGACATATCAACAAATCAGTACAACACAGGGATAGAGTGCATTGGGACACAGGGGACAGAGAAAGGGCTACGAACTCTGGTGGGAAGGGTCAACTTAGGAGATTTTGACATTTTTCTATAACCAATAGCAAGACAAGCTTATAAGCAAAGAGGTGGCATTATCTGAATTTGTTATTTTGGAAAATGCATTCATTCATTCATTTATTTTTGAAAGTTTTTATTTATGTTACTGCCAGGTACTATCTTGGTGAGCCAAACAGACATTCTCTGTCTCTCCAGCTGCAGCGCTAGCGGCAGGATGAACTGAAGCCAGGTGAATCTGAGGGCAGAGAGACCAGCGAAGAAGCTGTTGCATTTATCCTGAGGAGAAATGATGAAGAGAACAGGACGGATTCAAGAGACAGTTGGAAGAGAGTCCTGCATTCTTCGCAGAACTCGGAATTAGAAACTTTTGTCTTAGAAAGAACACCCCTGATGCCCTGTGATCCTAATTCTAAAATCTTGGATTCTGTCGATGTCAGCTGGGTCAGAAGGTCAGTCCCTCGATGCCGGTTCCTTTCTTCTTCCCACTGTCCTTTCTGGAGGATAAACAATCATGCTTCTCACATTCCCATCAGATAGGAAATTGTGATTCCAGGGAAATGGGCCAAAACTAGCCAGCTTCCTCCTTATAAGTAGGCCTTTTCTTGATAAATAAAATTCTATTTACTTTGAAACTAGAAACTGTGTTTAATATCCAATATCAATATCAAAAGACAATCTTGTTCCTTTTCTTAAGATGACCAAAAAAACAGATCTAAGATTAAACACTTCTTAAGACATGAGTTTTAGGACCTCTCTCAGTCAGAATCTGCCTGATCAAAATGACTTTTCCAGGTTACTATTTTTAGCTTTCATCTCTTTCCTACCAAAAATATGTTCTCACTAGCACAAAATGTCAGCTTGTGTGCAATAAAAGTCATTTGTCTCCAATTTTGTTATTAGTAAAATGACTCCACCCAAATAAAGCAAATGATATCTGAGTGCTTAAAATGGTGCCAATTGGATAATATTTCATCTGACTCTAAAGAGCGGTAGTAGATATTTACTGACTGAGCTATTGTTTATTTTGTAAATGTAATTAAATTCAGTGTTTGTAATTAAGCACATGAGATTCAATATCCCCTTTACCTTCCTAAGGCATCAGGGAAAGAAAGAAAGAAAAAAATTCCTTCTGATGCCCTCCCAGTCCTGCCAGCTTGTCCAAATCAGCAGGTACCACATATAGTTTACTCCCTTTGCAAAACTGGTCAGCATCAATGTCTCAACCATGCTTCACAGTCCGATGGCAGCTGAGAAAGACCTTTCTACAAACTTGTATCCTCCAGGAACTGAATCTAGGAATACAAAACACAGGTATCTTTGCGGAGTAATTACCTCCAATTTCCCTCATCTGAGCCTGCCAAGTTCACCTCTTTTCTTCCTGATGCTAAGTTCTTAAACTAGACAGCAAGTCAGGGTGTTCGGTGGCTCCGATAATAGAGCAGCCTTGTGCCAGCCCCCTCCCCCCCCCCCCCCCCCCCGGCCCGACTCCTCCACACACCCTTTTTAAAGGAAGGTAGAAAATAGCCCAAATAAGAAGTGAAGAACACCCAGGCAAAGAGATTGGCTATTGGCAGTGATTAAAAATGAAAGGCTTAATTGACTCAAGCTTCCTAAAGAAGGTAATTTTAAAATGTGCTTTGAAGGAAGGGGAATATTTTGAAAAATAGCAGTAGTAAAAAGGGCATTTAGGATTAAGGGAAGCATGGGCCAGGAATAAAATCAAGAAAGCACAGTTGTCCAAGAAAGCATGTGAAATCCAATTTGGCTGCAATTTGGTACATGGATACTAGTGAAACAGAACCAGGCGGATAAAGCAGGTTTAATTAATTAGTGGAAGGTTAAATTTAATTTGGTAGACTCTTGGAAGCAGTTGATGTTATGAAGAAGAAAAACACATCAGATGCTTTAGGAAGGTTATTCTAGCAAGCAGTTTTCAGAATGAGTAAGAGAAAGAAGAGGCAGAAAGTTTGGAAAATATCAGGTGGCTATTTCAGGCAAAATGTACCCAAAGCTGAATTAAAGTGATGACATTGGGAATGAAAATGACATAACAGATTCAAGAGCCATTGTGGAGTTATAGTCTACATGACTGGGCTTCTAACTGTGATTGCAGAGTGAAAAGAAGCAGGAGTTACAGATAACGCTAAGGTCTCAAACTTAAATCAAGTAAATAATTCAAATAACATTTATGGAAAAAGCAGAGTCAGAAAAGGGATTTGTTTTAAAGAAGACATAATTAGTTCTATTACATACAGGAATGGTATGCGTATGTAATAAAAGTAGGTTTACAGTTGTGAGTATGCGAAACAGAGTTTATTCTTGTATTATTTATTAATTATTATACTATTTTCCATAAGAATAATCGTAAACCTACTTTGCCCAACCTGTATTTGCTCTAAGCCACCCATTTGTCACTGGGGTCCTTATCCAATGGGTCCCACTGAGCATTCACTTTGATGACCAATTCTATATGGGCTCCAATAAGTTGACCCAGTAGTATCTGACCCTTCAGCAATGGGTACATCTTTCATCTCCTATCCCAAGGCTTCTTTATTGCCATGGAGCTGTAAGACCCTGCCTCACTTACTCAGGACAGACACATGCACAATCAAAGTACAGGAAAGCTAACTTTATGGCCCATTCCTTTGAGCAATGGGAGACAAGAGCTGATGGGTAATTTCTTCTTCCCAAGATGGACCCTGCAGAGATGCAGTCATTTAGTGTGGCCTACTGGAAGGAAGCACTTCAAAGTGAGTAATCAGTTGACACCCAGTGGTACCAAGGTCAGCTCAGAACATATAATTTGGCCTTTGCTTCTGCTCTATCTCATATGCCTTTTTCCTCACACCAGCTTCCCTGTATTCCCTAATAATTCACTCATACTTCCCTGTATTCTCTAATTAGAAGTTTCATGTAAGCTTTTGCCTCAGACATTGTTTTCTGGGTAAACCTAGGCTACAAGAATAACAAAGCCTTAACAAAGAATGTCTGGTTGTATATTTTATAAGAATTTGTGGTTATTGAGATTGATATGGCAGTAATCTGTGATGTTCCAGTTATCTCCTAGGCATGTAGTAGATTTGCACTTCTCTCATCCCTTGAAATTGGTTGTGATCAATCAGGTGTTTCTCTGGCCAATAATGAAATGTAAATTGAAAGATATGAAAAGCTTGAAAAGGCAGTGTGTAGTTTTTGTGTCCTCATAGAATCTTTATGTGTTCTTAAATCCAAATTTATCTAAACATCCTTTTAAAAAATCATATGGATCAATAAGGATATTAAATAAGACTCTCACAATACATGTTTACAGCATAACTCAGAGACAAAAATAGAGTGTATCAACTTAAAAATGCATGATAAAACAAACATATTAATGTTTCAGGCACCAGAGTTTTCACTGATGGACAAAGAAATTGAAAATATGGAGGGCCTAGAAGCAACAGCAGCTTTCATTTCAACAAAGAAATAAAAACATTTAGTGTCAATTTTTTGTTTCTAAACACCAGTTCATACTCAGTCTCAAAGAAATTAAAGGTTCCAAGATGGGCCTGGAGCATTTTATTGTGTCATATAGCACAGAGAGACTAAAAAACTGATAGAGGCGAGTCAGAAAGACATAAGAACTTCTAAAGGCTGGCATAATTTGGCATAATTTCAGCAATAGAAAGAATAATAATGAAAGTGAATTATTTTTAAAAACGAATCCATGTGTTCAAAATGATACACATATCTTCAAAGAAAAGGAAGGTGGAAGAAAAATTCTTTATAAAAGAATGCCAGCTAATAAATGTAGGATGAATGTTAGAGTTAGAAAATCATCCTTGTGCAACCACCAAGGTAATAACTGATTTAAGCATGAATCATCAATTGGTGCTAAAATCACTGGGTAAAATTTACATATTCTCAAAGTATCTCTCGCATAGATTGCTATGAATTGCAAAGAGAAAAAAGAAATGCAATACTGGGAAAAATATAGCAAATGCCACTTTAACCAGGTGATCAAATTCATTACCAATAATGAGACCAACTGACAATATGTGTGCATTCTGATATGTTTCACAGTTCTTAGGGTAATTTGTGAACACAACCTCACCTACTCGCCACTGCAAAAATAAAAAATTACTCAGAATTATTACAGAATAATAAATCAGAATTTCTGTAAAGCTCAAATGATATAATTTATCAGAAAGTGAAGAAAGTCCATATGCCAAAAATCAAATTTTCTAAAGCCAGTTTCCTTAAAATCAATTAGCTAAATGACTAAATTTAAAAAGTCATTTGCCAACTTCCCAATATGAGCAATAGCAATTTATAAAAGGCTTGTTTCTTTTAACTATTTAAATAACATTTCACTAAATTTGAGATAACTTTTGCAGCAACAGCAGAAAACCAATACAGCCGTTCTACAGTCTACATTGTACAGTCCACATCCAAGCTGCCCTCTAATTGTAGACATTTGAGTGAACCCAGCCAACATCAGCCAGATATTAAACAGTTCTATTTAAAAATGGCATAAAATTTATAAACAGTTAAAAGATACATATTTTTGGTAAATTGAAACATGGTAAATTTGTCAAACTTATATTTCAATTTTTAGCAAATTCACTAAAGTAAGACAAAATGCTTCGAAACATAGCTATTGTTTTCACTATAGTGCTAATAAATATTTTCATCCATTTTGCTGCTGAATCAATAAAACTAAGTAAAAAAATAGAAACTACAAGTAAAAAGTTTAATGTCCACTGTTACATTGCCTTCTTTATAGTAATGATTAATCAAACATATCCAAAGCAGTTATAAAATATGGAATAATTCAACTAAAAGCATTGTATGTAATGAGTACTAATGAGGGATGGAGTATAGGACTCTGTGTGTGTGTTTGTGTGTGTGTGTGTATACGTGTGCATCTTGCATTTTTGTAAGATGGCTGCAAAAATCTTTGTGTCCTGTAGAATATGTGCCAGTTGCCTGAAAATCTAAAAGTGGGCATTAACTTAAGTAATATATGGGGTCCCTGGTTGGTATGGCTCAGTTGGTTGGGCGTCATCCTGTGTACCTGAAGATTGCTGGTTCAATTCCCAGTCAGGGCACTTGACTGGGTTGTAGGCTCCATTCCCAGTAGAGTGCATGCAAGAGACACCTGATCAATGTTTCACTCTCACATGGATGTTTCTTTCTCTCTCCCTCCCTCCCCCTTCTTCTTTCTCTCTAAAAAGTCAATAAAACATCTTTAACAAGAGAAATATATGGGGAAGATGAGAGAAAGAATTACCAAAAATATATGGAGTAAAGAATAGATAAAAAACGGAAAGGGAAATAAAGAAGGTAGACACAGTCTCTGGATAGATAAAACAATGCAAATTTGGATGCCAGTCCATTGGGAAATAAACCTAAACCAGATTACCAGTTTAGTGACATGGAGCCCTAGACATAGTCTGTGAAGATCATGAAGATGCAAGGCCATTCTGTCCCAAAAGAAGACAGAAAGAAGAAATGATTTTATAATAAGATAAAGTTAACAAAGGAAGTTTAAAAATCTTCCTTCATTGTTTCATGCATAAATTTTGCCACACACAGGCACTAAATGGTAACATCTGAATGGAACAGCTGACAATGCACTATGGCCTTGGAGCCAGAAAATGTTTTTGTCCATACACCCCAGCAGTTATGATTTGCATCCACCTATCCTTGTGGAGCTTGGAATGATTCCCTTGTATTTTTAGTGATAAGATATTTGTTTGAACAATTAACACTGAACATATCAAAAAAATCATCTGCTCATGTTTTGATGGAAATGTTTTTATCTGAAAATAGTTAATGTAATTTCTCTCGTCCCTTTTGGAACCAAGCCATGCATGATTTCCATTGGGTGTACCCTCTTGTATTAACAACAAAGTTCCAGTGTTTTGTAAACTTTTCCACAAACCACCTTCAGAAATAATTGTTTAAATGTAGTCATGCAGAGGATATCAATTTACCATTTCTTATCTAGAATCATAAAGTCCGGGTAAGGCAAAAGGGTCACATTCAGGGGGAGCAAGATAAGAAGAATAGCGAATAGCAAGGAAAATGTTATTATTAATTCTCACTTTTGTAGTACTATCAAGATTCATGATACAATTCTTGATATATATATTCAAACATTTGTATAAGGTGGGCTAAAATATTAATATTTTTACTCTCCAGGTGGAAAAAAAATTTTTTTAAATATATTTATATTTATTTCAAAAAGGAAGGGTGAGGGAGAAGAGATAGAAACATCAATGATGAGAGAGTATCACTGATTGGCTGCCTCCTGGACATCCCACACTGGGGATCGAGCCCACAACCCTGTCATGTGCCCTGACTGGAAATTGAACCATGACCTCCTGGTTCATAGCTCGACACTCAACCACTGAGCCACGCTGGCAAGGCACACAAAAAAATCTTTATTAGAACAATTTGGATATTATCTAAGAATAATGATAATATGTAATGCGAAAATAAAATATGTGGGGTATCTTGAAATAACATCTTCTGAATTGACAACACCATTTCCATTTTTTTAGAAATATAGCTGGTATATGAGAAACCTTCCTCATATAGCTAACAGTGTGACCTTAGACAAGTAAGCTAACTTCTCTTTCAAATGAAGAATAATGATAATATGTAATGCGAAAATAAAATATGTGGGGTATCTTGAAATAACATCTTCTGAATTGACAACACCATTTCCATTTTTTTAGAAATATAGCTGGTATATGAGAAACCTTCCTCATATAGCTAACAGTGTGACCTTAGACAAGTAAGCTAACTTCTCTTTCAAATGAAGAATGACCACTATGATGTCTTTGACCTCTAGCATTTTATGACTGATTGATAATTAAATTTGTTGTGATGTGCCTTCCTCTCCACAGATGTTTTCAGCCCACAGTTAACCTCTACAGCATATGTTTTTAGAATAGTTCTCAATAAATTTTTTCCAAAACAGAAATTTCTAATTTAGTCACATTTTTTTCTCAGTGTATTTTCTTAATTTTAACTTTTATTCTCTAGTGTGTTTTTTTTTGTTCATAACTTTAAAACTTAAAAATTCGCCAGATTTTTTAAGAGACTAATGATGCATAATCATTACTAAAGCTTTTATGTGACATAGACTATATACAATAATGCCTTGCATTTAAGACATGCTTGGCCAGGCAGCTCCTCCTACCACCCACCCACAATCCATTCTCACCCCCTCGTCCAAGGCATGCATGCCTTCCTGAAGAAATAAGAAAAGTAATGGAGGACTAAGAAACTATGTTCATTTTATTATTAAGTATATCCTTGGCCCTAACTAGCTGACCAAACTGGGTCTTTCCCCAAGTTAGATAAGTGCCCAATGCCACAGAGAACACAGAAAATGCCCCTCTTGGTATCTCTAACTTAATGGGTCTTGGCTAGAGCCCAAGTTGCAATTTGTTGGAGCTCCCAGGTATTCTAATGAGCAGTAAATGTTGAGAAATGGAAGAACTTGAGACTCATGGATTTTTCTAACAACCTCTACAGAGCCGAGGTGGACAGAGGGCTGTATGCCAAGGACAGTTCTTGGTGGGCGAGGGTTGGCCTTGAGCTTCTACCTAGTATGTCTATCCTGTGCCCCATTTAAAAAATGTTAGTTACCGTGATATAACTTACAAACATCTAAGTATTATTGCATGCACACTTAACATTTAAACTGTTTCGCTTATAAAAAAATCTTATTTTATGATGCTTTTCCTGCCAGAAGATGACATTATACATAAGATTCAGAATATTATTTATGTTATCAGCCATACAATGTCGGTCCCCAAACCATCTGGGAAACAATGAACATCAGTCACATAGGGAGCTTTTTAAAAAGTCAGAATTCTGGCCTCACCACAAAGCCATTGAATTTGGATATTCAAGTGCTTCTTTTACCTCCTCAACACATTTGTCAGCTGCTTTCAAAGTAGGTTCTTTGCCTCATGCAGTGCTGTAGCCTTCACAGCACCTAGCAGGTCAAACCTGATACAGAAGCACATACTGATAGTGCTTAGTTAATAATTTTCAGATTAAAATAGATGTGAATGCTACAGCCCAGCTTCAGTAGGTGATTAGAATAAATCAGTAGGGAAAGTATCAAGTTATCTCATATATGAATTGAATTAAAATTTGAAACCTCTGGCCAAAAAAGTCAACCATATTTGAAATAATATTAATGAATCTTTAGAAGCAAGAAAGACAAAGTTATAATTTATCAGGAGCCTAGAATATGTTATTATCTTGAAACCAGTTAAATAACTTACAGGCCCTTTATTTTTAAAGAGTTATGATAATTTGCAAGTATGTGGGCTTTTAAAAAATAGTAACAGTATTTCTATATTATTCAGCCATACTGAGTTCTGAATGGAAAAAGGCATTCAGTAAGTATTTATTTAATGCCAAATGTATGCTAGGCACTCTGGTATTCAGCAGGGACAGGACAGCTTCCATGGGGCCTATGTTCCAGTGCACAAGGTAGCTAAAGTCATCATTTGAAATGAATGCTATGAAGAGAAGTACAGAATAGTATGTAACAGGTGGGTTTTATTCAGTTTTGTGGTCAAGGAAATGACATTTGAGCCAAGTTTTGAAGAAGTAATGTAATGTAACTATGGGAAGAGAAGAGAGAACTTTTTGGCATGGAGAACAGCAAGTGGGGAGACCCAACAGCCAGAACAGGTGTGAAACCAACAAAAAAAAAAAGAAGCCCCTCGTGTGCGGAGTTCAGACAGCAAGGAGAGAGCAATAGAGACGGCTCTGGGCAGACAGTGATCAGTTGGACCTTATTAAAATTAAAATTTTGGCCCTAACTGGTTTTGCTCAGTGGATAGAGCGTCGGCCTGCGAACTGAAGGGTCCCAGGTCCGATTCCAGTCAAGGGCATGTACCTTGGTTGCAGGCACATCCCCAGTAGGAGGTGTGTAGGAGGCAGCTGATCAATGTTTCTCTCTCATCAATGTTTCTAACTTTCTATCCCTCTCCCTTCCTCTCTGTAAAAAAACAATAAAATATATTTTTGAAAAAGTAAAAATAAGATAAAATAAAATTAAATTAAAATTTTGGTATTTACATCAAGAACAATAGGAAACCACAGAAAAGATTGAAGCTGAGGAGCAGCATCAAACTTGCATTTTTCAAACTACCCTGACTACAGAATAGGTGCAATTGGGAATGGGGGGAAATAAAAAGAAAATTAAGAATATTCAAGTAGTCCAAGGTAACAGGGATTGTATCCTCAACTTAGAGAGATGAAGAGAAGCAGGTTGAGCCCTGGCCGGAGTGGCTCAGTTGGTTGGAGCATCATAGCATCCAACAAGAAGTTGCCAGCTGATTCCTGGTCAGGGCACCTACCCACTTTGTGGGTTTCATCCCTGGGGTCAGGTGCATACGGGAGGTAACAAATTGATGTTACTCTTTCACATTAATCTCTCTCTCTCTCTCTCTCTCTCTCTCTCTCTCTCTCTCCCTCCCTCCCTCTCTCTAAAATCAATAAAATCACATTTTTTAAAAACCTTCTAAAAAAGAAGAAAAAAGCCAAAATCAACAGGACTTGGTGACTGATTAAACATGGGGTGAAGGAGGAGAAGGAATAAAAGCTGGCCCCAGTCCTCTGTCTTGGACCACTGGGCAACCGCATGCCAGAATAGTTCACACAAGGAACAGATGTAGAGGTCTGGCCTTCGGGGAGAAGTAATAAGGCCATTGGGGTGATAATAAAGCAAGCAATTATATAGCAATAGTTCTGTACCTGGCACTGTTCCACGTGCTGTATCTATTATTTGCCCAAAGTCTCATAGGTTCTATACCAATGAGGTAACAGAGGTACTAGGTGAGATGCTGAGCCACACAGCTAGTAAGTGGACAAGTCATTCAACTACTATATTCAGCAACCTACCTGTATTGAGTTTGAGGTGTCCAGGAGGCATCTGAGTGGATTTATCAACCCCTAGAGTTGGAGGAGGTCATAGAGAGGACATGACCTCCAGTTTACCCATGAGCTGCACCCGGAAAATTGAACGCTACCTACCACCAGACCTGTCTTTGGAATGTAACTTCTGTCCACCAACCCCATAGACAGAGACATTTCAAGGATGCAGCTTTTATTTTTAAATATATTTTGTTGATTTTTTACAGAGAGGAAGGGAGAGGGATAGAGAGTAAGAAACATCGATCAGCTGCCTCCTGCACACTCCCTACTGGGTATGTGCCCGCAACCAAGGTACATGCTCTTGACTGGAATCGAACCTGGGATCCTTGAGTCTGCAGGCCGACACTCTATCCACTGAGCCAAACCGGTCAGGGCTCAAGGATGCAGCTTTTAGGGAATAAAGTGTTGTTGACATCATCTGGGTCGAAAATGTGACTAAACCCAGTTAAGACCTCTGTATAGTCATGTGTCACTTAACGATTAGTATATGTTCTGAGAAATGCATCATTGTGTAAACATAGTAGAGCACACTTACACAAACCTACATGGTATCACCCACTATGGCTAGAAACCTGTATAGCATGCTACTGTACTGAGTACTGTAGGCAATTATAACACAATATCACATCTAAACATATCTAAACATAGAAAAGGTACAGTCAGAGAGAGAGGGGGGAGAGAGAGAGAGAGAGAGAGAGAGAGAGAGAGAGAGAGAGAGAGAGAGAGAGAGAAATGGGACTGGGAGGAAAGAGAGATAAGGAGAAACCCAGGGAAGAGAGGGAAGTTTTTGCCCGTGAGTGCATATGTGTGTGCATTCAGGGACTGGCAGGGGTGGGGACAGACTCCCAGGCTCCCCTCCTCCCCAGCCACTTCACTTGCTCACTCACCATTTCCTTGACCCAGCTAGGAGCCAGTGTGCTGAGCCTTCTTGTCTATTTAAACCACCCAGAGCTAGCAGTAAACTCAGCATTGCAGTGGGGTCAAGCTTTTTCTTTCAACATTGCAAACTCTGCTTATAACCCATTATAATCTTACTAGAAGCCTGGTGCATGGAAATTCGTGCACTCACGGGGGTCCCTCAGCTCAGCCTGTGCCCTCTCACAGTCCAGGAGCCCTCCAGGGATGTCTAACTGAGGGCTGAGGCCCTGGGGAGTGGGCCTGAGCTGTCAGTCAGACATCCTTAGCACTACCGCAGAGGCGGAAGAGGCTCCCGCCACGGGCGCTGCGCTCACCAGCTGTGAGCCCGGCTTCTGGCTGAGCAGCACTCTCCCTGTGGGAGTGCACTGATCACCAGGGAGCAGCTCCTGCATTGAGCATCTTCCCCCTGGTGGTCAGTGCGCATCATAGCGACTGGTCATTCCACCGTTCGGCCGATTTGCATATTAGCCTTTTATTATATAGGATGGAATTACAGTCATATATGTGGTTTATAGTTGATCAAAATGTCATGATGCAGCACTTGACTATATAATCTTCTAAGATTCTGGAGGGCAGGGATCTACTTACCTTGTGGCCACCCAAGACAAACCTTGTGTGTAACTTCTCTTTCTTCTTAAAACTGCCACCCACCAATCTGGGGTGGTCTGCTGCTTTCTTCAGTCTCTCCTTGCTCTCTGTGTAGGAAACCAGTTTTCAAATCAACAAGCAGACTCAGAGGCCTGGAGTTAATCCAAGTCTGTATTGGATACATGGTTACACAGAGTACATAAGGTTGGGTTGCAGAATTAAGAACATTATTTTATTTCACTAGATCTTTAGAGACCAAATACCCTTTCTGCAGAATAAAATATTTGAAACGGAGCAGATTAATTTTGGAGCCCTTCCCAGAGGGTGTTCTGTTTAATGACCCTGAAGACATCAATAGCACACCATTTTAACGATAACTGTTCTTTACCTATACAGTGTGAGACTCAGGTAAACATGGATTCCAACCTCAGGTTTCCCTTGTAACTAGTTCTGTGCCCTTGGAAAAGCTGTTTTATGGGTGTGTGACTCAGTTTCTTCACCTATTAAATTAGGTGTTGTGTCTTTTTTTAATCAGCTTTCACACTTATAATGTGTAGGTAGCATAACATATATACGGGAGCAGGCACTATTTTTTAAAAAATTGTTCCCCTTACACTCTCCACATGGCCTCCTGGTAAATGTTTTAGCTAGGTTATTATGTAATTTTTAAATTTTACATTAATTGAATTATAAGGCAATTGCAAGAGAGGGTAGACCATAAACAAGGGGTGAAAACAGTCTCCACTCAGCCTTGTAATTTTGGTCGGCATCCAGGCAAGAGCCTTTACATCAGAAGGGAGGATGTTGTTTGGAAGGGGTGGTGAGAAGAAAGAAGTTCCAAAATAAGGAGGTGTGTGACTACCTTGATTCCTACACTAAAATATTCAAAGTATTTAGAATTCTTTGTGCTAAGAAAACTGGATATGTATTCCACCCACTCACCACCACAAAAAGAATTAGTGGCATTGGACCTGTGCTGACTTGTACCCCTTGTACCACGCCATTCTATTTGAACTCTGGTGGTAACAGCAACCTTTCCCGTTGGAGGAGCCGATGGATTTGTTAACAAGAGACAGCAAGATATTCTGCAGGAACTTCTTAAGTGCTTTTAAAGCAAACATTTGAATCACAGCAACAGACACTTTTCAAATTTGGGGCTTTCCATTTCACCGTTCATTGAATGTTTATTCATAAGCAGGAATTATAAAATTTTCTTCAAGCTCTTATTTAAAGCTTCAACTGTGAATCTACTGCTAAGGAATATAAATGTAAAGAAAATCAAGTAATTCCCAAGTGTCAAGGAGCTTTTGTACTGGAGAGGGGAGGTTTTTTTTAAAAATTGCCTTGGTAACTGAAAAGAATTTTTTTAATGCATTATTATTTTCTCCATTTGAAATGGGAAACAGCCACAGAGGGAAAAAGTGAAAGTAGAGGAACGAGAAAAACAAAAGTAGGAAAGGATTTATTCATTTTAGCACAATGAATACCGCCAGATTGAATCATTCTTCCTTTGCATAAACATTCTGGAGTTGTAAGAATGGCTCACACTCCTAACCCTGGCTTGAGGAAAAAAGAAAAGAAGTTAACTTCTGTAAAATGATGAGCTTGTTACTAGTTTTCCATAACATCTGAACACAGGTTAACACAGTGAATTCAGTCAAATACTTTCCAACAGTGTGGAAAACAATGTGTTTTTAAAACTTTAAATCAATTAAATGGGTTTATATGGGCCTTCACTTCTAAAGTTTAGTATACACTATATTTTTGAAGTAACAATACTTGCTACCAATCAGGCAGCTAAAAGTCCTGACTTCTTGGATGCACCTTGAGAGTGTCAACCTGTCAATTATAGGCGAAAGGAAACTGTACTTTCCGGGATCTGAGGACGCAGGGGAACTGGGCTCGGGAGAAAAAAGAAGTTGGCAGGAGCCATGTCTATAATTGACCCTTTCAGAGCTGGCTTTTGATTAATGAATTATTCTTATGAATGTAGAAACAACCGCAGCAATGGCCACAGAGCACACAGGTCCCAGAGTGGACCCATTGGAATTGTCAGTTTCTTTTCTGGAAGGTGATTGGAACCAAGCCACTGATCTTTCTGACTAGTGAATATCCAGGGGTTCTTGGGTTTATCAAAGGTGGGATTATCCTACAGAGGGGAAAAATAAAGTCCTTCCTGAGCTATTGACATAAGTAATAATTTTTAAATGTTTTCCACCCCCTAGCTGGTATTGAAGGATATATCATAAATACTTCATAAATCTATGCTCATTAAGTCATTTTGAGTAGAACAGCCAACTACCATGACTTCTAGGTTTGTTCTTTTATAACCACTTCAGCCTCTGGCCCCATGTCTTACCAGGGGGCACTGACTGTGGCTTTACCCGTTAAGGGTTATATTTCTAGAGTTCCGATCTGAAGGTCTGAGAATCCTACAAGAAAAATGCCCTTATACACTTTCTACAGAAAAGGAAAAGAACAGTGGTGAATCACTTAAAATATCAAACAGTGGGTATAAATCACTCAATACCTCATCCCCTTTTTGCTGATGTAAAGTCCATCACCATGGAAACAGGGATTAGAAATAGCAACCTATGAGAAACACTGGGTTTATTGGAGCACATGGAAGTTTTAGTTTGGTTTTCAGCCAAATCTTGAAAAAGCAAATCTTTGACTAATACCTACAAGCTATTTTTATCACTTTTGAGAAGCAATGTTTGAATTATGGATTAAAGGGGAAATCTTTTATTTCCAATTAAAGACAATAAAAACAACATAAACTAATTTGGAAATTGGAAAGCATTATACAATTTAAAAGGCTCTCTTTGGTCATCCCTCCTCGCCCCCAGGTTTCTCTCTCTGCTCTGCCTCATGTAGGTGTATGACAACAAAATAATAATAATCTGTCTTGATTTGCAGATTAGTTATAGGTTGGATCCAGAGTTTTTCATATATATATATATATATATTAGAGGCCCACTGTATGAAATTCATGCATGGGGGCGGGGGCATCCCTCAGCCTGGCCTGCACCCTCTTGCAATCTGGGACCCCTCAGGAGATGTCCGACTGCTGGTTTAGGCCCAATCTCAAACCGGCAGTTGGACATCCCTCTTGCAATCTGGGACTGCTGGCTCCTAACCACTCACCTGCCTGATCTCTTCTAACCACTTGCCTGCGGGCCTGATCTCCCCTAACCACTCTGCCTGCCTGCCTAATCACCCCTAACCCCTCTGCCTGCCTGATCACCCCTAACCCCTTTGCCTGCCTGCCTGATCACCCCTAACCACTCACCTGCCTGCCTGATGCCCCTAACTGCCTCTGCCTGCCTGCCTGATCGCCCCTAACCTCTTTGTCCGCCTGCCTAATTGCCCCTAACATTTGCTTGCCTGCCTGATTGCCCCTAACCACTCGCCTGCCTGCCTGATGCCCCTAATCGCCTCTGCCTGCCTGCCTGATTGCCCCTAACCACTTGCCTGCCTGCCTGATGCCCCTAACTGCCTCTGCCTGCCTGCCTGATCACCCCTAACCCCTTTGCCTGCCTAATTGCCCCTAACACTCGCCTGCCTGCCTGATCACCCCTAACCACTTGCTTGCCTGCCTGCCTGATCACCCCTAACCCCTCTGTCTTCCTGCCTGATTGCCCCTAACTGCTCACCTGCCTGCCTGATCACCCCTAATGCCTCTGCCTCAGCCCGCCATTGCCATGGCTTCATCAGGAAGGACATCCAGAAGGTCATTCGGCTGTCCAGTCTAATTAGCATATTTTGCTTTTCTTATTATAGATACCCTAGTGTGTAGTCTTCAAGACTGTTTTCATTCACAGACAAAAGAAGTTTACCTTAGATATGAAGAGATATCTAACAATATTTTATTCCATAAATTAGATGCCTCCCTGCTTCTTAAATATACTGGACATTGTAAAGCTCAAAGGTTCAGTTTGGGAGACAGCGTGGTATCCTAGAGTAACCAAATGATCAGTGGTCAGGAAGGTAAGAGTATGACCAGAACTGGGCCCATAAGAGGTTGACATCTCTCCCCACTCATCCCTCTCAGCTTTATTTGCTCATCCTGCAAAATCTACCTCAAAATTCACCTCTTCTATGAAGCCAGTCCTCCAGGTTTACAATATATATTATTCAAAGATTCAGTATTTGCAAATTCACCTACTGGCTAAACTTTATTTGTAACCCCAAAATCAATACCTGTGGTGCTTTTGTAGTCATGGACATGCGCAGAGTAGCATGTCCCCAGCTGAGATCACGCAAAGCAACACTCCTCCTTCTATTTCAGATCTCATATTGTAAACAAGTATCCTTTCATCGTCTATTTAATGCCATCTTTTTTTGCATTTTTGTGCTTTTTGCTGGCGATTTCACTGTTTAAAATGGCCCCCAAGCACAGTGCTGAAGTGCTCAGTATTCCTAAGAAAGCTGTGATGTTTTACAGAGAAAATACACATGTTAATCTTCATTTGGATATGAACACCTAAACATATAAAAGGTACAGTCAAAATACAGAATAAAAGATGAAGTGTGTGTGAGTATGCATGCTAAGAAGGATAAGGTAGAAGGCTGTGGAAGGAGAATCCGTGAGAGGGGAGTGTGGTATCCAGGAGGAGGGAGGAAGGAAGGGAGAGAGGGAAGCAAGAGAAAAGAAGAGCAGAGATGAAGGGCTGGTAGGAAAGAGAGATAAAGAGAAAATGAGAGAGCGGAAGTGAGTTTGTGGGTGTGCGTGTGCATGCAGGGACCATCATGGGCATTGCGACTCCCTGGCTTCCCTCTTCCCCAGCACTTTTTGTTCATTCCCTCCACACTTCCTGCCCTAGCTGGGGTGGTTGCAGAGTTTCTAGACAATGTGCCAAGTGCCATTGGCTGTGAGGTCCATATTAATGGATCACTAATTCTGTATATATTAAACAGGTATCTTTAAATAGAACAAGATTATGTTTTGATCCATTGATTAAAGTGTGACCAGAGGCTCTCAGGAACCTAAGCCTGTATTTCCCCTAGGAGCAATGCTTAATTACTGAAACAATTAGCATTAGTATTGCCTAATTCAGTATTCACAGCAACTTTATAGAACGTAAGTACCACAAATAATAAGAATTCACTGAAACTTAAATTCATACTACTCTCATTTTAAATGTGTCTCTACCTTCTAATTAGCCTTTTATTATGCACTAAAAGCCTGGTGCACAAAATTCGTGCACTGAGGGGGGCGTCCCTCAGCCCGGCCTGCGCCCTCTCGCAGTCTTGGACCCGTCAGGGGATGTCCCAGGGGATCGGGCCTAAGCCGGCAGTCGGACATCCCTCTCACAGTCCAGGACCCCTTGCTCCTTACCACCCACCTGCTCACTGCCCCTTAGCGCTGCCATGGAGGCAGGAGGGGGTCCCGCCACCACCGCTGCGCTTGCCAGCCAAGAGACCAGCTTCTGGCTGAGCAGCACTCCCCCTGTGGGAGCGCACTGACCACCAGGGGGCAGCTCTTGCATTGAGCGTCTGCCCCCTGGTGGTCAGTGCTCATTATAGCAACCAGTCATTCTGGTCATTTCGCTGTAACAGTCGCTTAGGCTTTTATTATATAGACTAGTGGCCCAGTGCACGAAATTGTGCATGGGGGGGGGGGGTGTCCCTCAGCCCAGCCTGCACCCTCTCCAATATGGGACCCCTTGGGGGATGTCCAACCTTACACCAGCAGCCGGACATCCCTCTTACAATCCAAGACCACTGGCTCCTAACCGCTCACCTGTCTACTTGCCTGATCACCCCTAACCACTCTGCCTGCTGGCCCGATCACCCCCAACTTCCATCCCCTTCTGGCTTGATCACCCTTAACTACCCCCCCTGCCAGCCTGCTTGCCCCCAACTTCCCCCATGCCAGCCCGCTCGCCCCCAACTGCCCCCCCTGCCAGCCTGCTAGCCCCCAACTGCCCCCCCGCTGGCCTGATTGCCCCCAACTGCCCCCCTGCCAGCCTGATCGCCCCCAACTGCTCCCCCCTGCCAGCCTTCTTGCCCCAACTGCCCCCCCTTGCCAGCCTGCTCACCCCCAACTGCCCCCCCACAGCCCTGCTTGCCCCCAACAGTGGCCTCCTGCTGGTCTGATTGCCTCCAACTTCCGCCCCTGTGAGCCAGCTCGCCCCCCCCCCCCGCCACTGGCCTGATTGCCCCCAACTACCTCCTCCTGCTGGCATGATAGTTCCCAACTGCTCCCCCCTGCAAGCCTGCTTGCCCCGAACTGCCCCCTCCCTGCCTGATAGCTCCCAAATGCCCCCCTACTGGCCTGTTCACCCCCAACTGCCCCCCTCCTGCCGACCTGATAGCACCCAACTGCCCCCCCTGATGGCCTACTCACCTACAACTGCCCCCCCCCCCCCCCCCGCTGGCCTGCTCGCTCCCAACTGCCCCCCTGCTGGCCTGCTCGCCCACAACTGCCCCCCCACCAGCCTGCTCACTCCCAACTGCCCCCCTTGCCAGCCTGCTCACCCCTAACCTCCTCTGCCTTGGCCCCATCACCATGGCTTTGTCCAGAAGGACGTCCAGAAGGTCTCCAGGAAGGTCTCCTGGTCTAATTAGCATATTACTCTTTTATTAGTATAGATGGCCTTAGAGTCTAATTCTTTATTGGTATTATACTGTTTAACTCTTTGCTGTGTACTTTGTGATAAATAATATATATATATATATATATATATATATATATATATATATATATATATATATATATATATATATATATATATCAGCCCTTAGTGATTGATTGAGTTTCCACTCTGTGACTGACAGGGGAGAGTTTTACCAACATGATCCCTTTTATGGGTGATTCATCTCTCAAACTAGGTGGCAAGCTTTTTTTAGTTCAGGGACCTAAACCAATATTGTTTTTACTGCATAATATTGTCTAGCACAGAGACAGGCCCATAAAATTTGCTGAAATTTTGTGGGTTTACTGTTTTCATTCTTGTCACACATTTCCCAGATTAGATGAAAAGTCCTTTTTAAAAGTTACTTCATCCAAGTAAAGTTTCAATTATGTCTAATGGTTAAATGATAGTAAACATACTTCTCATCCCTCCACCACTGGCTGAGATGTGCTTCACACTAAACAGAACCTGAATAAGCAGAGTAGCACAGTGGAAGCATGCTGGGCCCATTGACAGAATCTGAACAGACCAGAAGACTGACCATAATTATTGCCACCAAATGATTCTGGGGTCATACAGACCCATGCTTGACTCTCAAATTCACATTTACTAGATATGAGATGTTGATCACTTTCCTGAGTCTCATTTTCCCTCTCCTCAAAATGATTATAATACTATCCAACTCAGAGATTTGTTGTGAGAAATGAGATAAAATATATAAATAACCTAGTATAACAAATAATGGGTAACCAATCAATATAGGTTCCTTACATCCAGGAAATCCCCCACCCCTCTTTCATTTGGAGATCAAGGCCAGCTAAGATAAGGGAAGAGCTCACCTTCTGAACCCTGAGATTTGGACTGCTGGCCACTGTCATTGCCACATTTCCACAGAAATAATTCCTGTCCAAGTAGACACAGAAAACACTACCCAGAAAACAAGAATCAAGAGCTCTATGAAGTAGAATACTGTGGTGGTTTAGCACTTAATTTTGGAATGAAGACAGTTTTCATTCAAAACATCATTCTGACTGGCTTTATGGGCTTGTGTAAATTACATAATTGACCTGATCTTTCTATTTTTTGTTTTGTATCTGCAAAATAGTTACTGTAATCATTATTAAGCTAATGCTTCTTACAGTTTCTGGACATGGTAAGAGCTCTAGGTAGATGGTCATATTTAGTGACATAGCTGTGTGTCTGCCACTGCTGGGTACAGTCTACTTTCATCTTGAAGAAGAGGTAGGCTTCCCCTGCACAAGCATCTATAGCCCACATCCACAGCAGGGTGCCCACAGGTGATGAGAAAACCTGCATCTGTGTCCCTCCCCTCTGTTCCCTAGTCCTCACCAGCCATGGGAACTCCTTCTTCTCCCTCATATCTTCATAACTCCACTCCCTTCATACTTTCCTCTTCCCAGCTGCATCTACAAGCCTTTTCTCCCTTGCCCCAACCTCCTGTCTACTTTTTGGAGATGAAAGTATAGCTTTGAAAGCAAGTAGCAAAATATTTCTGTCTCACATTTAGGCTAGAGGCTTCATTAAGTATTTATTTCTGCTTCCATTCTAAACCAGCAGTACTCTTGGGGTACCAATGAGTAAAGAAGAACATAATTCTACAGGAAACATATATATCCCCTCCACACTTATGCATATGTTTATGTGAATACACATATGATTTTATATACATTATATATTTATATGCTTATAGCATATATTCGTTTTACTTATATTTTACATATGTGCTTTCATTCAATCACATGTATTCTCTAAGAGCCTTCTATGTGCTCAACATCATTCCAGATGCTGGGATACATCCCCACCTTCAAGGAGCTTATGATCTAATGGGAAGAGCAAATAGCAAGTAAAAAATAATAATAATAATTTAATGTAGATACTTACTTTGTTGTTAGTAGATAAATTGATAGGTTTATAATAAGTGGTAACTCAGATGGAGCAGATTAACATAAATTTAGGTGCACATCTCTGGTCACAGACCTGGTGAATATGTTCTGTTTTATTCCTCCCAAGAAAAAGGGTCAGAAAAAGTTTACATTCTCTTGTCACAAACAATAGTATAGATTTATGGTCTTTTCCCAGAGTTATATTTTAACTCTCTTTCCTGTTTTCATAATATGACCCAAAGGAAACTGGACCATCTGAACATTCTACCAAACATCTCCATGGTCCATCGTATTGATGACATCAAGCTAATTTAGTTAGATGAGCAAACTAATTAGATTGGATCAGCAAAAAGTGACAAAGCCACCAGAAGCCACAGTAATACTCATGCGATATGAGGGTGTGAGGTAAACCTTATAAAGATTCAGGGGACCCCCCACATCATTGAAAGTTTTAGGTCTTATGGTCAGGGTCACGCTGGGACATCCCCTCCAAAGTGAAGGACAGATGATTACATCTGAACTTCCCACATCTGAAGGAAGTCCAATTTCTGGTTGGCTTCTTTGGGTTCTGTAAGCACACAAATTAGAGTGAGCACATGAGAAAGGTCAAACAAAATGGAAGTTTTTACTTTGAGATAGTCATTTTTTTTGGTTCTTACATGTATAGATACATCAGGCATTTGATGGACAGTGATAAGCTTAACTGGAAAAAAAAACATAAGAAGAGGAGTACGCTCAAGATAAAAAGAGCTCACAAAGGAAAATGAATTCAGCTTCTCATCCAAATTGTAAGTTCTTCATACATGTATGCATATGCCATTCATACCTACTGGGATGACTAATATAAAAAACAACAACAATAATATGTGTTGTCAAGGGTTGGAACGCTTATGCATTCCTAGTGGGACTAGAAAATGGTGCAGCCACTTTGAAAAACATTTTGGCAGTTAGTTCCTAAAAATGTTAAACACAGAGTTACCCTATGTACCAGCAATTCTACTTCTAGGTATATACCCAAGAAAAATGAACACATATATTCATGTAAAAACTTGTACATGAATTTTCTTAGAAACATTATTCACAACTAGAGGCCCAGTGCATGAAATTTGTGCACTCAGGGAGGTCCCTCAGCCCAGCCTTCACCCTCTCGCAGTCCAGGAGCCCTCAGGGGATGTCTGACTAATAATGGTTTAGAACAGGCCTAAACTGTCAGTCAGACATCCTTAGTGCTGCCGCAGAATGCTGCCTCAGAGGCAAGAGAGGCTCCCACCACCTCCGCTTCACTCACCAGCCATGAGCCCGGCTCAGGGCTTCTGGCTGGGTGGCACTCCCCTTGTGGGAGTGCACTGACCACCAGGGGGCAGCTCTGGCATTGAGCATCTGCCCCCTATTGGTCAGTGCATGTCATAGTGACCGGTCATTCCACCATTCAGTCAATTTGCATATTAGCCTTTTATTATATAGGATAGCTAAAAACAACTCCAATGTCCATCAACTGATAAAAGGGATAAACAATATCTATACAATGAAATACTTTCTAGCCAAAAAAGGAATGAAGTACTGATATACAACAATATGGATGAGCCTTGACAATATTATTCTATGTAAAGGAACCCAAGCAAAAAGACCACATATTGTACACTTCCATTTATATACCATGTCTAGAATAGGCAAACGGATAGAGACAGTATATTAGTAGGAGAAGGGAGTGGGTAGTGTCAGCTAATGGATACAGAGTTTCTTTTTGCAGTGATGAAAATATTCTAAAATTGATTGTGATGATGACTGCACAACTGAATATACTAAATATATTAAAAACATTGAATTTTATGCTTTAAAAGAGTGAGTTTTATGCTGTATGAATCATGTCTCAACAAATCTGTTTAATTTTAAAAGATAATTTATTAAAGACCTTGCCTTTCTAAATCAATCAATGTTTTTAAATCTTCTTTTTGCATTAAACCGCACTAAAGAGTGAGCAGAGGTAAAGAAATAGAGATAACTAAGTTAGATATATGTATGACACTTGTCTGTGAAGGTTATGAAAGATGGGGTTTCAAATGAAAGGTAATGATGAGGTAAGTACTTATTTAGAATCTTAATACAAGAAAGGACATTTAGGATAGTAAACAACTCTATTCAAACAGGCCCTCAGCATGAAAGTGCACCTAGTAATATGGGCAACAAGTATATAATACTTTCAATTTTCCAAAGATTACTTGTTTTTTAACTAATCATCATTTTATCCTTTCTAGCATTAGAAAGTGCACTCTGAATTTATAAACATTAAGAACCACTGGAACAGTCTTTCTGATAATGATACTCACCCCACCCCACCCCGTAGAGACACTGCATTTCTGGTCCTGAATCCCATCCTGGCACCTAGAACTGTATCACTCTCCAAGGCCAATTCTAAGATTCTGGAATTCTAGTGTCACCAGCTCTGGATTTCCCAGTCCTGGTCCCCAACTATACAGATAACAGGACTTCACAATCACCAATTTTGTTTCAGTCAATTATTCACCTACACTATGACTGAAATTGCACTTTTCAACAGTATATTTTGTATTCCAGAATGAATTTCTCTATCCAGAGCAGTTGGGCAATGCTTCCAGCCCAGGAACAAGTATAATTTCTCATCCCATCTCCCACCATAATCTCTATCCTATCTTAGTTAACTGATCACTCCAAATGAACCCCAGAATCCAATTAATGAATTCTTATGCTTGATTAAGCTAAAAAGTTATGATATCTTTTGGATTCCTCTTCCTATTATTATTATTCGTAATTAGTCAGTGAACTAGTCACTGGGGTAGTCATTGCTTCTGTTTGTTATTACTCAGATCTCGCCTACTACTAGGCACATAGAATGTCTCCATTCCCTGATATGAAGTGAAACATGACCATGTCATTTCCTTAGGACAGAAAGAGGGCAGTAAAAATTATCTTCTAGTGGAAGAATTTAATTGCTAGTGCCTGATTTGCTAGATCATTCTTCTGCTGTCATAGTGATCATAAAAGTACTTGCTATAGATGAGTCATAAGATCAAAGAATCCTGTAGTGCTGAACCAACACATGCAGGACAACTGCCCTGAAGAATCACCTAAACCTGCAAAGTGGATAAACAAGAAATACATTTATTTTGTAACAAAGTTTGATTATTAATGAATATATACAGACATATTCATTGCATGTCAGTGATGATGAAAAACTGGAAACAACTTCAATATCATAATAAAGAATTTATTAAACAAATTATGCTACAATGAAATAATGTCCAGTCACTGGGAGGAAATATGTAATGACATGAAAGATGTCCAAGATAGACTATTAAGATGGGAGATGGGGGGAAGCAAGTTTCAAAGCAGCAGATATCAGTGATTGCATTTAACAAAATACAATGTGTGAATATATTTTATTCATATGAAGAAGGGAATTTGTAATAATATTTTACAGCCCTGGCCAGTGTGGCTCAGTTGGTTGGGCATCATTCTATGTACCAAAGGGTTGCTGGTTTGATTCCTGGTCAGGGCACCTGCCCAGTTTGCAGGCTTGATTCCTGGCAGAAGGTGTGCAGGAGGCACCAGACGATGTTTCTCTCTCACATCAATGTTTCTCTATCTCTTTCTCCCTCTTCCTTCCTCTATCTCTAAAAATCAATTTTAAAAAATTTTTAAAGAATACTTTACCAACTAAATTTAATTACAAGACATTTTTGCTATTAAATATGCTTCTGTATTATTGGATTTTTTTACAAAGATTACAAGTTTACTTTTATAAACAGAAAAAATATGATGTTTTTAATACACCATTCATGTCTTGTCCTCCTTTCTATCTTGTCATCTTCAAGATTAAGACATCTTCCATAGGTTAAAAAAGAAAAACAAAAAACTTAAGTAAGGTCATACACTGAGTGGCCAGATTATTATGATCTCTGAATGCATAATAATCTGGCCACTCAGTATATATATATTAGAGTCCCGGTGCATGAATTCGTGCATGGGTGGGGTCCGGTCAGCCTGGCCAGGGGAAGGGGACATGGGTGGTTGGCCGGCCTGCCTGCTGGTCAAACTCCTGGTCAAGGGAACAATTTGCATATTAGCCTTTTATTATATAGGATATACACTGAGTGGCCAGATTATTATGCATCCAGAGATCATAATAATCTGGCCACTCAGTGTACGTTAGCTGTGTATGGCATTCCAAATCTTCTTTGTTATAATTCTGAATTTGCTTCTTAACATAAATCACTTTATACCAATGAACATGTATAAAAGTGTATTTATTAGCTATGTAATACACACAATGTCTGCACTTTTCCTCTATTTATTCCCATCTTTTAATTTAAGTACTTATAATTGACTCTGAACTGCTTTTAACTTTAACCTTCTTATCTTCAGGTGCACCAAAATATATAAAGCAAATATTAATAAGCCTAAAGGGAGAAATTGAAAGAATTAGTATTCTCAATTACAGTAAATTTGCTAACTAAAAGAAATTGTGCCATTTTATGTACTTCATTGGCAATGATGTTTTCAGTACTTCAATCTAAAAACCAACAGATGGAGGCCTTATTTAAGCTATAGATCACGTAAAATATGTACATTGAAATGGGGTCATTAGTGGGACAGGAAAACTTTTTTATTTGTCCATATTGATCCAACCAGTGAACTATTTTAGGAAACTTCTCAGCCTAGAGTCACAAGAATAGGCTCAGTAGTCAGATTGCCTGGCTTCAAAGTCCATTGCAGCTATTCACTGGGATGTGATTGACCTCAGGCAAGTTATTCTATTCTATTATTATTCTACTAGTGGCCCAGTGCACAAAATTTGTGCACATTAAAAGGGAATTAATTAGAGGAAATATTTTAATATTGCTATTTGCCCTTTCTCTATAATAGAAGTGTCCAGCCAGCCCCACCCACATTGGGCAGCACCAAGACCCGGCTGGCCCCATGCCCATCAAGCCGCGCCGGGGCGGGGGACACAGCCTCATGTCCCCAGGCCCCAGCGCTGGGGAGGAGGGTGCGGCCTCAGCGGGGCATGGCCTCAGGACCCCCAGCCCAGTGCCGGGGTGGGAGACATGGCCTCAGGTCCCCCACCCAGCCTGGCGCCAGGCAGCCTCAGGTCCCTGCTGATGGGCATGACGGCATGTCGGCCTGATGGCGTAATGACCATTTGCATATTAGCCTTTTATTATGATGACTAGAGGCCCAATGCATGATTGAAATGGCATGATGAGGTGCCCCGCCTCCTGCTGTGCGAGGAGGCACCCTGCGGGGGTCCAGGACCCCTGCCTGACCCATGTAGTGCGGCTGCCGCGTTGTGTCCACTGGGGTGGGGGCAGGTGCTCCTGTGTGTTGTGTCTCCACTCTGGCCCGCCCCCAGCCCCAGCCTCCCCACGGCCACTGGGGCTGAGGGCGGCACGCAGTCCCCTCCCGCCCATCTACACGCGCATCTCCTCCTGAGCGGTGGTGATCCAGCCTCCTCCTGAGCGGTTGTGATGCCCAGCTAATTAGTATATTCCCTGTTTATATATATAGATAATAATAACCCCTAATCACTGGGTTATTGTGCTGATTAAATGAGAGAATCCAGATAGAGCAGTTAGTATGGTTTCTTGTCATTTGGTAACAACTCAATAAATGTTAGTTGCTGCTAGTTAGTATTGTTGATAATGTCTTTGATATTGAAATTGCTGCTACTTTGTCCTGTTATATGTTAATATTTTATTGGAACTTATCAGCAATATTTCCCTTAGTTGTAGTGTTCATCTAGTAATAAACTAAAAATGTCAGTTCCATGGACACAGACAATAGTGTGGGGAAGGCCTATGTTAGGGTGAGGGTTCCGTGAAGGGGAAATTTGGGGGACATATGTAATACCGATAACAATAAAATAATGTCTATCAAAAGTCTAATTTTCTGATCCAATGTTTAGTTTTGGGGTTTCCCATTTACATAAAATCTGCAATGATGCTAACAGAAAATCAAGACTTTAATATCTTGCTAAATGTTTGATAGTATGAAAGATTCATTTTATTTAGTAAATTTGAATTTGGTTTACTTTAGAAATGTAGTAATAGGGATCAACATCAAACAAGAAAAATCAGAACCTTAGTAAGTTTTAAAAATTCTTGAGAATTAGTGTGGCCTTAGCCAGTTTGGCTCAGTGGATAAAGCATCAGCCCACAGACTGAAGGGTTGCAGGTTCGATTCCAGTCAAGGGCATGTACCCTGGTTGCAGGCTCAATCCCGGGCCTGGTCAAGGTACATGCAGGAGGCAACCAATCCATATGTCTCTCTCACCTCAATGTTTCTCTCTGTCTTTCCCTATCTCTTCCACTCTCTAAAAAAAATCAATGGAAAAATAGCCTTGGGTGAGGTTTATCAAAAAAGAATTAGTGTGCCTGTGCTATCCTGATATATCTAGTATCTCCTTTTTAAGCCACTTTATACTATCTTAATAAATTTGTGGTCATTTAGAAAATCACATTAAGTATAAGGTGTCCAGGAAATCTGTTTTTACACATGTTTTTCCTTTAAAATGTGCATTTTTTCCCCTGCTCCATCACATCTTAATGATTGTGAAATATGTTTTCTTAAATTTTAATAAATTTAGTTTAGGGGACATCTATAGTCTGTGAGGAGAAAATTCTATAAATCATTGTTTCTCAAACTGATTCTTGGGAATTTTTTCAAAGGTTTGAGAATGCTCTGTGGATTTCTTCTTTAATGTCATGTGTTTAGTTTGATGTTAAAATAGCACCTTTAAAAAGAGGTTCTGGAACTTCCTAATGATCTTATAACTGAGTACTGCATTCCATTTTAGTGCCTGTGTTTGTGCTTATGACTACATTGTATGTATGACTGCATTGCCCGCAGAGTGCTGCTTTAATTTTCACTGGTTAATGAGAAACGAATAGATTGACTCAATGCCTAAGTGATGAATCTGTGCCAAGTGAAGAACCAATGACACCACTGCAAGCTGCACAAAGGTTTCTTTGTAGTCCGAGTTGTAAAACATGGCGGCAAAACTGAGTCATCACAAAATGTGTTATATTATGGGCATACCAAACTGAAGAGATCCTATCTTTAACAGTCAGTATTCACATAACAAGTGACAAGTCCCTTTCAGCAAAACCTCACTAATCACATTAACTTAATGTCGCTAATTTATATTTTATTGATTTTGAGTTTTATTGTCATTTCAAATCCATAAGCATAAACCTAGCTTAATGTTTATACATATTTAAATATAATATAATAAAAATAAATTGTCAACACTGGGTAGTCTTAGAATATTTTTTAAATGCTATTATGAAGTTTTCTGATACCTGTAGCTGTACATATTTTTCATAATTTCATTTGTATTAATCTTTAAAATGTCTTTCAAAACCTACTTTCCCTACTCATACTTTTCTATAAAATCCCAGCATTCTTTATGATTATAATAATAATAGTTAACATTCATAGTATTCATTATATACTAAGCACTAATATAATTGCTTTTCATGTATTAATTTGTTCACAATTCTTTGAGATAAGTTAATCCCATTGCTTAAATGAAGAAACTGAGGTGGAGAAAGGATAAGAAATCTGCTCAGGTCATACAATAAGTAAGTAGCAGAATGGGAATTATAATCCAGGTATTCTGCTTAAGGGTTCATATGATTTATTAGCCACTGAATTTTATGCCTCTGTAATTTATATATCATTTATAGTATACTAGAGGCCCAGTACACGAAATTGGTGCGGGGGGGGGGGTGTCTCTCAGCCCAGCCTGCACCCTCTCCAATCTGGGACCCCTTGGGAGATGTCCAACTGCCGGTTTAGGCCCGATCCTGAGGATTGGGCCTAAACCGGCAGTCGGACATCCCTCTCACAATCCTGAACTGCTGGCTCCTAATTGCTCGCCTGCCAGCCTGATCACCCCTAACTGCCCCCCCTGCTGGCCTGGTCACCCCTAACTTCCCCCTGCTGCCAGCCAGGTCACCCCCAACTTCCCCCTCCCTGCTGGCCGGGTTGCTCCTAACTGCCACCTGTGTCAGCCTGGTCGCCCCCAACTGCCCCCCTCTGCCAGCCTGGTAACCCCTAACTGCTCCCCCCTGCCAGCCTAATCGCCACCAACTGCCCCCCCTGCCAGCCTGGCCACCCTTAACTGCCCCCCCCCCCCGCTGACCTGGTCGCCCCCAACTGCCCCCGCTACTGGCCTGGTTGCCCCACGCAGCCTGCTGTTCAGTCGTTTGGTCGTCCCTCACTAATCCCCCTGCCGACCCGGTCGTAGGCAGCCATCTTGTGAGGGTGTGAGGGTTAATTTGCATATTACCCCTTTATTATATAGTATGATTCCCCTAAATTATTCTAATATTGAAAACTACTTTCTCTCAATTTTACCTTTTAACAGTATTTAAAGTAGGACAACACATCCAGTAACAACACTGAAATTAATGTTAATATTTTATATATAATCATCAACTCAAGCTGCTTTAATTATTTCTGTAATAATTTTATCCATAGTCCCCTAGTACATTGAGCCCAAAACATTCTATAGATTAGAAGGTTAAAGTTAAAAGGATTTCAGAGTCAATTTTAAGTACTTAAATTAAAAGATGGGAATAAATAGAGGAAAAGTGCAGACATTGAGTGTATTGCATAGCTAATAAATATACTTTTAAACATGTCCATTGGTATAAAGTGATTTATGATAAGAAGCAAATTCAGAATTATAATAAAGAAAATTTGGAATGCCATACACAGCTAATATGGCAATTTGACAATCAGGATCGCATTAGAAAGAGGAGAGCACACTCAAATTAGGCCATTTGTAGAGTTTAGTCAAGTGACTTTTTCCAAAGGAGTGGATGGGGTCGAGGGAAAGCACAAGAGACAGTGTAGTGCCTACTAGCTAGTAGCAAGAAGACATCTTTATCATCCCAACCCTGATGGTGTGGGGAGGGAGCAGTTGCCAGACCAAAAGGATAGAGTCTTGCGGAGGGAGATGCCTGACAGAAGTCACAACCTTTGGTAGAGGGAAGCACCCAGCCCAGGGACACCCCTCAGGGAGGCTGCAAGGAAATGTATACCTGACCTCTCTCTCTCCCCGCACCCCCCTTCAGCTCTTGTTGAGGATCCCATTGGCCAAACCAAACCAGAAAGGGAAGGACAAGGACACTGAATTAGTGCATACACTCAGTTCCTAGAGCTCAGAGGAAAGTGGAGAACAGTAGACAGTGGCTCTGAGGGGGCAAACAGAAACCATCCAGTAACAGCACTGCAGTTGATGTTAAGATTTTATATTTAATCATCAACTCAAGCTGATTATTCTTCTAATAGTTTTGCTCTAAAGGGCTGTATACCTAAAATTTTCCTTAATTCGCATGATAGAAATAGTTCCTTGAAGTCACCCTTCAAGTGAAAAGTTTCCAGACCACCCTAACTAAAATTACAAACACTCATTCCTTTTTGTTCCATTCTATTTCATTTTAATTTAGAAAAAAATTGTTTTAGTTTTGTTGTTATTGTTCCCTTCTATTTTACTCACTTCTGTTTCCCTAGTGCTTAGGATAGTGCCTGGCACAAAAGAGATTCCTAAAATATTATATTGTTATTGTTTACTAGCTGTGTTACCTTGAATAAACTACTTAACTTCTCTGTGCATCGATTTTCTCATCTGACAAATAACCTACCTCATATATTTGTGATGAGAATGAAATGAATTAACATATGGCAAATGCTTAGAATAGTGCCTGGCATATAATAAACTATTTTACTGAAAACTACTAAATTACCATTTTTATTTATGTTTTGTGAATTTTTAAAAGTACTAGGAGCTAATTTGTCTCAAAGGAAACAAAAACAAGTTTTATTGACTCTAATATTTTTCTTCTAATGTTTTTAGTTGAATCCATTATTAAAATACACAGGTGATCCATTCATACCACATATATCAATCAGATTGTTAAATATGCATTTTCCATATGCATAAAAGTTTGAGTTTTATTAGCCATGATGGAAACCAAAAAAAAAAAAAAAAAAGTAAATGGGGAGAATGCCTGCTTTCCTCTTTTTATTTTTATTTTTATAGGTATAATGAAAGCAGGAATTTGCCAAGTGGAATTTGTCTCTAGTAATTATAATTTTTAAATAAATTTTACTTTTGGCAGTGTTCTCTCCCATAATTTAAAAATAAACATATAGTTACATATTTTTCATAATTTATTCTTGTTTAGAATTAAACCTTGTTTATATTCTTTAAAAGTTATAAAAATTTGAATGCTATTCAAAAGGTACAGTTTTGCAAAAACTTAGTGTCCTGTTTTCTCAGCCAAAAATAATATCAGCCAAACTTAATACAGTATATCTAATGTTTAAGAATTTAATGTTTGAACCACTGCAGGGTTATTAGGAATTTAGTATGGAGACTGTGTATTTTAATGCTGAGGTCTAGCCTTCATATCTTTAGTAAGAATAACAGATGATTAAGACATATGACAGAAGAAAAGCACAAATGAATTATCTCTTTGTCAGTGGGTCAATGATTTGTTTTGTGCTGAATTACGTATGTCTATAAAAGCTGAATTATTACCCTGACCTATTGAAAATAATATTCATTCTTTAATTAAATAAGGTATTTGAGTATTAACACCACTGTTGTTAGAAATATTTGTGTAAACATACACTTCAATGGAGTGAATATGTTCCTTCTCCTCATCGAGAGATGATTTGGCAAAAATTTTACATTAATGTATTTTTGGTAATCATTCAAAACAGTAATTTTAAATGACTATGAATTCACAAAATTTCCCAAAAACTGAATAATCATTATTTTTTAAAATCCAATAAATCACAGTGTTGTTCTTTCTTTTGGTGGTGACAAATTCATAACAAATGGACATTTTATTGTAGGTTTCTTTTTCTCTCTTTTTTAAATTTTTGGCTAGTAAGTATAATTACAATTAATAAAACTGAAATAAAATTATTATAACATTAGCATCTTTAAGGACTTTTTCTTATATGTCTTCCTATTTATTTTATCCCTAGAACCCCATCTCAACTTATCACTATAGAAACAAACTGTAAGGACCATTCATTGAAACAGGACATTCATGATACACTTTGTACACTTTATTGCCTTATATAACTATCAATTATGTTCAATTTAATCCTACCTTAAGATCACTCATTATGCATTCACCCATTCATTGCAAAGCACTGTTTCAGGTATGAGAGATCCACAGTGAATATGGCAAACACTTCACTCCCATTCTCACTGCCATGCCTTCCTCTTTCCCTGCTGCTTCAATGAAAATAATAATAATCACCCCTTATTGAACACCTCTTAGGTAAAGTTCACGGTGATGTGCTTTTAACAGAATTATCTATGTAATTGTCACAAACTGACCAGACAGGCAAGAGACAGTATAGTTCAAGTCAACTTTTAGCTCTGCTATTTTCTACCATTTACTGGCTGTGTTTCTTGGGCAAGTAACTTAACGTCAACTTAACCAGATCAATTTCTTTTTTGGGGGGTAAAATTGGATGTGATAATAATAGTATCTTGCCCTAACCGGTTTGGCTCAGTGGATAGAGCGTCAGCCTGTGGACTGAAAGGTCCCAGGTTCGATTCCAGTCAAGGGCATGTACCTTGGTTTGCGGGCACATCCCCAGTGGGGGGTGTGCAGGAGGCAGCTGATTGATGTTTCTAACTCTCTATCCCTCTCCCTTCCTCTCTGTAAAAAGTCAATAAAATATATCTTAAAAAAATAAAATAATAGTATCTTTCCTTTGTAAATTAGGAATCATAATAGTAACTAGCACAAAGAATTCTTACGAATATTAAATTACTTAATACAAATAAAGTACATAGAATAGTGCCTGACTCAGTAAATGTGAGCCATTAAAATAGTTACTTTGTTGGTTTTTATTTGTTTGTTTGTTTTTTAAAGAACATATTTTATTTATTTATTTACTTTTAATTTCTCTTTATTGTTGAAAATATTACAGATGTCCCATTTTTCTCCACTCTGGCCCCCCTCTCCCCCGCACCAGGCCCTCACCACACTATTGTCTGTGTCCATGGGTTATGCATATATGCGTACAAGTTCTTTGGTTAATCTCTTCCTGTTCCCCTTCCCTCTGAGATTCGTCAGTCTGTTCCATGCTTCCATTTCTCTGGATCTATTTTGTTCATCAGTTTATTTTATTGATTAGATTCCACATATGAGTGAGATCATGTGAACTTGTCTTTCTCTGGCTGGCTTATTTTAGTAAGCATAATACTCTCCAGGTCCCTCCATGCTGTCTCCAAGGGTAAGAGATCCTTCTTTCCTACAGCTGTATAGTTGCTGTTTTATTAATAAAGAACCTGATAAATTGTTACCTGAATACAATCAAGGGACTGAGCCAGGATCTCTAATCCCTGGCCTGACCAAGTGAGGTTTTATCTGACCAACTACCAATTTATAACAGATTTTGCCCTCTCAGGAAAACTGAACTATAAAAAGGAAAAGAAAACACTGCCCTCTGAATAAAGCTAAAGAAGCTCTTCTAAACAGTTAAATTTTTTTGAGTTAACAATAGTGTAGGGAGATAATAAAGATTTTTAAATAAAAGGAAAAGAGGAAATAAAAAGGACAGAACATTTAGCGTTATAACAGAAATGGACAATATAGTGGTGAGAAATTTCCTTTATTGTCCACTTGCTCACTCCTCAGAACACAGGTCATAGTAGACACCTGTCACAACATGCAAAAGGGAAAGAGCAAACTTCGTGGGACTGACCATCAGACTCAGTAATTCAGTCTAAACTACAGCAAACATAGTCCAAGCATGACCTTGTGTTTTTGCCTGTATGGCTGCCTTAAACCAGCATTTTAGCATTTAAAGAAAATTGCTTTGTCACATAATAAATCTGTTTATGAAATTTCTTACTTTTTACCAGTTCCTGAAATCACAGTAAATGTGAATATCAAGCTTAGTTTTAAAGACAAACAGTGACTTCATATACAGAAACGTATTTTCCACATTATTTGCATATAAAAATAAATCATGGAACTCTGAATGTTGGCTGCTGCCACTGTATTACATCACAATGCCTTTTATATTAAGTTAAACATTCATTGTCAACAAAAGATTATTTTTTCAGGATTTATAAAATTCATGAGCTCTGTATTTCTAGAATACTTATTTAGAAACTGCTTAATATTACATATGTATTAACCTGGAAATCTAATGGACAGTATAGTAAATATAGGTAATAGCATTGTATTGTAATCATCAAACTTGCCAAGAGACTAGATATCAATTATTTCCACCATAAAAAGGACATGATAATTATGTGATGTGATAGAGGTGTTAACAATCACTATCATTATATGCTACAATATATAAATGTATCAAATCAACATGTTGGACGCCTGAAACTTATACAATATTGTATGTTAAATGTATTTCAATTAAAAGATTTCATCTCTATCTATCTTTCTAGCTATATATCTACAGGGAGTCAAAATACAGATCTTTTTTCCTGCCTCAGTGAACATAACTGTGGGCTTAGATACCCTGGCAAGTGTGGGCCTCACTTGATAAAATGGGTAGAAGAGACAACTGTAGCATATGAGTGACGTAAATGAGAATTAAGTCACCCAAATACCTGAGGGTATTATTGGGGGCATAGGTTCACCTAACATTTCAGCTGGGTAATCCTAGGCTTTAGCTTGCATATCTGTGGGAATAGAGGAATCCCTGCAAGAATGAAGAGAAACTATTCAAAAGTGTACAGTGGAAAAATTAGTCCTCACAATGGGCTTCCTTTACAGAAAAATCACTGGGTTAGCAGTATGTATTCCATCACACATGATTTTCCAGGGTTTGATTCAGCTAGTCCAAGTAGGAATAACAATTGGAGCACTGTGCAACAGTGATTGCTTGCTGCGGCACTCATCATTTGCTGGGGCCCTAATTGAAGCAAAATCTACCCCACACCCCAGCCCAGGAAAAATGTTTAAGATGGAAAAATTTTTAAGCAAAAAGATATCTTTGAGTACCATGTCCATGAATAGTGCTTAAACATGGGTAAATGAAAGGCAGCCACATTTCAAGCAATATAATAGTGAAGCAACTTGTGGCTGATGTGCCTTTGGCATTTGGATAAAGAGAAAAGAGAATAAAGACCCCTTGAAAAGAATTTTACTCAAACCAAGAGTCCTTTCTTGAGGTAAATAAAGGAGATACAGATTTCAATCAATATAATAATAAATTTTGAGCCTGGAATGAATAAAAGTATCCTTCATACATACAAAAATAAATTCTGGGTGAAGAGTACATGTAGAATATATGGTCAATAAACAAAGAAAACCTTTCTATTTTACTGGGAAGGTAGTGGACTTATTTTGGGCATTAGGATCTGAAGTAGTCAATTTTAAGACAAAATCAGTTCAGAAAATCATTTGTCATTAGCTAGTAAAATCAACATAGACATGCCCCATAAATGTATAAAATGTCCATTGAAAAATGTATAAAAAAATTTTATAATAGACTGTTACGGAAAAAAATACAGGAAACAATCCAAAAATCCACTCAAGAGAAGAATGGGTAAAGTATTACACAATAAACTACTAAAGTATAATCATGTAAAGTATACAACTGAATTTTTCTTACACACAAATTAATGAATGAATCTTACATATATCCTGTATTATTCCATGATCCATATACACATATGAAGTTAAAAAAAAAGTAAAATACCTATGGTGTTAGAAGTCTGGATATTGGTTACCTTTTGTGGGGGTGTTGTGATGATATGAGGGGCTTCTGGGGCTCTGGGGACATTCTGTTTCTTGATCTGTTTGCTGGTTGCACAGATGTTTTCACTTTGTAAAAGTTCATCAAGTTACTCATTTTTATGTTTGTGTATTATACTTTATTAAAAATCTTGCTTGAAATAAGACAAAGGAAACTAGATTCAAGTCCTGACTCCATGTATTACAAGCTGCATGATCTTAAGCAAGTTATATAACCTCTCTTATTCTTTACTTTCAAATTTGTAAAGTATGGATAATAATAATGCCTACCTCAAAGAGTATTTATTATTACACTAGAGGCCTGGTGCACAAAATGCATGCATGGGGGAGGGGGGTCCCTCAGCCCAGCCTGCACCCTCTCCAATCTGGGACCCCTCTAGGGATGTCCGACTGCCCGTTTAGGCCCGATCTCGGTGAGATCGGGCCTAAACGGGCAGTCGGACATCCCTCTCACAATCCAGGACTGCTGGCTCCCAACTGCTCGCCTGCCTGCCTTCCTGATTGCCCCTAACCACTTCTGCCTGCCAGCCTGATCACCCCCTAACCACTCCCATGCCAGCCTGATTGATGCCTAACTGCTCCCCTGCCAGCCTGATTGCCCTTAACTGCCCTCCCCTGCAGGCCTGGTCACTCCTAACTGCCCTCCCCTGCAGGCCTGGGTCCCCCCCAACTGCCCTTCCCTGCCAACCCGGTCGCTCCCAACTTTCCTCCTCTGCCAGCCTGGTCACCCCTAACTGCCCTCCCCTGCAGGCTTGATCGCCCCCAACTGCCCTCCCTTGCAGGCCTGGTCCCTCCCAACTGCCCTCCCCTGCTGGCCTGATCACCCCCAACTGCCCTCCCCTGCAGGCTTGATCGCCCCCAACTGCCCTCCCTTGCAGGCCTGGTCCCTCCCAACTGCCCTCCCCTGCTGGCCATCTTGTGGTGGCCATCTTGTGTCCACATGGGGGCAGCCATCTTTGACCACATGGGGGCAGCCATCTTGTGTGTTGGAGTGACAGTCAATTTGCATATTATTCTTTTATTAGATAGGACTAGAGGCCCAGTGCACGAAATTTGTGCCACTTGGTGGGGGCCCTCAGCCCAGCCTGCACCCTCTCACAGTCCAGGAGCCGTCAGTTGGACATCCTTAGCGCTGCCGTGGAGGCGGGAGAGGCTCCCACCACTGCCACTGCACTCACCATTCAGGCTGAGCGGTGCTCCCCCTGTGAGAGCACATTGACCACCAGGGGCCAGCTCCTGCATTGAGCATCTGGCCCCTGGTGGTCAATGTGCATCACAGTGACTGGTTGTTCTGCCGTTGGGCTGAAACCAGCTTTCCAACATCCCATGAGGGGTCCCAGATTGTGAGAGGGCACAGGCCAGGCTGAGGGACGCCCCTGGTGCATGATCAGGGCCAGGAGGGATGCGGGAGGTGGGCCAGTTGGGGAGGGACCGAGAAGGGCTCCAGGGCGTATCTGGCCCATCTCCCTCAGTTCTGATTGGCCGGACCCCAGCAGCAAGCTAACCTACCAGTCAGAGTGTCTGGCCCCTGGTGGTCAGTGCACATCATAGCGAGCGGTTTAGCAGCCTTAGCATATCATTAGCATATTACGCTTTGATTGGTTGAATGGCCGACTGGACACTTAGCATATTAGGCTTTTATTATATAGGGTAAGCTAATGGGCCTGGCATAAAATAAGTATTTAATAGACTAGTGCGTGTCATGAAGCAGATTAATCCTTCAGTGGTGAGCTATAGAAGAAAGCAACCTAAAAGCTAAAACAAACATCACTGGAGAGAAGTCTAGTGGCAGATAAGATAAGGAAAAATACTATTTCAAAATAAGAGCCATGAACAATGTCATTTGCTGCGAATAGCTCAAGGAAGATAAGGAGAGACAAGATTTGGCAGTATGGATGTCATTGGTGACCTTTATTCCAGCAGATTGAATCCGGGCAGAAGGAATACTATAGTGAGTTAAAACACAAAGGAGAGGTGTGGAAATGAGTAACTATTTCAAAGAGTGTGGCTGTGAAGGAAAAAAATAAAGATCATAATTAGAGGGGAATGTGAAATTGAGAAGATTATGTTTAATGGGAGAGACTACATATGAAGAACCAGTAGAGAGAAACTGATAACATAGGAGAGAAAGATTAACCAAGTTATGTCCACAAGGAGGTGAAGAAAGGTAAAACGAAAGCACAAGATAGTTATCTTTCTCAGGAGGAAGGACAGCTCTTCCTGTGTGCCACGGGAAAAAGAAGAAAGGATGAGGGCAGCCGCAGAGCCACTGGGAGGCAAGGAGACATTCTCACCACATGTGTCCATTTCCTCAGTGAAATAAAGGCAGCGGCATCTACCAGGAGAGACGGTAAAATTAGTAGGGTAGAGGCTATAAGGAGATTTTAAAAATAAAACAAAAATAAAATTACTGAGGGGAATGGAAGAGACCCTAACCAGAGATAAAATAAATATTGCCAAGGAGTACTGAAGTCCCAACTGTGCTGAGAACCATGACTGATTTGAGGCACCAACCTACACACTCCAGCAGTAATTTGCATCTTGGAACTATTCTTACAATGACTATATAATTATTTTTAAGACCCCAGGTATACAGATGATTAGATTGATCCAGGTATGAGGTTTCTTACAAGGCTGGTGCAAAGGAAAGATTTGTGATTTCATATGACAGAAACCCAACTCAAACTAGCTTAAACCCATGAGAAAATTTATCAGGCTATGTAACTGGAAATTTCAAAGTATATTTCGTTCCAGAGGGTTAACCACGGTCACTGGCAATCTCTTTCCTCTCTATTGTCTTCTTTTCCGGACACATTTGTACCTATTGGTCACAAAAGAGAACACTTGAATTTAAATTTATTGTTACAGTATCTAGTCTCCAAAGAGAGAGAGAGAGAGAGCACACCTTTCCCATTAGCTTCAGAAATTATTACAGGAATGACGCCTATCTTCTTTGACTCCTAAGTCAATCATTGTGGCCCAGGAAACAGAGTCTCTGATTGGCTACCCCTGGAGCTGGGGGAGGGGGAGGGGCTGAAAGGGGAGGGACAACGGTCAGTGACACTCAAACCACAAGGACTAACAACATATAGGAGGGAGTCCTCTCTCAAAAGGAAGAGATGCAGGGCTGGCAAAAGAGAAAAAAGGAAAGCCTCAAAAGCATATCACTCGTCTTCATTCATTGTACTTTCTAAGTGTCTCCTTTGCATTCAGACTAAACATTATCTTTTAATGCCCAGACCTAGCCTTATACTTTTTATATTCTTTATACTTAATAATCTTATATTTTTTACTTTCTCCTCTTCACATCCCCATCATTCTGTTCCTTTATTCTCACTCTCTATTCAAATATATTCAAAATATTTATCTTCACTTTCTTAAACCCTCCATTGATCAAGATTGTTTCAACATTTTAAAAAAACCCACTTTATTTTTTCAATGAATCCAATTTAATTAATTGATTAATCATTCCCAAAATACTGATGAGCATCAAAATTTGTTTTCAAAATATTTTCTTATATTTAAGGACATAACATGAAGTAAAATGTGCAGATATCCTGCACGCATATTTCGGTGATTATACTATATTGGCAATTTAAGTTTAATTGACATTAAACTTAGGAGTTAATACAAATTAAATCTTGTGCCTTCTACTTCAAACCCTTTACTATTTTTTATAAGACCAAAAACACCCTAACATAGCACAGTGAGCCCACCACGGTCTAGCTCCTGCTACTCCCTGGCCATGTCATACCCCCCTCAGGCTCCCTCCATGGCAGTCTCACTGGTTTTCCTTCCCTTCTTCCTCTATCCCAGGCAGCTTCCCAACACACAGCTGTCACATAGGCTCCCATTTTGTCTGGCAAGTTTTATTTGTTTCATCCCTCAAAGCTCTGCTGAAGTTCTTATTTTCAGAAAAGGAAAAGCTTCCCTGGCCTCCTTGACCACATCAAGCCACCGGTTAGATCACTTTTCAGTTTTCATAGCAGTGTACTGAGTACTTCTCATTGACATCTCTTGACACAGTTGTAGCTGTACAGCTGTTTCTGTGATTACTTCATTAGAGTCTGTCATACACACTGCATTATGAATGCCCAGAAAGACAGGGATTGTCTAGTTTTGGTCACAGTTGTATCACTAATACCTAATACATTGTCTTGCACATTATTGTGACTCAGTAAAATGAATATATAGTGAATGGACCAATCAACTTATTTATAAACTAGAGGCCCCGTGCACGAAATTCATGCACTGGAGGGGAGGGGTCCCTCAGCCCGGCCTGCACCCTCTCGCAGTCCAGGACCCCTCGCTCCTTACCACCCGCCTGCTCACTGCTCCTTATCGCTCAGCTCGCTGTGCCTTAGTGCTGCCACGGAGGTGGGAGAGGCTCCCACCATGGCCGCTGCACTCGCCAGCCATGAGCCTGGCTTCTGGCTGAGCGGCGCTCCCCGTGGGAGCACTCTGACCACCAGGGGGCAGATCCTGCATTGTCTGCCCCCTGGTGGTCAGTGCACATCATAGTGACCAGTTATTCTGGTCGTTCTGCCGTAATGGTTGCTTAGGCTTTTATTATATAGATTCTTGATGTAAAAATATACGCAATTTTTTATTGATCCCTTGGCTTCCCAAGAAAGAAAGAAAGAAGACTATAAAATAAAGTAAAAGGAACCAGGCTGTGTAGCTCAATTGGTTGGAGTGTCGATCATACACTAAAAGGTGGTGGGTTCAATTTCTGGCCAAGGCACATACCCCTATTGCGGGGTCAATTCCCTAGTGGGGGGAGTACAGGATGTTTTTTCTCTCTCTCTTCCTTTCTCTAAAATAATTTAAAAAAACACACACACTTTTAAAAATTAATCAACTAGTTAAATTAAAATAAAAGAATTTTTCCTGAGTTCAGGATTTCACTTTGGGGATTAGAAAAGTTGTAAGAATATATGTACTAGCATTTATTTTCTAAACATTGGTTTGGCCCTAACCGGTTTGGCTGAGTGGATAGAGCGTCGGCCTGTGGACTGAAGGGTCCCAGATTCGATTCCGGTCAGGGGCATGTACCTTAGTTGTGGGCACATCCCCAATGGGAGGTGTGCAGGAGGCAGCTGATCGATGTTTCTAGCTCTCTATCCCTCTCCCTTCCTCTCTGTAAAAATCAATAAAATATATTTAAAAAAATAAAATAAACATTGGTTTGCATGTTTAGATTTTTTTTTTACAAGCCACATTTCTGGAGACAAAATGCTAAGTGGTGTTTGTCTCTGTCCACTATCACCAGAGAGTTGTTTAAATACATAACAAAACTTTTAGATTTTGCCCACTGCTTAGCATCATGTAATTATATGTAGTATAGTTGTCTGATAGCAGGTGCTATATGTATCTTGTATCTACATTATTGTTTACATATTACTAATTCTCCATGAATCATTACAGAGGACTCATTATCTCTCTAGAGGCAGGTGGAGATTATATATGAAAATGGATAATGGCGCTCTTCGGGAAATTAAAGATGTTGGTCAACTCCCTCTTTGGCAGCTGTCCAATTTACATAATTGCATTTTTCTTTCTAAATTTCCCCTGAAGCTTCAGTTGAATAAGGTGTTCTTTTGAATTTGCATTTTGAAAGGCTTAATTATGCTGCATTAAACAGCTGCCACCAGCTGTAGTCTCAGACCTGGCTAGAATTAGTGAACTTACTGTGTGCTGGCAAATCATTTTGAGAGTTTTCCAATCAAAGGAAAGGCATTAGTATCCATGTTCTTACATGAGCAAAATGTTTAGATTTTGTGCAATGTCAGTTAGCTGCAATGAACACTTCTAAGGTAAATGTCCTATAATTCTATTCCACCAGAGTTAATAGCACATTCAATAGGGCTTGCTTACTGAGGCTTGGTCTTAGAATGGCACTACACAGAACAGTGAGAGAAGTGAAGCATGGGTAGTTTTTACTCCCCTTATATCCATCAAAGACTGTGATTAATGTCATCTAATTGCTAGTGTAAATACACTAGAAGTCTGAACTGGTAAAGAGCCTCTGGTTCTCCAAGACCTGCTCTTCTTACAGACACCTTCTGAGAAAGCTACCACATGTTACTCCTAATTCATGATTGGCTGAGGTTGGTTGTATGTGATAAGACCAATTCCCTCCCCTGAAGCATCTGATAGATTGCACCAAGAGCCTCTTAGGTAGTCTGGAACAAAAATTTTGCATAGTGGACTCATATTGAATGGTGGTTAACAATCCTATCAGGTGCTCTAGCTTAAAGCATTTTCATTTATTCAACAAGTATGTTTTGAGAACATCCTCTGCTCAGGCAGTATACCAAGCACTGTAGACATTGAAGAATGAACAGTGGTTTTCTGTATCCATGGAGCTTATTAATGGGAAAGTCAAATATCAGTCAAGTAATCATACAAATGAGTATATATGTACATCCTAATACCTGTGCTATCTACACTAATAAAAGAGAAACATGCAAATTGACCATCACTCTGCTATGCCCACCAGCCAAACAGAGCGAGTATGCAAATTAAGCCAACTAAGATGGCGGCTGCCATGGAGCTGGAGTGAGCCAGAGGCTTGGGTTGCCCCCAGCAATGGAGGAAGCCAAGCTTCCTGGCCAGCCCTGGCCTCCACTCAAGGCTACAAAGTTTCAATTATACAAGATAAATAAATCCCAGCAGATATGGCAGCGGCCACAGAGTTGGAGCCAGCTGGAGGCTTGGGTTGCCCCCAGCAATGGGGGAAGCCAAGCTTCTGAAGCCCTGGAAGGCCCTGGCCTCCACTCAAGGCTACAAAGTTTCAATTATAGAAGATAAATAAATCCCAGATACCTGCCTCCAGCTGGCCCTGGCCTATGCTTGAGTCACCGGGGGGCATGGCCAGCCTGCAAACCACCACAGGCCCCTCACCCAGGCCACACCACACCCCAAAGGAACCATATTCCTGATCCAGGACACCCTTCAGGGCAAACCAGCTGGCCTCCACCCGTGCGCCAGGCCTCTATCCTATCTAATAAAAGAGTAATGTGCAAATTGACTGTCACTCCAACACTCAAGATGGCTGCCCGCATGTGGTCAAAGATGGCTGCCCCCATGTGGACACAAGATGGTTGACACAAGATGGCCAGCATGGGAGGGCAGTTGGGAGGGACCAGGCCTGCAAGGGAGGGCAGTTGGGGGTGATCAAGCCTGCAGGGGAGAGCAGTTAGGGGGGACCAGGCATGCAGGGGAGGGCAGTTGGGGGGGGACCCGACCAGCAGGGGAGAGCAGTTAAGGGTGATGAGGCTGGCAGGGGAGGGCAGTTAGAGGTGACCGGGTCAGCTGGGAAAGGCAGTTGGGGGCGACCAGTCAGCAGGGGAAGGCAGTTAGGGGTGACCAGGCCTTCAAGGGAGGGCAGTTAGGGGTTACCAGGCCAGAGGGGAGGGCAGTTAGGGGCAATTGGGCCAACAGGAAAGCAGTTAGGCATCAATCAGGCTGGCAGGGAAGTGGTTAGGGGGTGATCAGGCTGGCAGGCAGAAGCGGTTAGGGGCAATCAGGAAGGCAGGCAGGCGAGCAGTTGGGAGCCAGCAGTCCTGGATTGTGAGAGGGATGTCCCAGATTGGAGAGGGTGCAGGCTGGGCTGAGGGACACACACACACACACACACACACCCCATGCATGAATTTCGTGCACCAGGCCTCTAGTGAAGAAATAAAACAGAATGCTATGAAGGTTTGAGCCAATATGGGAGACTCAAGGAAGACTTATCTGAAAAAATGAGGGTTGAGCTAAGAAATAGAGAATTGAAGCTAACAAACTGAAGAATGGGAGAGGAATATTCCTAGTAGAGAGAACAGTATTGAGACTTTTGTGAGCCCATAAGAGAAACTTAAAAAAAAAAAAAAAAAGATAAATTAGTGCTACTGGAATGCAGGGATTGAGGAAAAGAGTAGAATGAAGTTACGCTGGAGACATAGATAGGAGTCAAACCACAAGAGTCTTTAAGACTACATTCATTATTTTAGTCTCTATTTATTTTATTCTATTTTATTTTTATTTATTTACTTTTTGTTAATCCTCACCTGCTGATATTTTTCCATTGATTTTTAGGGCAAGTAGAAGAGAGAGAAATATCAATGTGAGAGAAACACATCGATTGGTTGCCTCCTGTATCAGCCCCAACCAGGGCCCGGGCCCGGCCCAATCATGAATTAGAGGAGACTGCAACCAAGGTAACTACCCTTGACTGGAATTGAACCCAGGACCTTTTGGATAGGCCAATACTCTATCCACTGAGCCAAACTGGCTACGAGCTATTTTAGTCTCTATTTAAAACAACAATGTTAAGTCCCTGAAGGGATGGGGGTCAGGTAAAGAGAGGAGGTAACAATAAAAAATTGTATTTGAAAATATTGCTCTGGATACAATGTAACAAACTGATGAAAGAGTTCAACTGGACATGCAGAGACCAAATAAAATCACGTTGTAGTTCAGGCTAGAGAAGCTAGAGTCATTGCAGTAGAAAATAAGAAAAGTGAATGGATTGACAGGATATTTAGGTGATAAATTTTACAAGTTTCTTATGGGGTTTAGACACACTGCACTTGAGAACTCTGAGACACTTGAGTAGAGATACTGAATAAGCAACTGAGTGTATGGGCACCCCACATATGTGAATGAGGCAAAAGTATGAGGCTCAGCCACTTCAATCCAAATCCATCCATCATGGATGAGTCCAGGATCTAAAATAAATCCCCTCCCCCAACCAGGTTGGCCAAAGCGTTGTTGGGACTGCATATTAGTTGAACTTCTTTCTCACATTTGCACCTTCCTTCCACAGGTGTTGACTCATAATGAACAGTTTGTACCCCAAGTGCTATCACAACATCTGATCTAAAGAACCCAACCTATAAAAGTATGAAATGGAAAGGGGAAAGTGCTTAGAACCAATGAACCAGAGAAAGGTGAGCCTGCAAAGTAACAGATAAGGAAATGCTAGAAAGTAAGAAGGAAAGCCTGGAGAGCATGGTGTCCTGGGAGCCAAAATAAGCACATGTTTCAAAAAACAAAGAGTGGGCAAGAGTGCTGAGAAATCAGAAAAAATTGCTGCGAAATGTCCACTGGATTTAAATCATAGAGATCTTTGGTGGCCCTAGCCACAGTTGTTTTGGTGCAATGTTAGAAACAACTGTCATAATAGAGAGAGTAGAGGAGTGAGTTCGAGGTGAGAAAATTGACTCACCAAATATCAAAAACTCTTTAGAAAATTTAGATTTAATGAATGGGAAAGATTGAAATAAGGTGGGAGGGGGGAGAATGTGGGAATCAAGAAAAGGTTGTTGTTTTTAAGACAGAAGAGACATGCACAGGTTTGAATGTAATTGGAAATAACCCAATTAAGAAGGATATGTTTAATGAGTAGCAGAGTGGAAGTGGGGCGGAGGAATTGAACATGTAAGACACCTGATGAAGCATGAAGGGATCCAAAACGCAGGTGGAGCAATTGGCCTTAAGTGACCAGAAGACTACCTCCTAAGCTAAAATAGAAAAAAAAAACAAAAAAACATGGATGCAGATGGAACTGTCTGAATTTGGTAGCAGGAAGCTGAGGGAGTTCCCATCTGATGCCTTCTATTTTCTTCAGGAAGGAGGAGGTGAAGTCATTCGCTGTGAATGAGGAGGAGTTAAGAATATCTGAAGTTTTAGAGTGCACAATGTTACAAACCATTATTAAAAACAGAGGGAGAGAATTTACCAGGTAAACACGGAAAAATTAGCAAACCTGTAAAGGTCCCAATGTATTGGCAGCAATCTTCCCTGACAGGTGACTTTAGGCCTGGAGAAGGCATATAAATACGTTCACCCAGGATTGGGCTTTTGTCAGATAAATGGGAAAGGAAATGTTTAAGAGACAAAGGGACAAGGGAGTTAAGGATATTGCTGAGAGTGATATTCAAATAATGGACTGAGGGATTTAAACTAAATGATGATGATGAAAGAATGAAAAAAGATGATAAGGTGGAAACTGGTGGAGAAAGTAAAAGGGTTAGCACATTAGAACAATACTCTCAAGATCTGAGGATCATGTAAATATGCAGACTAAGATTCAATCCCATAGGGAGAACCTAAGGTTCTGCATTTCTAACAAGTTACCAGGTAATGTTGATACTGCTGGTTTGAGGACCAGACTAACAAGGTATTAGAAGTTCAAAAAAGATCAAAAGTAGTTTTGAACTTGAAAATGAAAGTGATAGAGAGAGCAAGAGAGATTACAAGAAGAAGAGATTACAAGAAGCAATAGGAGGAAAGTAATGGACAAAGAATCAGAAAACAAAAAGAAGCAGAAACAAAGGAAAGCTGGGGTATTAGAATTTTAGAGGAGCAAGGTGGATGTCTGCTTCTGAGGGTGGGCAAATGACCAGGTCACCAAAGATGCTAGGAGATCAGTAGAGCTGCAGTAGCTGAACACTGAAGATTTGACTAATGGGATTGCATGAAGGACAATCTGTACAGTTACTGAAGAGGCTCCTTCTATTGCTGTTTATCCCCTCACATTTTTACAAAATATCCCCATTCAGCCCTGGCCAGGTGGCTCAGTTGGTTGGAGTGTTGTCTCATACACCAAAAGTTTGCAGGTTCAATTCTCAGTCAGGGCACATAAGTAGGTTTTGGGCTCGATTCCCCATCATGTGCTTACAGAGGCAACCAATTGATGTCTCTCTTTCACATCAATGTTTCTCTCTCCCTTTCTTTCTCTCTAAAATCAATAAAAACATAACCTTGGGTAAGAATATATATATATATATATATCTCCTATCTAATAAAAGAATAATATGCAAATTGACCATCACTCCAACACACAAGATGGCTGCCCCCATGTGGTCAAAGATGGATGCCCCCATGTGGACACAAGATGGCCGCCACAAGATGGCCAGCAGGGGAGGGCAGTTGGGAGGAACCAGGCATGCAAGGGAAGGCAGTTGAGGGCAATCAAGCCTGCAGGGGGGGGCGGTTAGGGTTGACCAGGATGGCAGAGGAGGGAAGTTGGGGGCGACCAGGCCTGCAGGGAAGGGCAGTTGGGGGGACCCAAGCCTGCAGGGGAGAGCAGTTGGGGGGGATCAGGCCTACAGGGAGGGCAGTTAGGGACAATCAGGCCAGCAGGGGAGCAGTTAGGCATCAATCAGGCTGGCAGGGGAGTGGTTAGGGGGTGATCAGGCTGGCAGGCAGAAGTGGTTAGGGACAATCAGGAAGGCAGGCAGACAAGCAGTTGGGAGCCAGCAGTCCTGGATTGTGAGAGGGATGTCCAAATGCCCATTTAGGCCCGATCCTACTGAGATCGGGCCTAAATGGGCATTTGGATATCCCTCAAGGGGTCCCAGATTGGAGAGGGTGCAGGCTGAGCTGAGGGACACCCACCCCGTGCACGAATTTCGTGTACCGGGCCTCTAGTATATTTATTTCTCCCCATTCACATGCAGCTACTTCAGTGACTATGTCCTGGCCACCTGTGCCTGTCTAACTAACGGAGATGCCTTGCTGGTCCTGGTCGACTAGGTTGTAGTTCAGTGTGGGAGGGACACCCACACTGTCCCTGAGGAGGCAGAAAAGGCAGGACTGATTTCTAAGAATAACTCTATTGCAACTAGAATTTTAAAATTAACTTCCAACACATCCCAGAGCCCCAAACGACAGGATAGGCCAATCTGTAAGGCAACTCTTAAAAACTGGAATTTTGAGGGCTTAAGACACATGTACACATAGGGAAGAGAAAAGGAAGATTCTACTCTGACTTAAGAGGGACCACTAAATCTAGACAGCTCAAATGGGGTTAAGCTTAAGCTCAGGTGATACAAATGAGTCCACAAAATCCATTTTTCTATCCCTTCCTATGAACCAAATCTTCCCAAGAAATTGTAACTTGCCTTCCAGTTCCTGAGTAAGCAGCCAAAATTTGCCTCAAATGCTGAGTGGTATCAACCACAGAGTAATAAACAGCAACAAAGTAAGAAAAATTATATAAACAAAAACAATGTTTGTAACTCAAGGTGAATCGGTCAAACTCAAGTTTAGGAGACAAAACAAGGTTAGATTAAACAAATACTGATAATATCTCATTTTTTGGGGGGGGTTAAACTTTAATTGTGCTTAATGTTTCATTTTCTTTAAATCTTGTCCTGTATAATAACTCTTCCTTGGATATGTAGTGATTGAATATTATTTAAGTATTTGTTTTGAAGAGAAAAGTTTTAACTTTTATGAAAAAGAAACAATTGAACATAAAAACAGGCTACAACATAACTTCGAAACCATACTTCAACAATTAAACCCTCTGATAACCCACGGACACACACAATAGTATGATCAAGTCCTGGGGGTTGGGGGTCAGGATGGAGGGTGTCCATGGGGAAAACAAAGGGAGATATCTGTAATACTTTCAACAATACAGATGAATTTTACAAAATTAAACTCTGTGGACCATAAACATGCCTCCTAACCTAGGCACAGGCAAGCTATAAGGGTGTATGAGTAATAAGCAATAGAGTCATAGTTTTCTGGCAACGTTCAAGAAGTATAAGCAACATTATGTAAACTGCCCTTGCAAGCCTGAAATCTGCAATGAGATGACAAACCGAAGAGGATTTATTTGCTCTTCAACAATAGCTTCATTGTGTCAACCTGAATAAACGAGCCACATAGTCATTTCTGGCAGGGCAAACCTGGGGAGCTATTGCTGATAACTCTGCAAATCACATAAACTAGGCAATGTCCATTCCATGGTTACTACTGTACAAACCTGTACAAATTTGGACAGAAGTCGTGATTTAGCACAAACCAGAAATTTACACCTTGACCTACCTTGAAACTGGCCACAGTTTCTGGGAAGAATACTTGTGGTAGTTGGGCAAAGAAGCAGATTATCTAGATTCTTGCATACATGAAAAATCTGATTCTTACAACTACTCAGTTTAATTTAGAAGGAAAAGCTTGTCAGTATGATCAAATGATTAGCTCTTTCTTGAATTAGAGAGATCTTACCTTGACAGAAGAGTAGACATATGACATTCTCAATGCTCTGCTACTCACTGTGTAACAGCATCATCAGATTCCATGGTACTCCCTGACATAAAGTTTTATCCAAAAAAATAATATATTTAAGGGTAGAAGTCTAGCCTAAAAGGGGAAACTTGCAGATTTAATAGGGTTGGCAATTTGGGGCCCAAGGAGATAGGGGAAATTTTTTTCACTAGGGAGAAAAAACATAGAATGAATGCTCTCTCTCTCTCTCTCTCTCTCTCTCTCTCTCTCTCTCTCTCGCCTCTTGCTTCTCGCCTCTCATCTCTCCACTTCTTATATAGGATTCAAAATAAAGACTTTTTTGTTTGATGGCTTTTATCTTTCAACTTCTTAATAAATTACTAATACTTTAGCTCATGGTGTACCCAAAATAGGGATTACAGATTAAAATACCCATAAGGGTTAAGCAGATAAAGCAAAGGAGCCAAGTCATTTCTGTCAAGTTTAAGAAAATATGCAGTGGTGAGAACTTGGGAACTTGTAGAGTGCGTGAGCCATTGAAGGGTCTTACTATTTTACTTACCTCTAATCAGTTGTTACATGTAGAAATTCCGGCCGAGTGTTGCCAGATGTTGCAAATTTTCAAGATAAACTGTAAATCTGAATTTTTATGTGCTGTCTCCTGGATTTTTAATCTGGCAACAATTTGAACATTGTTTGGAAATGCATGGGGACTTCTAATCAAGATGGTTTAGTGAGTTCATAAATTACCACGCCCTCTCTCTCTCTCGCAACCCTCAACCATGTTTGGAAATATATTTAAAAAGATACAAGCATTATGATACTAGCTGAGTACACGATCAAGATAAATATCTCCAGGAACTGGAAACAGAACAGAAAGGCAAGGCAGCGAGCAAGGCTCTGGCAGATGAGCAGCCAGAACCAGGCACCCTGCCTGAAGCCACATCTGAGTTGGAACTACCGAGAGTAGGTAGGAAGCTTAAAAAGATTCACTTGCTGCTATGGATTATGGTTTACTAGGAAGTGTTAGATCTGAGAAAGTAGGAGGGGGAAAAACAAAGTCTTAAGACAAAGAACCGATCCAAAGATCCCCTATCTCCATAACTATACCTACACTATTCCCAATATTACCATGATCAGGAGCTCCACAACAAAACAACTCTAGAGATTTTACAAGTGTTGTCTACCTTAATCATTAAAACTCTTTCATCAATCTACCCGATTATTTATTCAACAGCAATTATTGAGCAGCATGACATGCCAGTATTCTAGGTGCTAGAGAAAAAAAAAATGTGGGAACAAATCAAAATCCGTGCATATTTAGGTTACATTCTCATTGTGGGGAAAGGGCAATGTGGGAAACAGATCACAAACAAACAAGGAAATATAACGCATGTCAGAGAGTGAAAGTACTAGGAAGAAACAACAAACTAAGGTAAAGTAGGAAAAGAGCATCACAGTGGAAAGAAGGATGTTTTTTATAGAGAGTGCCAGAGAGAAGTTAATATTGGAGGGAGCCAAGTCTCCCAGGCAGATGACGCAGGAAGTCCAAATACTTTAAGGCAGGAGCATTGCTGACATGCTCAAGGAACAGCAGGAGACTAGTGTGACCAGAGTGGAGTGAACCAGAAGAGGGGTAAGAGCAAAAGTCAGAACTGCAGCAGGAGGCCAGATCGCACAGACCCGCTTTTAAGTCTTTGGCTTTGACTCCCAGAGAGGTAAGAAGCTACTGGGAGATTTTAAAGAGACAAAAGACATAATGTGACTCATACATTGAAAAGATCACTCCAACAGCTGTATTGAAAAGACTAGAGCAAGATATAAAGAGCATGAAAAGAGGCAAGAAAACAAATTAGGAACCTGTTCAAGTAATCCAGGCCAGAGATGATTGATGGCTTGGACCAAGGTGGAAGCAGTGGAGGTGGTGCGAACTGGTTAAAATCTGAATATATGTTGAAAGGAAAGATAAGAAGATTTCTGTTAAATCGAATGGGGAGTGTGAAAGAAAGAAAAAAGTCAAAAAAGACTCCAGGCTTTTTGGCTTCCATAGCTGAAGGAACATTGCCATTTACTGACATTGGAAAGTAAGGGGAAAGGTTGCACGGTGGGTAAGAACCAGAACTGGAGGTTTTGATGTTAAGTTTGAAGCTATTCAAGTGCAAATTTCAAATGGGAATCTCAAGGGAGAAGTCCAGGCTATGGATGAAAATTTAGGAGGCATCTGTGGAATCATGAAATTTAAATCCATACACTAGATGAGATCAGCAAAGGAGAGCATGTAAATTTATTAGTCAGTCCCAGTAAAACACTCCAATCTTGAGGAGAGTTTAACAAGGGGTCTATTTAAATGGTGTGGCAGAGATTAGGGTAAAGAATAAGTGATGATGCACTATCCCAACAGCCACATGCTTAAAGGGGTAAGAGGAAAGAGAAGTTACTAGGAACTTAGAGGAGGTAACTGGATGGAGAGGACCCCTAACAAGAGCTGCAACCTTTAGTTAAGGAAGGCTAGAAGAATAAATAGCCCCCACCCTCACTCTCTTCCCAACTTTCAACTAGAAGTCAAGGGCAAAAGAATCTGGCACCTCTTAGGCACGAATCAAGGAAGAGAAGGGGAAAAAGCAAATGTGGAGAGGCAAATGGAAGTACCCCAGCACAATGGATAAAAGCAGAAAAGAGACCTAAGAAAGGAACTCTGGGTAATTCCAGTTTTAGAGATCAAACAGATGAGGAGTGTGTGTTGAGAAGACTATTCTTTCTTTATTCAGTTGACTTGACACCTTTGTAAAAAATCAACTGATCTTAAATGGAAGGGTTAATTTCAAGATTTTCATTCTATTCCCTTGATCTATATGTCTATCCTTATGTCAGTACCACACTGCCTTGATTGCTATAGCTTTGTAGTCAATTTTGAAATCAGGAAGTGTGAGTCCTAACTCTGTTCTTTTTCAGGGTTGATTTGACTAGTCTGGGATCCTTGCAATTTACATATAAATTTTAGGATTATTTTGTCATTTTGTTTTTAAAAAGGCAGCTGGAATTTTTACAGGGATTGTATGGAACCTGTATATCAGTTTGGGGAGTATTTCTAGATGAATAATGTCTTCCAATCCATAAGCAACAGATATCTTTCCATTTATTTAGATCTTACTTAATTTCGTTTTAAAATGTTCTATAGTTTTTAGTGTACAAGTATTGCACTTCTTTTGTTAACTTTATTACTGAATTTTTTTATTTTTTTGATGGTATTGTAAATTAAATTATTGTCTTAATTTTTTTAATTGTTCATTGCTAGTATATAGAAAATACTATTGATCATCCCATATGATTCCCATGGGTTTGATTCCTGGTCCATCAGGGCAGATACCTGAGTTGTGGGTTCAGTCCCCAGTCGGGGCACATTCAAGAGGCAGCTGGCTGATGTTTCTCTCTCACCTCTCTCTCTCTCTCTTTCTCTCTCTCTTTCTCTCTCCCACTCTCTCTAAAATCAATAAGCATATCCTCAGATGAGTAATTAAAAAATAAAATTGCTTTTTGTATATTGATCTTGTATCTTGCAATTTTGCTGAATTTTCTTATTAGTTCTCACAGTTGCATGTGTGTGAATTCTTTAGGATTTCTGCATACAGTATCATATCATCTGAAAAAATTTTTACCTCTTCCTTTCCAATCTAGATGCCTTTTATCTCTTTTTCTTGCCTAATTGTCCTAACTAGAACCTCCATACATAATATTGAGTAGAAGTAAACCATGTATTTTTGAAAACCCATACTCAAATACGATTTGTCTCAGGAACTTAAAGGCTATTCAATGTAATAATATAAGGTAATACATTGAATGAGAAATTTCAAATGATCATCTCAATATATTTATATATGGAATACATATCATGCTTGTGATGTGCCAGATAGTTTTAAGCACTTTATATGTATTAACTCATTGAACCTTTAAAACAACTCTGTGGTTAGGTGCTGTCATCCCCAATACCACACATGAGGAAATCAAGCTAGAGTTTCTTTGTTCAATATAATGCAGCAGTAAATGACAGAGTTGCAATTTAAACCCAGACAGAGTCCTAGCTCTTAACCATTCAGAATGCTGACTCACATATATAGTTATTCAGCACGTAGCTTAATGGTGAAATTTGAGAAGCATTCTTATAAATGTCAGGAGAAAGATAAGGATGCAAGCTATTACTACTTCTACTGAATATTTTAGCATAGGTTCAGTAAATGTAAGCCTATAAAATTTTTTGACATAATAATTGGAAATGAAGAGACCTAACTGTCATTATTTGTGGAAAATGTGGTTCTCTATACAGAAAAATGAATAGCCTCTAAGTTCAGCCATGGCAATATAATAAAAGTCAGCAGACTTGTGGATAAATGAGACACATACAAAAAAGGGGGGCATATTCTTAAGCACCAGTAATAGTCCATTAGATAATACAAAAAAATTCCATTCAAAACAAGTACTATAAGATGTTTAGGAATATAGATCTAATCTACACTAATAAAAGAGAAAGATGCAAATTGACTGTACCTTCGTGACGCCCACCAGCCAGTCAGGAGTGAATATGCAAATTAACCCAACAAAGATGGTGGGTTGATTTGCATACACAGGCAACCAGAAGCTGGGGGCGGGGCGGGACGCTTGCATCATCACCATGGTGACAACACAGGCATTCCACACCATCCCAGCCACTCTGGGCCTCTGCAGCATGGGAGGGCGGAAAGGTGGCTCCGGGCCAGAGCGAAGGTGGTGCCAGCAGCCAGGGGAAGGAAGGGCCATTCTTGCATGAATCTTCATGCATCGGGCCTCTAGTCCTATATAATAAAAGGCTAATATGCAAATCCACTGAACGGCCGAATGACCAATCGCTATGATGTGCACTGACCACCAGGGGGTAGACGCTCAACACAGGAGCTGCCCTGGTGGTCAGTGCACTCCCACAGGGGGAGTGCTGCTCAGCCAGAAGCCGGGCTCACTGCTGGCAAGCGCAACAGACTGCAAGAGGGCTCCCAGACTGGAATAGAGCGCAGGCCAGGCTGAGGGACACCCCCCTGCCCCCCGAGTGCACGAATTTTATGCAGTAGGCCTCTAGTAAAAGATAAAGAAGTAGGGGAATGAAGTGTTTGAGAAAAGAAAAATAAAGTAGACTGTAGACTGACTATAGTATAGGGTTTCTGCTGGGGGAGAGGTGTGGGTCAGAAAAGGGCACTTGGCTGGATTTAAAGGGCTTGAATATATGCTCCCTAGAAAGTTTTTGAGCAAGGAAGTAATAAAATTAATGTACAATTAGGGAAATTTAATCTGACATCAGTTAAATAAAATCCATTGTCTAAGCAGCCCTGAAAATGTGGTGCTGATATTCAGAGGTGACCACATTCTTGTGTGGAAAGTTTTTGCAACTGGATCATTCTCAATGAAGAGCAATATACTGCCCCTGTCCCAAATTAAAGGGAAACGAGTATTTGAGATCTGATTACATTTTGTGTACAGTAAAACAGAAAAGCAGAAAACACTGCTGTGGTGCTGCTTGTCAGACAAACACTTTGGCTCTCATATTTTCAATATGAGGTCAAGTGACAGAATCTTGAGTCATCCAGTGGCCTGGTTGATGGCCAGGTCTTCTATCTAATGACTAATTTTGGCATTTAGAAAAAAAGACTAAAAATATAACTATCATAGACAGAATGCACTTATTTTAAAAAATGGGACTTCTGGACAGTTTCATAAAATTGTAATGAAACCATGGTAATAAGAGGCAATCGCTCTAAGGGATAAACCGGGGATTAAGAAGATTTTAACATCAAAGTCTGGTGTTAGTTTGGCATTGCATAAGGGGAAACCTAAATAAGTATATTCAGGTCCTTCTCTTTCCTGATTTCTCTGTTTGTTATATTTTCATTTACCAAATACTAATTGGACACCTCCTATATAAAGCAGAAATGCACCTGCTATCTTAAGGTTTACATTCCTGCCTGAAGCCCACATTGTAGCACACGCCTCCTGGGCATGCAGGGCTCCACTCTCCCGAGTCGCCCCCTACCTCCCTTGTTACTCTGTATGCCGGCTTGTTTTCTTTTGCTTTTCTCTTAATATTGGTTGTCCTCAACCCTCAGCCCTCTTCTCTTCTCTCCCAATATTCTTCCAGAGTAATCTCATACACTCCCATTTTTCTATTGCATTTATTTATTATATGTGGATCAGTATATATAGAGACTACATACATATGGATTAAAATACATGGATTACTTTATATATGGATTAATATGTAAGCATTTTGAAAATATAAAGTCGTGTGTTCCGAATAACCATCATTTGAGGTAGGTATTATTTTACCCATTTTTTCAGATGGGAATGTCAAGGCACAGACTAGTTAAGAAAGTGGCCGAACTGGAAATTGAATCAAGGCAGACCATGCCCTAAGTCACTATGCTATGCACTCTCCCAGCATCCACCTGGGCCCCTCTGTGTCTCCCCACTCGGGGACTTAGGGTAAAGATAACCAGTGCAAACATAAAGCTTAAGTTGCTTGCTGTGTTGTGAGTAATGACCCAGGAATTTTATGTCTTCTGCCAGTATCCATGAAAGTGTGGTAGGCTAATTTGTTAGCTTATAAGTAAGGTAAAATCTCAGACTCTTCATGATGTACAATGAGTGATGAGAAAATCTTTTAACTAAGTGAAGTGACCATGTGAGGCAATCCTGGGGAATAGCTTAAAATGGTTAGGATAAAGATGGTCTAAGAAGGATCACTATCTGTGGGAAATAGGCAGCCACTGAAAGTATTTAGCATGTGTAAAACATGACAAAAGTGTTACTTGAACAAAATTAATCTGACATTGGCATTTAGAAAAACGGCTGCTAATGCACAGCTGGAATTAGACCCAAATAGCAGCGCCACAGCAATTACATTTACTGAGTACTTACTGTGAAGAAGGCATTGTAATACAAATTCTATTTAACCCCCATTAAAACTAAACTAGAGGCCCAGTGCACAAAATTTGTGCACTGTGGGCACCACCATCTTTGAGGGCAGGGCAGTCAATTAGCATATTCCCTCCTTATTGGCTGTGGGCGCCATCATCTTTGCGATGGCATGAGGGTCAATTAGCATATTCCCTCTTTATTAGATAGGATATTAACACATGTAATAATTGCCATGTTAACACCTATAAATACATGAACTCACTAAATGTACATAACAACCTTATAAGGTAGATACTACTACCACCACTTTTTTACAAATAAGAAAACTAAGACATCCTATCTAATAAAAGAGTAATATGCAAATTGACCATCAATCCAACACACAAGATGGCCACCCCCATGTGGTCAAAGATGGCTGCCCCCATGTGGACACAAGATGGATGCCACAAGATGGCCAGCAGGGGAGGGCAGCTATGGGTGATCAGGCCAGCAGGGGAGAGCAGTTGGGAGGGACCAGATCTGCAAGGGAGGGCAGTTGGGAGTGATCAGGCCTGCAGGGGAGGGCAGATAGGGGTGCCCGGGCCGGCAAAGGAGGGCAGCTGGGGGTGACCAGGCCTGCAGGAGAGGACAGTGGCGGGGGGGACCAGGCAGGCAGGGGAGGGCAGTTGGGGGTGACCAGGTCGGCAGGGGAGGGCAGTTAGGGGTGACCAGACCGGCAGGGGAGGGCAGTTAGGGGCAATTGGGCCAGCAGGGGAGCAGTTAGGCATCAATCAGGCTGGCAAGGGAGTGGTTAGGGGGTGATCTAGCTGGCAGGCAGAAGCAGTTATGGGCAATCAGGTCACTTACCCAAAGTCATAAAGCTGGTAAGTGGTGAAATCAGAAGCCAGTGAATTCAGGCTATATCATCAACTATATAAATTCAATTTCTATACTTATCTGGTTCTTTTCAACTAGTCCTTTTGTGGTTCTGACTTAAAGGGATTCCTTTGGAGATTGTTATAAAGAGGGTCCTAACTCAGACTCAAAGGGGACCTTCAGTCATTGTGCTGGTAACCAAAATAAGCAAATGAGGCAAGCAATGCCTTACAGGATGATATCACTTAACTTAGGGCTCTTTGACTGAGAATGACAGGAACACAATTCAAAACTCAATGTCAGCAACAACTGGAACCAGAGCCTGACTCTCTCTCTCTCTCTCTCTCTCTCTCTCTCTCTCTCTCTCTCTCTCTCTCTTCTCTCTCTCTACCTATCTATCTATCTCTCCCTGTTATCTCTGCTTCTCTATGACCATTGACATCATTCTCACAATCACATTTTCTCCCTGAAGTGGGAATGATGTTTATTATAACTCAGGCCACTTATTCATCCCTGGATGGGGGCAGGGTTGTGGAGTGTGTAAAGAGCAAGTCAGGAAGCAATGACTGATAGTCCCTTCTACTACCAGGTAATTGTAGTTGAAGAGCTATTTCCCAAAGGAAGCAGGGAGCGGGGACAGTGGTCTCAGGCAACCAGGAGCAATAGATCTTCACAATATCTGAACAGGGGCCCTTTCTATTTGGCTTTGGCACCCTTTACATTTGAAACACATTTTGGAATTCAGTACATAATTCAATTTAGCACAAGGCTGGGTTTCATTGCTTTATTCGTGGATACCTTGATTTCCCAAATGAGACAATGATCTTGGAGAAGGGAACTGAGCTCAAATTGGGTATTTTCATGCACTTAGTAAGTTCCTGTTGAAATGATGTCCAGCCAACCTTCACTACCACACTGTAAATGTGGAAACCTTTCTTTGGTTAATGGCAGCAGCGGTTTCGGGAAGACTGTCATTGTTTGAAATTCTTCCTCTGATTCACAGCTGGCACAAAGCTTTTGCTCCCAAAGTGATGGCCCCCACACCATTTTGTCTTCATAAACACTAACAGCTCACTGTCACTAACAGCGCAGCTAGTTGAGTTAAATGTCCATTGATTTCTACTCTGTAATGGTATTTGACATGTTGCAGGTTTTTTAATGTTTATATTACACTCTTACCACAGCCAGTTTTTAAACTTGAAATAGTATCTACTATTCTTTAAGCACTTGGTTTGGAGTTTTTGTATATCTTAGCTAATTAAACAAAGTTAGCATTTACACACACACACACACATACACACACACACACACAGTTAAGATGATTGAGGAGAAATTAAGGATGTACCCAAGCTCATGACCATTGTATGTTGTTTAGCCAGAATTCCCAACCAGGTCTGTCTGACTTCCAAGACTATCTTATCTCACTATTTGGCTAGAAAATCAAATGCTAATTATATCTTTAATTATTGCACAGCTAATGCTTCCTTTGCAAGACATTAGCATACATTCAGTGCAAGCAAAAACATTTACCTCCTAAGAGAGTGACACTCTCCCCTCCGCACACCCAGCATGGAATTCCCAAACATTCATAATGATCTCCACGTTAAGCTGCTTGTTTAGAGAAGTCCTCATCTTGAACACTTTGGGCTGTCAAGAACAGGGACAAATTTGTGTTCTCATTGTGCAGAGATGATTTTCTAAAATTATCTTCAGGAACAAAATCATAATAATGATTTTGGATGATAAGGGGAAAACTCCTTTTTTCTTTTGTTGGTTTTCTTATACCTCCCCCCCCCCCCCCAAATTTTCTCACCTGTTCTAAAAACTTCACTTGGGAAAGAAATCAAACCAAAGCCAATCTCAGCCACACAAAAAAAAAAAAAATGAGATGGAGAAAGAGGGAGAAGAAAAAGACATGTGAGCAATAGTCAACTGCTAGCTGATGGCCTTGTGCACATCAATTACATGTCAACACCCCTCGTTCTGGTAGCCATGACAGTAAAGTCACCAAGAAAGGCAAAAGAACACAATCTTAACTGAGCCATGTGGTCCAGCCAGGATGGCTGAAGAGAATCCCGAAGTGGCGTCAGTGAGCAGGATAACTGTGGGTAAGGAGGGAGCCGAACACAAAACTGTTTTTATTTCACTTCAATGACTACAAAATCAGTGGGGTAAAACACTTGTTACCAAAAGGGGAGGTGTTTCTCCTTTCTTAATTATAGAATAAATTAAGTAAACATGGTCTGAATCCAAAAAGATTAGATCATGGAGAGAAACAACACCCTAAATTTTCCTCTGGGAATAAAGGGACCCAAAGAGTTTGAACAATGCACTGTTTTGGTTGTTGGGGTTATTTTTTTTTTCTTTTCTTTTCTAAAAGAAGTTGGAATGTATCAGCTGATGTCACTGACATACCTTGATACTCCTGAGGGAAAGGAGATAGAAACAAAAGACAAAGAAATAAATTTAAATTGGCTTTCTCTGGCCTTTACCAGCTGGCTGAAAAACTATTCTGCCTAATAAATGGGAGATGGTTGAAAGCCCTGTGAAAGCTTAAATAAATGTTCTAATGGTAACATATTGTAATAATTTTATACTAAATCTTTATATCCTCTTGTTTATTTGAATATTCAAGTTCATGAAATGACATGTCTGTATGCTGTGTACAAACATATACACTGTAATAACTTATTAATAACTTTATGTATTTTAGAAGGAGGGAACTCTTTTGTTTTATGTATGGTTTTGGGTTTGGGATGTTTTTGTGTGTATTTTTAAGCCATTCTTTAAAAGAAACATTCATGTATTTACACAACAGCACTTAGGAAATACAATGAAAGAAATCATTACAATAGCACTTATAATATCAACAATCTGTATAAAACCCTAAGCGATGGGTCGACCGTTCAACCAGTCAACTGTTTGACCGGTCACTATGACGCGCACTGACCACCAGGGGGCAGACGCTTAATGCAGGAGCTGCCCCCTGGTGGTCAGTGCACTCCCACAGCAGGAGTGCCGGTCAGCTGACCGACAGGTGCCAGACGCTGGGGTCACGGCTGGCGAGCGCAGCTGCGGCAGTGCAAGCCTCTCCCGCCTCCATGGCAGTGCTACTGAGTGGCAGTGGCAGGCACAGTGGGGCCGAGATGAGCGGGAGCAGCCCAGCCCGGGCTTGGGCTCCTCCCCAGCTGCCTGCTACTTCACACACTGCTACCTCCTTCGGGAGATGTTGGACTGCTGGTTTCGGCCCGATCCAGGTGTGGCCTGCAGGGATCAGGCCGAAACCGGTTCTCTAACATCGCCCGAGGGGTCCTGGATTGCGAGAGGGCGCAGGCCAGGCTGAGGGGCCCCACCAGTGCACAAATCCATGCACCGGGCCTCTAGTAGAAGATAAAATTACAAAGAGTAAGGATAACATAAAATCTACAAGCTCTATATGAAGAAATGTTTCTAAACACTGAGAAAGGGGACCAACAAAGACTTGGACAGTTGGAAAGACATTGTGTTCTTGTATAGGAGCACACAGTAGTATAATAAGGAACAATCTTCTCTACTATCACTTAAAAATTAACATGATCTCATTTTTTCAACTGGGAAGCTAATTCCGAAGTTTCTAAACAAAATAAACAGGAAAGAACATTTAAAACAATTCTAAAAAACAAAGGTATAATGTGGAGGAGACAGCCTTATTAGATATTAAGGCATACTAGAAAGCTACAATAATTAAAACAATCTGTTACCTGCACATTACTAGGAAGAGATCAATCTATAAAGAGTCCAGAATTAGAGCCAAATACATACTGCAATTTAGTGTATAACAAAAGTGGCATTACAGATTGGGAGGAAAAGAATTAATAAATGGTATTGGAAAACTGGGTAGTAACTTGAAAAACAAGTTTATTTTATCTGTAGCATATTTGTACAAAATTAATTTCAGATGGATAAATTATAAAAATATAAAAAATAAAATATGAAAGTTGTAGAAGAAACTATTATGGATTTAAAAATATATCCATAATAGTTTCTTCTACTAAATCAGAGTGTCAGACTCTTCTTAAGTAATACTCAAAAGCATAATAGAACAAATCTATAATAATAAAAGTATAATATCCTAATTAGACCGAACAGCCAAATGACCTTCCAGATGTCATTCCGGACATCCTTCTGGATGAAGCCGCGGTGTTGGGGGCTGAGGCAGAGGCGGTTAGGGGCGATCAGCAGGCAAGCAAGTAGTTAGGGGCAATCAGGCAGGCAGGCGAGTGGTTAGGGGCCATCAGGCAGGCAGGCAAGTGATTAGGGGTGATCAGGCAGGCAGGCAGAGTGGTTAGGGGTGATCAGGCAGGTGAGTGGTTAGGAGCCAGCAGTTCTGGATTGCGAGAGGGATGTCCGACCGCCAGTTTAGGCCCGATCCCTAAGGACCTAAACCAGCAGTTGGACATCCCCCAAGGGGTCCCAGATTGAGAGAGGGTGCACGCTGGACTAAGGGACATCTCCCCATGCACGAATTTCATGCACCAGGCCTCTAGTACAACTATAAGAAAGTAAAATTTTCTGTGTAGCAAAAACTATCGGAAAATAAATGCACAAATGACAAACTTAGAAAATACATTTTCAACAAGTATCACAAAGGACTATATATTAAGGGCTCACACAAATCAAATAGCAAAGCCACTCACCCAATAGAAAAATAAATAAAAAGGAATAAATAGTTTCATAGAAAAGGAAATAACTGCAAATAAGCTTCCCATTGAAATATCATTTTGCACCCACCAGATAGTCAAAGATCCAAAAGTTATATTTCATATTCCATAGGCAACTGTATTAGGAACAGGCACTCTCATGTGTGCTGACCTGAGTGGGTAAGGGGAAAACCTCTTTGGAGTGTAATTGAGCAATGTCTACGAAAGCTACAAGTATGTATACTCTTCAGCCTAGCAAAGATTATCCTACAGGTTTACTCATACGTACATATGGAATATGAAAGCATAAGAGTATGCATTGCAGTTTTCTTAAGTCGCAAATTATTGGGAACAGCTTAGTATCCTACAATAGGAGCTGGCAAAATCAAAGTGGATCTGTTTCACCGTGCTTCCTTTATACAACTCCAAACAACAAAGACAAAGGTAAAACATAGGCACAGCATATTTAAGGTGATCCAATATCCTGGTTTCCAGGGCAGTTTGGGTTCATGCTCATTCCACCCAGTTAACACCAACTTTACTCTCAAAAGTGTCCCTGTCTCTATGAAAAATAATTAGGTCATTCAAAGTATACTTCTTAGAATGAGAGAAGGAGGTAGGATGAGGTATGGAGCAGAGTATGAGGTTTAGATAAAGGGAAAAGAAAGGCAACTTGAGCCTCCCCAGGCAAGCTGGTACTATTCAATTCTCCTCCTCTTGACCCTATCGAGGCCACAAGACTCTGGAACCAGACAGTCTGAGTTCAAATCCTGGCTCCACTATTTATAAGCTATATGATCTTGGCAGATTTCTTAATCTCTTTCTGCCTCAGCTTCCTCATTCTATAAAACGAGGATACTAGTACTCATCCCATAGTGTTAGGGTTATCCAGAGGATTAGATGAGTTCATGTATGACAGCACTTAAAACGGTGCCTGACACTTACAAAGCACTATAGATGCATTACTGTTACTGTGATTCACACTGCTTCTCTGTGACTACCACATCCAGACCTTGCCAAAGTGAAAACATGTAGAAAGACATAACCATTAAAAGAAATCACAATTAAGAGCTACATATAAACTAGAATCATTCATTCAGCAATTTTTCATTGAGCACTTATATTTAAGGCTCTGAGCTAAGCTCTCTAGGGGAATAAAATTACATAAGACACAGTAGGAAATGAGGTGAATTGGCATATAGCCCACACGTATACGGTGACACTCTGGTTCATCATAAGCTTTACCTCAATTAAATTCAGTAAGGAACAAATGGTCTTGTTTCCAGTAAATTTGATGGTCTCTCGATTATCTGGTCATTTTAATAAAACTTCCAAACAGAATAAAAACCTATTAATATAGACCAATCAGCTAATTCTGAACAATAAGAGGACTTAAATGTACTCTCATGGCCAAGGACTAGACTTCTGCAACCAAGATAGGCTCAGGTTTGAAACTGATCCTGCCACTTGCCATGTGTGACCTTGGGCAAGATACCTAAACTTTCTGTCCATTAATTCTTCATATTTAAAATGAGTAACTCTAGCTACCTATTTCAAATGTAGTAAAGAGGGTTAGATGTATGGCATTTACCTAGTGCTTCACAATAATAAATGTTTGCTAAATAATTGTCAGCATCATTATTTTTATTTCTCTGAATTAAAATAAACAGCACATTTTTCTCTCCACCTGATTTGTCTCTATTGCTCTTCAAGCCAATGAGATGGAAAATGGTTTGTTTCTGTTAGAATGTATAATATATTTTAATGTATTTTCAAAAAACAGCAACTTGCTCATATTTCTGATAGCAGGAATATAAACTGACTCCCCTCCACGGAGCCACACAGCCATTCTTTGTTTAGGTGCTTTCTAGAGTTCCTATTTAGGCAAGGCCCTGATCTAGAAGCCATAGCTCCCTATCGCCCTGCTCTGATGACACAGCATGAGTAATGAAGCTATACAGCTCCCCGCTCCTCCTGCAGGCACTTGTGTCTGGAGAATGAGGACCCAGCTAGCAGGAATTCAATGGTGAAAAAAAATGGGAACTACTTCTTTCTTCAGCACACATCTGCAGCACCAAAACTTTTTAGCTATCTGCCATCTCCCTCACAATTTCTATTGAAGCCAAAAGAAAAATTTTGCTAAGTTATCTATGTTTATAGGCGTTTAATTTGTCCTTTTAGAGTACTAATATTGAAAGCAACTTAAAATTACTTGAAGATTAAAAAGAAAAAAAAATGAAGAATTACTGATATAATTATTAAAGTGAACCTTAGGAATTTTCACGTCACATGTTTTAATGGAGGAAAACAGTACGCTTGAGAACTAAAAAGATTAACTGAGACCTGAACTCTGAGGTAGGTATTTTTAGGAATCTGGTAGTGTTTTAATGCCAGTCAGCTTAAGAAACTAAAGTGTTTGTTTCTCATAGTCACCAGGCAACATATTGGGTTTGATTTGGTTTCCAGTCATTTTAAATAACAATGCTATGATTATCTATCGATATATATAAAGGCTAATATGCTAAGTGTCCAACCGGCTGACCAGTTGCTCTGACACGCACTGACCACCAGGGGGCAGACGCTCAATGCAGGAGCTGCCATGACGCTCACTGGCACCACAGACCTGGTGCCCACAAAACAACACTTGGCTTCCCCCAAGTGGGACACAGGTCCGCCACCACCCCAGAGTGACAGCCCACCAAATCGCAGCCAATGCTGCCAAGATCCAATGATGCAAAATGCAGCCCACAGCCCAGCCCAGCCCAGAAACTGTGGCTGTGGGTGCCGGATAATGATGTCATGTAGCAACGCCCGGCTTCCTCTCCCTAGCAACAGGCCATTTAACAATAAACTGCACTATGGACCTGGCACCCACAAACCAACACTCAGTTCCCCCAAGTGGGACACAGGCCCCGCCACCACCATGGAGCAACAGCCCCCCAAATCGCAGCCAATGCTGCAGAGACCCCATGATGCAAAATGCAGTCCACAGCCCATCCCAGCCCGGAACGGTGGCTGTGGGCACCAGGTAATGATGTCACATAGCAACGCCCAGCTTCCTCTCCCTCGTGACTAGCCTCCTTGGAGTTTCTTCAGCCCAGGAGCATGACTTGCTTTATAGCCAGATGGAAACACTTTACACTTTAACCAAATGTCTGTGAAGTGTTTTCCCATGCCTCATCTCATTTGATCCTCACAGAAGTCCTGGAGTAGGTAGATAGGAGACTTGGTGGAATCCTATTTTCTTTTCATTAGCCAGAAAACAGAGATTTAGAAAGCTTAGAAACTTGACCTGACTGAAAAGAAGTAAGAAATGGTGGACTGTGAAAATGACTTCAGGTTTTCTCACTGCACAGAATATTGTCAAACACTGCTGCAGTTAAATATTTTACCCTTTGTTCTCCCTGCATGCAAAATGCAGCCCACAGCTCAGCCTACAATAATAATCTGCTTCGTGTTGATATTTAGTGCTGTGTTGCTGACAATTACCTGAAAGAGAAGTTGGGGTGCTTCACTGGGCGGGAGAAAGTTTAGCTAAGTCAGAAAGCAGGTCTAATTAAGCAAGTTTATTCTATATATATATAAGGCTAAGTTGATACACATATGCACAATACATATAAAGTTCTCGCTGGCGCCAACACACATGTATGTTTCAATCTGTCATTGTTGATCGTGAATTTGGTTGACACTTCTATTATAGAGAAAGGGTGAATAGCGCTATTAAAATATTTCTTATAATTAATTTCCTTTCAATGTGCATGAATTTGTGCACCCGGCCACTAGTAATAATAATAAAACAGTATTATCTTTTTCAATTTAATATCAAAATACTTAACAACAATTGGCTTTGATAAAGTCATTATTACTTAACAGATTTTTTTCATATCCTTATTCTAGAATCCCAGAACCACATAGTATACTCTTAAAATAATAACTTATGTTCTAATTGTGCACTAGGCTGTATTTCTATTTTAGATTCAAAATTTACATAAAATTCAAATATTGCACTTTGTTTCCTTTTCTCTGAGTTCCTACACACTCTGATCATCATATTCCCGAATCATAAAACATTCTCTTTTTACGAAGGCGAGGGAGTAGCATGTACCTTAGAGAGATCTTCACTCAAAATAGTTCAATGTTGCTATTGAAGAGGAATAAACTTTTGATAGTTTAAAAATAAACATGTATGCAAAAACCTAATACTCCAACCAAGCTGGGACTATTAGGTGCCACTATTAATATGTTTTTATGAGTTTTTAACATAATGATATTTTTGTTTTCTTATAAGACTAATATACTTTTTCATTATTTGTTTAAAGTCAGACATTACAAAGGAGTACAAAGTGAAAAGCAACATTGCTTTTCTTACTCCCAGCTGAAACTCAATCCTACTTCCCAGGAATAGTCACTGCTAACACTTTCTTATGATTGTATGTTGTTTTGTTTTGTTTTGTTTTGTTTTTAATCCTCACCCAAGGATATTTTTTCATTGATTTTTAGGGAGAGTGGAAGAGAGAGGGAAAGACAGAGAGAAACATTGATGTGAGAGAAACACATCGATTGGTTGCCTCCGACCAGGGCCAGCGCTAAGTAACAAAGGTACATGCCCTTGACCCGGATCGAACCCCAGACCCTTTGGTCTGCAGGCCAACGCTCTATCCACTGAGCCAAAACGGCTAGGGCTGCTTGTATGTTTTTAAGTTCTGCTTGGAAACTGACATTTTAGATTTTGACACCTAACTCATCTATTGTTAGAACTTGAGAGCTCTCTTTGTTACCACCAACCAAGAGATTTTTTTGTTTTGTTTTGTTTTTTAAGAGCAATTTTCCAGCAAAAACTGCATCCCTGGACCAAACCTGTTCCTTCTGGCTGTCCTTCAGTAATAACTCTTTCTCCTGTCCCATTTCTGGACAACATACACACACAGTCCAAGCACCCAGCTAACTTACCATCTTGGGTGGGAATTTCTTGGTGTCTGTTTTTTAAGGTTAATGTTCTACAGCAGTTTTTAATACATAGCTTATTCTAAATTAAAAGTACCAATCTCTCTCCCTTTCTTTTCCTTTCTCCCTCTCCCTTCCCTGCCCCCATTATTTCTTTATTTATATTAGCTTTTTTTGGTTTTAGTATTTATTATCAATTATCCTATCTAATAAAGAGGGAATATGCAAATTGACCATCACACCATCACAAAGCTGGTGGATCCCATAGCCACAAGATGGCAGCGTCCAGTCCCCTCAGCCCCGTTGAAGTCCCACAGTCCTTTCAGCCCAGTCGGGGTTCATGCCAGACCCGCCCTCAGCACCCCAAACAAACCCTGGGCCAGCCTGAGGCACAGGCAAGCCTCAGATGGCAGCTGCCCAGCCGCCCAGGGCCATCTGAGGCTCAGGTAACCAGGGCCAGCCGAGGCTAGCACTGCCGGCAGTAACAGCAGCAGAGGTGTGATGGGGTGTCAACTTCCCCTGATCGCCAGGTTGCCTACTGCCCCTGAGGACTCCTGGACTGTGAGAGGGGGCAGGCTGGGCTGAATTTTCATGCACAGGGCCTCTAGTACATTACATAAAAGGCTGGAAGGCTGAAATAATCTGGCCCCTTTGAGGTTTTGGAAACCCACTCTGGGTACATGTACAAGCCACAGCTGCACTAAGACATCATTATGAAAAGCCTTTGTCACGCACACACCTCTTAAGTCAGAAGGCTGTTCCTCTAGATCCTCTCCTCTGTCAGGTTCCAGTGTTCTGTTTAGTCTAAACAATTTTCATCCTCCAGCCCTAGGACAACCTACTGTTCTTAAATGCATTTTTGGTATCTGGAAGATTAATTTCCTTCCTGTTTAGTCATGGGGTTTTTTTTTTTTTTTTTTTTTTGTGTGTGTGTGTGTGTGTGTGTGTGTGTGTGTGTGTTTCTATAATGGGAATTTTGTATTTTCTCTCTCTCTCTCAATACATCTCTGCCATTAGTAGTTTTTCCAAACCATTCATCAACAATCACACTCTGAACTAAAACCATCCTGGGTATTCAGCTTATTGCTGGTCATCACCACATTTGAGGTGCTTGCCCAGACTGCCCTCTTCTCTGTGAGCTGCCTCATCTCTCTACAATCGCATCTGTTTAAATCACATGACTTCATTCCTCCTTGGCCAACAGCTGATTGAATCACAGGTGGACTTTTGACCCTTATGCTGTTCCCATCAGACCTGCTTACTTGAGAACTTGAACTAAGAGTTTCAGAAATTGGAAGTCAGCTAGAGCTAAAAAGATACTGTAGTATCAGGAGTTTGGGTGGCCATATGGGCATAACTGTGTTGATGAAGAATCAAAAAGAACCAGATTTCAGAGAAAAAAAAGCAAAATAATAGACTTTCACAGACATGAAAGACATGAGGCCATGTGACAAAAGAAAGAATAAACAAGACCAAGAATGTACGAGAGAACAAATCTTTCTTAATTACTGAAAACTTTCTATTTCTTCATGAAGCAACAAATGTTATTTTCGACGCTGAATCCTTTAAAAAATTCCAGAATTTTTATCATAAACTCACCTTGCTTTAATCAAGTTTAACAGGGCCTTTATGTCTTACAATGAAAAAAAAAATCCCTTATTATGATCTCCCTTACTCTCTTATCTTCTCTTTTTTTTCTTTCTCGTTTTGTACTGACTTAAAAGATAATGCTATCTGAATATTTTCTAGTAATCTCTAAATCATGCCCATAAATTGCATGACAAATGGTGAATAAATGTTGATAGACTTTCATAGCATTGGAGCACAAATAATAGGATCAATTGCACAATGCAATATAAGCTCCCAAGTTTTAGTGCTAAATGTGAGGTGTTGCACCTGGTACTTTATAGCTGTTGATTATTTTGTTTGTTTGTTTTCTGTGTGTGTGTGTGGGGGGGGGGGTGTGTTCCAAATATTTAAGTTACTTTCTGTTCCTATGACTACCTAAGGTCTGAGAGGACAGAAATCAATAACTCTAAAACACAGAGTCAAAAATATTTCACATTTGGATGGAGGGTAAGGCATATAAATAAAAATGATTAATCAGCATGGTGGGACAGTGGAATATCTCAGGGTTATGAGGAGGATTTTAGATAGAGGACATGTCAGTGTAACTGAGGGAAAGTGCCAGAAGAGAGAAAAATTTAGGTATACACAAAATTTCAATTACATATTCACCCTAAGATCAGCAGATTAGTCCACCTTATTTAATCAAGATATATACTCTATGTCATAGCCAAAAACTAGAATGAAACAAAACCAAAAACATAAACCTGTCAAAGGCTTCTCCTTCTCCTTCTTCTTCTTTCCTCTTCTTCTTCTTTCTTCTTCTTCTTCTTCTTCTTCTTCTTCTTCTTCTTCTTCTTCTTCTTCTTCTTCTTCTTCTTCTTCTCTTTCTCTTCCTTCTCTTCTTTCTCTTCTTCTCTTTTGCCTATAATGTTATTTTTTTCTGGGTGCATAACTACTCTTAGTAGAACCAAAATGTGTTATGCAAACATAAATAATTTATTCTCTTTGTTACAATCAAGTTTCATATAAATGTTTGAGCTTAATTAACATTTTCTGAGACACTCATAGAATATTGGTCATATAGTGAATTAGTCATCAACTCTTCTCTTACAGCAGCCATTCAAGAGGATAGTTATTAGTTCCTTTTATAGATGAGAAAATAGGAATCTGAGAACTATATAGAATAATGCTACCCAAGGACACATGGCTAACATACTAAGGAATCAGGGTCATAACCTCAGTTTATCAGGCTTCCAAATAAACTCTCTGCTATACCAAGTCCATATATTTCCAATATACAAACTTAAGGAAACCCAATCTCCCATTGAAGTGCTCACAAAAAAAAATGGCAAAAAAAATGACAAAAGCAAGAAGTCTTCAGCGCTGCTGGGACCAAAGAGACAACGTTGCAACAAGGCAATGAGAACTATGGACTAAAAATTCTGTGCAGTAGGGAGAAAGTGGGCATTTCTTTGCTCCCACTTCAAGGCCAAGGCAGAGTAGAAAAATCTCTCCCACCTCATCAGCATCTCAGGGAACATGCAGAACAAGGAGGCTGGGCAAGGAGAAATGCTCCTCAGCCATCCCCAGAGGAAAGAGCGATTTCACCGGCACTTTAAGGGGCTGGGGTGACTCTGACCGCTCCAGGAGGGCAGGAATCCTATGTTGCCACACCTGGCACAGCACCTAGCATGTATCAGGGTGTCAGCAAATGCTGTTGAACGAATGAGCTCCAACCTCTATAAGCTTCTGCGATTGCACCTACACTGACAGTCCTAAGAAGGAGGAGAGCTGAAGAAATACAACTGATACTGACTACAAGTGAAAGCATGAAATCTGCCCAAGTTCTGATGGAAAACCTAATCATAATCTTCTGGAAGTGAGAGAAAGATAGGGATATTTCCAGGAATGCAGAGTATCCATTCAAATACAAACAGGAATGGAAGATGAATTAGCAAGGAAAACAGAGGAGAATCAGTGAATGACAGAGAACCAGCGGAATAAACTTAGAAAGGTCTACAGGGGGGTGGGGAAATCAACAGGTTTCCCAAAGTGGCACCTCCAATACTTGCCAGTATTCTAATGGGAAGGGTTGGGAGTTAAAGCTATAAATGTATAGTATGTCATATAATACCGGTAATGATAATATAATAACATAGCTAAATTTTAGGAAAGACTTAAGAAAGTAAATGAATTAATTCATTCAAACTTTGAAACTTGACAACAACCACTAGGTGGTTACTATTATTATTCTCCTTTTTGTAGATAAAGAAACAGAATTCAAAGAGGCAATGAAATTTCCTCAAGATGAAAAAGTTAGTAAGTGATAAAGCTAAGTTTCCAGCTCAAGATATATAGGACATCAGGGTACATTTTCATGACCATGGAGCCACACCATTCGTAGTCAATGCAAACTATAAGTCTATTCCTCAGTGTGATTAGAGTCATTCTCAACCCATTGTATTGTCATTACAAAGTTCTGAGTTCAAAAGAATGAGGCCTTTTAGGCCTCAGTATAAACGTATCTGGATCCAAGTTGGCTCTACTTAACATTTGTAGCCTGATATAATAGCCAGGACTTATGTTCATTCCTAACCTTTAACCACTCAGAATTTGCCCCTCATCCAGGACCACAGGGCCTGAATACAACCAGAGGCAAGAAGTCATTGCCTTTAAAGGACAGGTAAAATTACTCTAGGCCTGCTTTTGGTCTTCTTTCATAACCACTTATGACTACACCCCATTTACAATTCATGTCTGTTTAAAGCTTTCTAGGCTCATGGATTTTACAATAGATGGATGAATGGATGGATGGATGATGGATCAATGGATTGATCGATAGATGATAGATAGATAGATAGATAGATAGATAGATAGATAGATAGATAAACAACCTGTCTAGTGTTTGGACTATCTTACCTTTGGTAAATGGACTTTTGGCCCAGGGACTTGAGTTAGTAGTTAAGCATTAATTCTATGCACTTCTCCAGTTTTGTTATAATCACTAATTTTACTTTGGTTGGTTCAGTTTGGTTTCATTTTTCCATACTTTCTGTTTACTTTCTCCCATTTATGCAGTAGTTTAAGCCCCTTAGAACAAAACATAACAAAAGTGTCAAAATGCTTAACTTTTGAATTTCTAGGACCTGGGCATTATAACTTCAAAAGTAGTTAATAAAGAGCTCAGGGCATAAATATATAAGCAATAATATCTATAATAATAAAAGCGTAATATGCTAATTAGACCAGACAGCTGAATGACCTTCCGGATGTCCTTCTGGATGTCCTCCTAGATGACCATCTGGATGAAGCCGGGGCTGTGAGGGACGAGGGCCAAGCCCCTTGCATGAATTTCATGCATCGGGCCTCTAGTCTATAAATAAAATCTCTCTGAAATCATATTATCAATTAGAAGCAGTGTTTATAGCCCTCAATGAAAATCAGACCGGAGAAAGATAATGATGCAGAGAACAGAAGAAAAGAATGTGAATTCAGGTCTCTACAAGAGTCCTTGTCCCATAGACCAAACCAGAATTTTGGGCAGGGGAGTGGGAGTAAGAGGGGCTTGGAGCTCTCTCTCTCAGATGATATTCAAGAAAACAGCAAGACTCTGAGCTTCCAGCACTCAGTAATAGCTGCAGGGGACATAGAGGCAGAGAGAGGCTAAGACAGCTCACAGAGATACCATGGCCCCTCGAGGTGTCAACTAGCAACCAAATGTTTTCCTTCCCACTAGGCCATGAGCAGGAGACAGGTCACCACAACCTGCCAGGACTGGTGAGCAAGACCAGATAGATAATGTCCCTCTCATCACATGGGTGAATTGGTCAGAACAATCAGGCAAATTGTAAAACTTCCACACTACTGCACTGGTATTCCATAAACATAACTGGAAATTGTCCAAAAGCTTGGGGAAAAGGGAGATATAATTCTAAACTGACTGAGGTGATGTTTCAACCACTCCATGTAACTAGTGCTCAAAATGGATATGAATTTCAATAATAGAAAATGTATATGTTGTGCTTCCTACACACGTGCTTGTGAGCTGATGATGCTTCCTACTATAACTCAACTTTTCAACCCATGCCTTTATGAACTGTAATTACTTTGGGGCACTCTCTTCTGCCAGCTTCTGGGTTTAACAAGCATCCACTGCATTGCCACAATTCTAAGAGAAACCCATCAACACTTTTACGTGGTCTTAATTCTTTGTGTTTTCCTGATAATCTGGTATCCAAAAATGTTCACCCATCCTATATCAGCTTTAATATTAAGAATGAGTTCTAAAGGAAAAAAATAGAGAAAAATCATTTTTATTTAACTATATAAAAAAAATCTGTGTATTTCTGAATCATGGAGCTATAGCCATTAATTGCATTTTTAAAGTACAGGAAGGAATATATACAAAGGTTAAGAAAGTTTTCTGTGGTTATGAAAGTCAAAACTTCTGACAACATGAATATTTTTGCTTTTTAAGATTTACTTTTATGGATGTGTGGAACACCCAGACAGGAGGGAGGTCAATTAAGTAGCATTCTAGAAGTGATTATCTCAACTTTTTACAGAGAAGGTGGAATCAGAGGATGAGCATGTCTAGAGCAGGCCTGAGGGGACCAACATAGCCTTCTTCAAAGCCGTGATGGTAGGCTGGATTACCAAAAGCCAGGGGTTGTCTGAAATTGGAATTAAGGTCAAGGGTCAAACACACACACCAAATCCATGCTTCTAATCCACACCAAAATCTGGGGGTGAGTGAGATGGTCCAACAATATAAGACAAGTTGACACAGCCAGGAGTTGAGAAAGAAACTTCCAGTCAGATTGGATTAGGGCCCACTCTAAAGGCCTGGTGCTAACTTAATTACCTCTTTAAAAGTCCCATCTCCAAATTCTGAACCACTGTGGGGTTAGGGCTTCAACACATGAATCTGGATGGACATAATTCAGCCTGTGACACGTGTCTTCTCTAACTTTAGACTAACAGCAATAACAAAAACAGAAGAAAAAATAGCCTGTTGAGACAGGTTTTTCCATAGCTGACAAAGTGTTTTAGGAAGCTGTGCAGAATGGATTGGGTCAATGGTGTCCTATAGAACACACAGAAACACTATATCACAGTGTTTGAACTAAAAAAGCCTGTGCAGCTGCCGAAGAACTCTTAGAACCACAAAATGTTTCATATCTTGGGAACATCTGTATTATTTAAAACCGTGTTTATTTTGAACGTTGTACATTATGGAATCCAGTATGTGCTTTATAATATAAACTCTTCTTAGCTTTCTTTGGTCTCTCAGCCTGTTTTCTTCTTCTTTCGTTCATTTATTCTCCTGGGCCCCAATTCCCAGGAGTGGGGACCACTTTATCTGAACCATATGCACTCTTCCTAGGGACTGACTGGGTTGATTGGTAGAAAATGCACTCTTTGATATTCTCTGCCTGCTCATTCATTTGTGATGTCTTCAAGGCCATGTTCGTGTCACTGACCTCACTCCAGTCAAAGTCAGGCCCAGGGAGAGGTTCCGTGTATCCAGAGAGGTCATGGCCAGACTGTGGCACCCACATTCACTTTTCTACGCTTTAGAACAATGTCTGAGTGCCACAGGGCACCAGCATAATCAAACCTTTGTTAGAAGACAGATACATTCTGTATAAAACCATACACTGGAGAGTAACATTTCCCTTCTTTTTTCTTTCAAAAACAGTTTTCATTGCTTCTGATAAAAAAAAAAACACACACACACACAGCTAAATGATTTTTTAAAAATTCTTACTGTGCCACTGTTTCATGCTATTAAATGACTGTAATTCTGTCAGAATACATACTGACATCGCACGAAGAATCCATATAGTAAAGGCATAATCCTCTAAAATTCAAATAAATAGAAGATTTACTAGGCAAGTGACTTTTTACATAGTAAGTGAAAATTTTACTTTGTAATTCTCTGTAGTCCCTGCATTCTTTATAAGCTGCTTGGTACGTTTAATTTACTTTTCTCATTGCAAATCGTGCTTCAGAAAAGTGGGCTCTGGGGGTATAAAATGAATATATTTGGGCATTGTCCACACTGCTGCAAAGGAATGATACTGTACATATTCAAGGCCAGTATCCAAATATTCTGGAAAGCTGAGCCACATAAATATAGAACAGCCTCACACTTCTCACCAGTCACTACATAGTTGGGAAACTATGCATCAGTTAAACAAAGAAATTAAACACATAGGGCCTGCTACATTTAAATATTTAAGTGCCATATTTTAAACAAATCATATTATTGTAGGCCGGAGGATTTCCAAGGCAAAAAATAAAGTCTGGACCTTTCATAGAACACCTTTCCCCCCCCCGCCCTTTAGATTTTGAACTTCACACAATAATGCTTTTCATTTCTGTACTTTCTCCAAATGTTTCCACTTCTTAGAGGCTACATTGTTTTGTAAGAATAAACTGTAGGTTTTCCAAAGAGCCTCTCTCTCCCACTCAGCTGCCCTGAGGGAGTTAGAGCTTCTGCACACAACTTATTTTCATTTCCCTCACCCTAAAAATGATCAAATAAGGACTGCTTCCCCACCAACATTTCTAGGGCAAGAGGCTCTGACAAGTGCAACCTTTATCACCACAAACATCTCTTCTCTTCCCTGCTCTGACACGTCCAAAGAAAAAGATTACTTAGCACACCCCAACCGTGCTAGAATTAGGGCTCCATTACAAAGACACAAGGTGAATGAATATCCAGTTTTAAGCCATTGGAAAGTGGATACTTTGAGCATCTCTGGAATTCTGCCACTAACAATTGGGAAAGCTCCACAAATGCTACAGAATCGGTACTCTCTCTTCAGAGCCTGCCCCTTCTTGTGCAGCCAACAAAATAGACGCTCGTTGGCTGCACAATTCTCAGCATCCTGGTTCAAATAAGGATACGGCATATTACATATTCTTTACTATTTTGGAGTTGCCATGGCAGAGAAGAGAAGAGATATTTTTGTTGATGGAATGTCTCTTAACAGAGCTCCTTATTTTGGCCTTCCTGACTTTCTGACGCAGTTTTCAGATCTACTTCAAAATATCTCCCTGACTTTCTTTATTTTTTTTTAAATTATTTAAAGCAATCAACCTGCCAGCATCCCAGAAAGAGCAGAAGACAGAGTACTTTATTAAATGTGCGAATGGGCAGATGACTGAGATTTGAAGACGTGGAGTTTAACTTTCAGTCCCAATTCCTCCTCGTCCTTTCTCAGCGTCCCCTTCCCTTTTTCTTTCCATTCAATTTTGTCTTCTAGTTATTCACTGCTGCCTTATCATTTCTTAAAAGAGCAGAATCAGTGCGTCAGATTGGACTGGGCTATCGTGTCATTTGAAAGAAAATCCTAATGGCTTAAAATAACAAGTTTTATTTTTTTCGCGGTAGTTTTATTTTTTCACACACCAGATATGCTTAGTGGATCGGTTGGGGGCTTTGCTCTGTGTTATTCTTCCCCTGGGAATCAGGTTCAGGGAGTGGCCTCCATCCAGAGTGAAGGCCAACAACTGTGGCCTGTAGACCACATCTGGCCTGCTGCCCGGTTCTGCAGACCCAGGAGATATGATCGGTTTAAACATATTGTGTTAAAATAACTTTTTAAGGAATAATATTTTCTATGAAAACTATATAAAAACTATATGAAATTTACATTTCAGTGTCCATAAATGAAGTGTTATCAAAACACAGCCATGCTCGTTCACTTACATATTTCCCAGGGTTGCTTTTGCTCTACAACAACAGAGCAGTTGAGTAGTTGCAACAGAAGCCATATGTCCTACAAAGCCTAAAATAGTTGTCATATGGTCCTTTACAGAAAAATGTTCCCGGCCCTTGAACTAGAGCACTGCTGGTCACCAGGCAGGCAGTGGAAGAAAGAATGGGAAACCACGCACTGATCGGGCTTCCAGCTACAAGTGGCACACAGACTTCTGCTCACGTTCATTGTCTAAAGCAAGTCACATAGCTGCACTGGATTTCAGCAGAGGTGAAGACGTGCAATCCTACCCTGTCTGTGCCCAGGAGAAGAAGCAAAAACAATTTGATGACCATCACTGATAATTATGACAATTAAGAAAAATAAATTAGAATATAATTAATTACATGGTAAATAGATCCTCTATTTTACAAAATAATCTACTGGTTGTCGCAGAAAAGATGGCAAGTAACAAGAGCTTCTGGCTACTGCCCCTGAAACCAAACTCTGAAGATGCCACAGAAATGAGATGGAGGTTGAGGAATCTCAGAACTTTGCACCAAAAGTATGGGAGCTCTTAGGGATAGAGGTCAGAGCCTGTTGTAACTGGGGAAGGGGGGCTGAGGGTAAGACAGCAGCCAAAGGCAGAAGCCTGAGATGCAATAACAGGGGAAAGTCTAGCAAAGAGCTTTTTAATGGGGCCCATTTCTTTCCATAACATGACCCTAAAATGCCATCACTCATCCCTTTGCCAGAGTGAACCAGAACAGCCCAGAACCAGCAGGATAGAGGAGAACAGCCTCAGGAGAGCACAGGACCTTAGCTGGGATGACAATGAAAACCTACAAGCACAGGCAGACCGGACCCCATCTTGAGCATTCCCTTCCCTCATTTCTTTACTCTTTTCCTATCCTTCTGCCCCCATTTGCCATAATTTATAAATACAACTGAGAACACGGCTTCTTAAAAGAGCCATACACAGGGAAAGGGTGCTGCAATGGAACACGTGGTGGGAGATGGTGAGGGAGAGAGGACCACATGAATGAGAGTGGCCCAGCCAGAGGTTCTCCACTCCGAGCATCACCCCACTCCCCCTCCTGGAAGAGCATAATCTGGGCCTTTTAAAATTAGACAAAAGAAGAGAAATAAATACAAACAACTACAAATACAACAGAGGTTGAAAAATATTATAAACAACTTTAGGCTGATAAATATGAAAACTAGACAAAATTAGTAAATTTAATTTAATACTAAAATACAAATTGATTAAATTTACAAATTGATTAAATTATTAAATTTAATTTAATACTAAAATACAAAAGCTTAAATAAATTAATATCCATTAAATAAGTTGAAATATTAAAGTCCTCCTCAAGACCACCAAAAAGGCCCCATGTACAAATTATTTTACATGTATATGCTCCCAAATTTTTATTTAAGAAGTAAACCTTCCTTTTTACATATTATTCCAAAGAATTTAAAGAACTAACTCATTTTATTACTCCAAATTCAAATAAGAAAGGAATACCAAACATAATGATTTAAGCCCTGGCTGGTTTTGCTCGGTGGTTAGATAACCAGCCTGCGGATTGAAGGGTCAAAGGTTCGACTCGGGTCAAAGTCACGTACCTCAATTGAAGGCTCCATCTCTGGCCAGTCAAGGGTGCATGTGGGAGGCAACCAATTGATGTGTCTCTCTCAAATAGATGTTTCTCTCTGTCTCGACCTCTCCCTTCCACTTTCTCTAAAAAATCAATGGAAAAAATATCCTTAGGTGAGGATTAACAAAATTAATGATAATAATAATAATGATTTAAGTAGATCCCAAAAAAAAGCATTTGATAAATTTAACACATATATGCAGGAAAAACTAAGAACAATACAAATAGAAATTCATTAATTTGATAAAAGCTATCTGTAAAAATAACTGAAACAAATATTACAATTAATAGTAAAAATGTAGATACATTTTTAGGGCCCAGAACAAGACAAGGAATAGTGCTATCACTGCTACTATTCAATATACTACTGAAGATCCTACCAACCAAATAAGACAAGAGAAAAAATAGAAATAAGATGATAAAATAAGAAATAGATTAGAATGGATTAAAAAGCAACAACTAAATGCTGCCCAGAAAAGACCACTTTAAATATAAATACACAGACGGGATTAAAGCAATTGGATGCAAAAAAAATGATATATTATAAAAATAGCAAGCATAAGAAGGCTAGAGGGACATATTAATATCTGTCCAAATAGACTTCAAGACAAAGACCATTGCCAGAGATAGAGACATTTCATAACAATTTAAAGCTCAAAAATCAGGAATACGTGATAATCATAGATGTCTATGTGCCTAATCATAGAGCTTCCAAAATTATGAAACAAAAGTTGACAACATTAAGTAGAAACATAAACAAGTCACCATTGGATATTTTAACACCCCTCTCTCAGCAACTGATAGAACAAGACAAACTCAGTAAAAACATAGAAGAATTAAACAACAGTATTAACCTGCTTGACCTAAAGATATTTATATAGTACTACACCCAAGAGCAGAAAACACATTCTTTGCAAGTGCACATGGAACAATGACCAAAATAGAGCATATTCTGGACTCTAAAACAAGTCTAAATACATTTAAAGAATTGAAATATGGTCAGAGTTTGTTCTCTGACCATATTATGACCATAATGGATATAATTTAGAAACCAAGAATAATAATAATAATAAAATAATAAAAATACTCAAAATGTTTACAAATTAGACAACATACTTTTACATAACTTATGCATTAATGAAGGATTCACAGAGAAAATTAAAAAATATTTCAAGCATAATGACAATGAAAATACATTTCAAATTTTGTGGGATTTCCAAAGAAAATACATGTCGAAATTTGTGCTTAGAGGAAAATTTATAGTTTTAAATGTTTTATATTAAAAAGGAAGAACGATATAAAATTATCTAGGAAATTAGAAAAACAAGAATAGAAAAAAAACAAAAAAGTAAACAAAGAAAATAACGAAGAGAAGAAATCAATGAAATAAAAAACAAATAATAGAGAAAATTCAGAAAGCCAAAGCTGATTCTTTGAAAAGACCAACAAAATTGATAAACCCATAATTAGACTCCTCAGGAAATACAAAGAAAAAGAACATATGTTATAAATATTAGAAAAAGGGCATATTGCTACCAATTCTATAGACATTAAAAGAATAATAACAAATACTATAAGTAATTTTATGTCATTCATTAAACAACTTAAATGAAATGGACAAATACCTTCAAAAAATACATCTCACTAAATGAACATGGATGAAACAATAATTGTGGATAGCTTTGTATCTACTGAGGAAATTGAATTCATTCTCAATAAACATTCCCACAAAGTTGCAAGCCCAGATGATTTCACTAGTGAATTCTACCAAATATATACAGTGAATTTTTTTTTTAGAATCTCATACAAAACTCTTTCAAAAGGACCAAGAACATTAATGTACTGGAGGAGCGGGGGAGGGAACAAAGCTATATAACAAAGATTTCTTAAGAACCTAAAATACAGGTGATTTGGACAACACACCCCAGCCCAGAAGGCCACACAAGACAGGCAGCTATGTGGTGAAAGTGGAAGAGAGAAATCGACATTCGGTACGTTTCCCTCCTTCATTCAGCACACCCATCGCCCGCTCTCAGACTCCGCAAAGCCTGCCTGGAATCTGCTCTTGCTCTGGAGGCTCATTCTCCAGCGTTTCCCGCCCCGCCTGGGCCTGTGGTGCTCCCCGCTGGAGCTCTGTGCGCGCAGTGCCAGGCTCTGAGGCCCGGAGAGAAGGTGGTTTGGAGGAGCACTGCAGAGCTAGTGGGGCAGCCTCTCCTCTGGTAGCCAGGGGACCGACCGACCGACCGTGGGGCTGGCTCTAGAGCTTTCCATCATGTGCTGCTCCTCAATGGGAAAGGCAGGGCCCGGGAGGGCCTACTGAGACCCATGAGGAGTCTCCCAGGTGCTCAGATCTGCAAGCAGGGCCTGGGCTCCTGCCGGGAGGGCAGCCCTCATGAGCAGCGTGGGAAGAAGACTCTGTAAGGGCTCTCAGAAGAACCTGGGGCAGCGTGGTGCCTGAAGCTCAGTGTGAAGTCTGAAATACGCAACAGGAGAAATCTCTCTCTCCTTCTCTCTGAAAAAAGAGAAAAAAGGGGGATAAGCAAGACCTATGCACCAGACCCCTTCCCATTGCTTCATGTCACCACAGTGCGGGATCCTGACGCTTCATTTAAGGAGCCCCTTAGAAACTGACCTTTGCGATTGAATCAATAGCCACATTTGGGTTGCCACGGCCATGACTGAGGTTTCATTCTTCAGGCTCTGAGGTGAGGGAACTTGAACACCAATCCTGGCTCTCATCCCACATTCATTGGGAAAAGCTCTTCAAGTCCTACCTTTTTATTTAATATTTATTTATTCATTTTTTTTCCTATACCAACCCTGATATATTAGGTGGCTTGAGGGGCACACACACGCGCACACACACACACACACACACACACACACACACCATTCCTTAGGCTACCCAAGGGGCTGTTAACCTCCAGCAGACTCATTCTCTATGCACCTGCCCCAGCTCCATTTTCAGGAGGCATATGGCCAAAACCAGAGAGGAGTTCTGTGCCCACATAACACACCCTCACTTTCACTTTGTAACCAGAAATAGCACCGGGTACCTCAGTTAGAGATTGAACACCTGCTTCCCTTCCCCATCCCAACTTCCCGCTGAGTCTGGAAAGAGTGCTTCTTGCATTGACATCCTGCACACCCACTCTTAGAAAGTGTGCCTGGTGTAGGCCACCAATGGAAGGATTGGCCATTGAAGTCCCTTATTCATGCCATTTGCACTGTCTTCAAAGGAAACTTCTAAGGGATCATATTTGCTTTTAAAACGAATATAAATTATGTTTTAATCTACTATTTCTAATAGTTTTTATGGGAAGAGGTGTCCTGACTTCACAGTTAGCACCGGCTATATAATTTCTTACACACACCAATATCTGGAGAACAATATACACATGTCCTCTTTCTTCACCCACAAGGAAATCTTGTCTTGAAATTTGGACAAGCTTCCATCCTATCTAATAAAGAGGGAATATGCTAATTGACTGCCATGCCCTCAAAGATGGCGGCGCCTACAGCCACAAGATGGCGGCACCCAGTCCCCTCAGCCCCTCTGGGTCTGGCCGCTCCGCGTGCCTGCCTCCGGAGTCCCCCAGTCCCCTCAGCCCCCCAGCCACCCAGGGCCGGCCCGAGGCACAGGCAAGCCTCGGATGGCGGCTACCCAGCCAATGCCCAAGGCACAGGAAAGCCTCAGATGGCAGCTGCCCAGCCAACGCCCGAGGCTCGGGTAACCAGGGCCGGCTGAGGCTTGTGCTGCTGGCAGTGGCAGCAGCAGAGTTGTGATGGGGGCATCGCCTTCCCCTGATCGCTGGGTCGCCTCCTGCCCCTGAGGGCTCCTGGACTGTGAGAGGGGGCAGGCCGGGCTGAGGGACTGCAGGGGGCAGGCCTCTAGTTTATAGTATATATGCAAAATGGTTCTTGCATCACATGGCATTGTGAAGATGAAAAAGTGAATGTGAAATAATTCATAACACATCATATAAATTCAGGTAATGAAATTTTCATTGGACCAGTAACTCAGTCTCCTAGTCAGATGTCCTGGTTTTCTTAGTTAGGTCTCATTGATTACATGTAATACAAATCATATAAAAGTAGCTTTAAAAAAAATAGAGCAATGTTTTATAAGAATGCCATGGTGTATGGGATATAAAGTACAGCATAGGGAATATAGTTAATAATATTGTAATGATTATGTCTAGTGACGGACATTAGACTAATCGGGGTGATCACTTCATGAGGTAAATGATTGTCTAGTCACTATGTTGTGCACTTGAGGCTAACATAATATTGTATATCAATTGTTATTTTAAAATAAACATAAAAAAAAGAAAGAACACCGTATCTTGGCCCTCTAGCCCCAAGGCATGGTGCAGGTGGATGGTGCTTGAATGAGCTCCTGGGGTGTCCATGTGCATGTGATGAGTGGCCTTTGTGATACTGATAAAAGAGGAGAGTCTGCAGACCATCTCTCTCCTGCAAAGTTACTTTCCATTGTGGAATTCTGAAGAGCCTCAGAACTTTAAATTGTTAAACCTCACCTCTCAGATTGTTATGAATTAATTATATTTGCCCAGATAGAAAGATAGAAGATATATTGTGTAATAGTTTGTTTTCTTAATTTGTGCCTTTTCAATATTTAAACACATGCTATGGGGGTTACCATCTGTACTCTTGCTTCTGGTCCCATTAATATTGGGGGTAATTCAATTCTTTCCCAAAGGTAGGTTGTATCCCCAGCTCCAAGGTAACAAGCAATAGGCTCAGTCCCGGGCGGAGAACAAACTCCAGTCTCTCAGCTCTAACTCTGAAGGAGTCTGGAAAGAGAGTCTGATTGGCTCAGTTTAGGTTGGGGAGGGAGGGAGGGCTGCAATCCCTGGTCTAAACATTTGAGTACTTTTGAAATGGGCCTTTTCATGGAAATAAGTCTGTGAAGGGAGGGAGACGTTCTTGCGGTAGAATGGGAAGTTCCCAGAGAAATTTGGCTAGGGAGATTCCCCCTTGAGTACCTAACTTCACAGCTAAAACCAATGCAAATTGTATTCCTCTTATTTCAATAGGGCCAAATAGCGGAAAATCAATATATTCCTATTAGAAAACTGATTATACCATACTTTTTAAAGTCTTTTTCACAGTTGGCTCTAATGGGAGCAATTAATATGATCTATAGTGGAGAGGACATTTCTGTTAAAGACAAATTAAAGTTTTATTGAAATGATATTCAACTCTCATCCTCAGGTGTTTTTAAAAAGTGATCAGTGTGCTAATACAAGTCTAATACTTGTTTCCTTATTAGAAAATCAAGCTAACATGTTTTTAAAAACATTCCATTGACTTATTCTTCTCTATCTCTTTTGTTATTAAAAAAAAAAAAAAAGGTGGCAAACCTAATAAGGTACACCATGTTTCATTAAAAAACACTTGCCAAGCCTTCTAGCTGTAACAGAATGAATACAGTTCATAACTGGGATCTCTAACAGTCCTATTTGAAAAAAAAATACAAAGGACTGGAAACTAGTATTTGCTTTGGATACAAGAAAAGCATGTAGAATAACAGTGTTTCAGCAGATCATTTCCATGTGACAGTATGAAATATGGAAGAAATGAGAAAGTATACTTTCAACCTTTTCTGAAGGAAAAGGAAAAATTCATCAAAAGGAGAAAAAAACATGGGCATACATTGTTACTGTTTCCATATATGCTTCTTCACCTCAAATAACCTAATGTTACTGTTTACACTTAAACTGAAAGGTCCATCCATTCTACCCAAGTCTGAAGCTTAACCTCTTATGCAGACAAAATTTGTGCTGATTTCATTTGGCTCCCATAGACAATACGCAACCATCCAGAAGTCATCAGCAATTCTAAACAAAGCATTATTTGCTCTGGAGCAACAGAGGGTCCCTAATTCTATATAGGAGGGGCTTGTGGGCAGTAATCCAGTCATAATGGGGAATGAAGGGGGTCTTCAAACATTTTAGCCTGAGTATACATTTAAAGACCATTTAAATACTGTGAAGTCCCTACAGAATGTTTAAATCTAAATATATAATTTTCCTCCCACATAAGTTTATATAGTAAAAAAGAAGCAAATCCAACATATTGCATATTTTGACATTTTAAAAGTAAAATGGTTATAACACTTTTTCAATGTGTCAGAATATAGTGATTTGACACCACATCATTCATTTTAAAAACATATAAACAAGTTCTTCTTTAACAGTTCCTTTTGCTCCTTGAATTCTTATTTCCTTTTCACATCCTTCACAAAATTGTATGATGTAATATATTTGATGTTTTCTACATCATTTCAATCATCTCTGTAATGTTTCTTTGCAATAGAACTATGTATAGAAATTGAAATTAAATGGAGTTCTTTTCCTGTAACCACAATGATCTAAGTGTTTCATTAAAAAGCTTCTGGCCATCATTAGCATTAATGATCAATAATTGCCATCCTCATAATGTATCACACATTCGCAGTATGCTGGGATTGGAGATGGGAGAGAGGTAGTAGGCCTTTTTTAATCAAGTGGGAGGAGAACAATTGTGAAAGAAAAGGCAGCAAAGAAGTATAATGACTCTTGAGCAGGGAGAAATTCTCAGGTAGGTGAATTTTTAGAAAGAATAAACACAGAAGTTTAATATCTATAAATTGACTCTCATAAAGTCATAGACCCAAGGGGAAATCTTGTATTCCAGGCATTGCAGACTGGTTTGAAGATTTTTAAGCTAGATGAACTTACCTAAGACTACATTTAAATAGTAAGCACATTGTTTTACATAGATTGTTTGTGCCGGTCAATAAACCATTGAAGTTTTGTAATGATGCTTTTTATTGAACATCGAAGAAAATCAACTTGGAAATGTATTATTATTTTTATTTGGACTCACTTGAGAAGCATTGAGTAGAGATTAATGAGGAACTAAAACCAGCTTCTTGCCACTCCTGCTCATATCCTGTTCATCTCATATCATATCAAACCCTTTATCATTGCTACCATTTGGTCTACAAAAGCAGTTGGTTTTTTCAATCCTTCCTAAACGCTCAGTGCTTAGTCAATTTAAGATTTCTGGCCTAAGTGGAGAGATCTTCTGTTAGGGAAGTTGTACTCCTTTCCATCTGCGCTTGCAATAGACTCAATCCAGTATGAATCTCTATCTTGTCTTTAAAACTTCGCTGAAAGGAATAAAGGAGCAGCCAGTACAGTCCAACATCCAGAATTATTCTTTATCTTTTCCTGTAGAGATATGGTCTTCATGAGCATTTGGTCCAAGTTATTACAGATGACAGTTCTCCAAATAGTTTCCCTCCGTACAGTAACAGTACCCACCTGCCAGACAGCAATACCTCTGCTCTTGGACTCACCACCTGACCACTCAGCCAATTCCCACTTTTAGGTACCTATTCCATATTTTCTCCAGACAAAGGTTCAATTGTTATAATAAATCTCAGAATAACAGTGGTTTAAACGAATGTTTCTTTTCATGTAACAATCCAAGCTTAAGCAGAACTGGGTTGATATGCCAGCTTCATGGTATTAGAAACCCAGGGCTCATGTTATCTTGTTGTTCGGCTGTCCTATATAGGTGCCTTCATCAAAGAAGTCTCAACATCACATCCCCATCTCAGAGAGCAGGAGGAGAAGAGAGAAGCAGGGACAGATATGCTTCTCCCTCTTAAGGGCATGACTCAGAAGTTGCACACGTTACTTATGCTCCTATCCATTCATCTTATAGTTACACCTGGTGGCAAGGGAGGCTGAGAAATGTAATCAGTCAGTGTGTGGCCACATGCCCCAACCCACTGACTGAGAAAATTCAACCACATGGAAAAAGAGAGGGGACTGGATATTGGGGGAAAACTAGTAGACTCTGCTACAATGTCTATTGGAAAAGCTGAGTACATTACCTATGCAATGTCAAAAGCATCCTTTGGACTACTGCTCTGAATTAAGTACAATAGCAAAATAAATAAATAAACAAATAAATAAATAAAATAGCAATTGCTGCTACTTGATCAGATCATGTGATATCATCTGTTCAATGATTGTTTTCACACTTGACTGGGTGAACATTACCCCTCAAATAAGAATTCAAATTATGTAGTATGGCTTTATATCAAATCAAAAGAACTGCTGAGAACAAATAGATCAATATTTTTCTCAAAAGAACCATGACTTACTTAAAACGACTGAAAAAAATTCACATTTCCCTCACATAGGCTTTTCTTTTCATTAGAATGTTATATCCAGAAAGCAAATGTTTTTCTTTCCCTTCCTCATTCCTTTTCTCTTTCCCTCTATCTTCTCCTTCCTGGATTAATATTTAACAAGTGGGTATAAAGTACCTATTTAGGCCAGGAATTTTTACATGTATATTATCTGACATAAGCCATACAACAATCATATGAGGCATGCACCATCTTTAATTTATAAATGAGAACATTGAGAATGAGAGAAATTTATTGACTAGCTTAAGGGAATTTCACTAAGTTACACAACCACACTATGATAGTGCTTGCTAGAGACTTCCAAGAAGCCATATATTTCTGTCCCAGCCTAAAACAGATGATATGCTTATGTAGTTTTCAGTGAGAGGGCCAAACATCGCAATCCAATAGATCAGAGAAACTAATTAGTGTAACTGGTCTGAAGAGCAATTTTAAAACACATGCTTGTCATCACCCAAAATAGGTTCATTCTTTCTTCCTTAGCAACAGAACCTCCAATTTAGATAGGCACAAAGCAGGCCTTTGCATTCAAGTATGACCAATGTAAACAAAATGTTTCTGTACACCATATAGAAAGTGTCCTTACAAGCAAGAGGCAAAGCCTCCTTCTTCCATTATTATTTTTGCAGGATCAAATGTAAATATGATATTGGAGCCTGTGTGGGTCAAACTGTGTCTCTCTCCAAAAAATAAGATATGCTAACATCCTAACTCTCAAAACCTGTGAAAGAGACCATATTTTGACTATAATTTTTCTATGTTTCGATGTTTAGATATGTGAAGACTTACCATCTATATATATAAAAGGCTAACATGCAAAGTGTCTCCTCAGGAGTTCAACCCGGAGACCCAGAGTTAGATCGCTAGCTATGATGTGTGCTGACCACCAGGGGGCAGCGTGGAATGAAGGAAGGCCCTGGCCAGCAGCCAAAAGGCCCTGATAGGCCCTGATCGCCGGCCAGGCTTAGGGACCCTACCCATGCACAAATTTTATGCACCGGGCCTGTAGTTGTGTTATAATTTCCTAATTTCCTACAGTATTCAGTAACATGCTGTTCATGTTTGTAGCCTAAGAGCCCTAGGTTATACCATACAACATAGGTAGGTAGTAGGCTATACCATCTAGGTTTGTGTAAGTTCACTCTGTGATGTTTGCACAATGAAACCACCTAACAACACATCTCTCATAATGTATTCTGTTGTTATGGAATATGTGACTGTATTAAATACTTATTTCCACTTACATGAAGTATCCAAAATAATCAAATTCAAGGTTGTCAGGAGTGGAGAAGAGGGGGAAAAGAGGAGTTACCAATCAATAAAGTTTCAGACAAGCAATACAAATAAGTTCTAGAGATATGCTGTGTAACACTGTACCTCTAATCAGTGATAATACACTAAAAAATTGGTTAAAAGAATAGATCTTATGTTAAGTGATTATCTCACAATAGGATAAAATATAAAATACAACTGATCTTTCATTACAGGTAGTTCAAGAACCATATTTCTGCACCAGGAATCAGCAAACGTTTTGTGTAAAAGTTGAAATAAGTATATGGGCTTTTCAGGCCATACAGTCTCTGTCGCAAGTATGTAACTCCACTCTTTTAGCATGAAAGCAGCCATAGATAATCTAAATGAAAATGTGGCTGTGTTTCAATCAATCCTTATATTCAAAAACAGATGGGCCCTCGTTGGTTTGGTTCACTGAATAGAACATCGGCCTGGGGACTGAAAGGTCCCAGGTTCGATTCCAATCAAGGGCACATGCCCGGTTGTGGGTTCGATCCCAAGTATGGAGCATGCAGGAGGCAGACAATCAATGATTCTCTCTCATCATGGATGTTTCTCTCTCTCTCTCTCTCACCCTCTCCCTTCCTCTCTGAAATCAATAAAAAAAAAAATATGTTAAAAAAACACACAAAAGAACAGATGGTGGGCCATATTTGATCCAGGAGCTATGGTTTGCTAAATCCTGTTATAGACCATAAACTTCCAGAGAATGGATGTCTCATTTATTTTATTCCTAACTAGTGACCTGGTGCACGAAATTCATGCATTGGGGGGGGGTTTCCTCAGCCCAGCCTTCACCCTCTCCAATCGGAGACACATTGGGGGATGTCCGACTGCCGGTTTAGGCCCAATCTGGGACCACTGGCTCCTAACCACTCACTTGCCTACCTGCCTGCCTGATCACCCCTAACTGCCTCTGCCTGTCTGCCTGATTGCCCCTAACTGCCCTCCCCTGCCGAACTGACCTCACCCCCAACTGCTCTCCCCTGCTGGCCCGATCTCGCCCCCAACTGCCTCTGTCTGCCTGATCACCCCTAACTGCCCTCCCCTGCCGGCCTGGTTCCCCCCAACTGCCCTCCCCTGCCGGCATGATCTCGCCCACAACTGCCCTCCCCTGCTGACCTGATCTCACCCCCAACTGCCCTCCCCTGCAGGCCTGATCTCGCCCCCAACTGCCTTCCCCTGCTGGCCTGATCTTGCCCCCAACTGCCCTCCCCTGCCAGCCTGATTGCCTCTAGCTGCCTCTGCTTCGGCCCCCACCACCATGGCTTTGTCCAGAAGGAAGTTGAACATCTGGAAGATGGCCAGTCGACCTGGTCTAATTAGCATATTACCCTTTTATTAGTATAGATAGATTATATAGAATAGGATTGCTTAAATTGGGAAGGAGGGAGCCTTTTTCAGCAGGAGGAGATGCTCTTCGCAGACAAAAATACATAATCCCTATATCTGGACTGATAGCCAGCCATATGCATTATACTGCCAAACTGGTCATTAAAAAATTGAACTACTTTCTTACACCAAACAGCTGTTGCCCTTAAAACCCCTCCTCGGCCCCCACCTTAGGTCCTGCCTTTGCAGTTCACCCAGATTAGGTTCTGATTGGTCGGTTTCTATGCCAGTCAGCGTCTTTGGGCTTATCTCCGGGCCTGATCAGAGAGGCAGGGCTGATCAGCAGCCCCAGTGGAGGCCCAGAGAGAAAGAGAGAGGCAATGGCTTGTCAACAGCTGCCACAGAGGCTGCAGATCAGACTCTGCCTCTCTCTCCGGGCCTCTCTCCGGGCCTGATCCTCAGCCCCCTCAGCAGTCAGTGCTGGGTCACTTTACCCACAGTGGTGGCAGTCATGCTGGGTTGCTGCAGCAACCCAGCACTGACTACAGGACTGACTTTCGGTGTCTGGTCGAGCCTTCGGTCATTATGGACCCTGGGTTTTTATATATTAGGATTGTCTTCCCAGTGCCTAAAATAATCTCTCCAATAACAGGTGCTCAATAAAAAAGTATTGAACAGATGAATAGTCTACTCTCTGTTACAGATGCAGAACTTGCTTGTTTTGAGGTGACAGTCATATGTCCAGGGTCACGGATGCCATGGATGACCATGATAGGTTGTTAACTTGTCCTGGTTAACAAGACAAAAACCATAGATATTTCAAGGATCACATATAGTCTGGGAAGCAAAGGCAATCACCAGTTGCTAGAAAGAAGAAAAGAAGAAGCTATTGGAACTTGGTAGATTTTTAAGGAAGCTGAGAGGAATGGGGTAGGGTGGTTGTGGGGAGTAGGCGGGGGGAGGGGAGCTAGAAGGGGCATGTGATGGATTGCTTAGTGAGGTTGGAGAGATGAGTGAGAGGTGGCAATGACCCAGAGGGTAGCAGTTTCCTCTAACAAGGCGGGTGGGGATAGTGGCCCAGGGAGACTAGACTACACGGAATTGCTTGATAATCCATTGCATTAATCTCTTTACAAACCGAAAGAGTGTGAGAGAGAGCACACAATTTCCATTTCAGGGCAGCACTAAGCCACTGAGTAGACACCATGAGCATAGCTCACCCTCAAGAATTGAAAAAATGTAAGAAGTTGTCTTTGAAATTAAGTAGTAGCAAACATGTCCAAGGAAGGGGATTTGGTCCCTTTATGAATCCTGTAATAGATGAATGTGTAGAGACCACAACTAGGAGCCACAGAATAATATTGGAGTGGCGGTAATACAAGGAAGTGTGTCATCATGTTAGAAGCCTCTGAAAAAGTATAAATAATGACTGTGTTCACCAGAGAAATAAATTGCTTCCACCTGTCCCCTCTCCAAAGGGCCTGTTTCATTGTGGTGCGAAACTCAAGTCATGTACAGTTGTCATATTAAATGCCTTTATTTAAAAAAACAACAGAAAACCATTCTGATGACTGCTAAGATCAGGTCCACAAGCCTCTGGCTGACATGGAAAGTTCTGCGTCATTTGCTCCCAATCTACCTCTCTAGTCACTTCATGCCAAACCCCTTTCCCCACGTGTATTTTTCCTAGAGCCACACCAGGCCCTTCACTGTTTCCCTCAACATGACTGGCACATTCACAAAAAAGTGTCTATGCTCTAGCTGGTCTCTGGCCTGCAATGCCTTTCTTCTCCTCTCCATTGAACAAATTCTTATCCCCCTTTGAGATCTATACTGTGACGCTTTCATAGTTCACTTACCCAGTTTGTCTCTGATTCCACTGCTCTGCCATTAGATTACAGCCCAATTATTTGTTTGCATATCTGCCCTTGGGCTGAGACAGGGAACTCCTTGAAAACTAGTTTTTTTTATTTTTTAAGTTTATTGTTGACATCAGTACAGATGTCCCCCATTTATCTCCCTATTTTACCCACTTCCACCCAGCCCCTACTCCTCACCTCCCACCCCTGACCCCCAACTCTGGCCTTCAGCACACTGTTGTCTGTTTCCATGAGCTAGGCACATATGTTCTTTGGCTGATATCTTCACCTTCTTTCATCCAGTTCCCCCTGCCCATCCTCCTCCCTTCTGACGTCTATTAATGTGTTCCATGTATCTATGCCTCTGGTTCTATTTTGAAAGCTAGTTTGAATATTCTGGTGCTTAAGCATAATTGACCAAAATGCAAATAGCCCATGATGCTGCATTTAAAGCAAACATAGCAGTATTTTGTCCTGCTTTCTCTCTTGTTACACTAATTTCCCTTTCTGCACTTTACCATTCCCAGCTGAATCTTCTATTTTGCTACTCTCATACCCAGGCACAGAAGAAAACATCTCTATGCAAGGTTGATAAGCTTATCTTTAAGAAGGGCCTAATAGCCAGGCAGGCATGGCTCAGTGGTTGAGCACCGACCTATGAATCAGGAGGTCATGGTTTGATTCCTGGTCAAAGCACATGCCAGGGTTTCAGGCTTGATCCCCAGTGTGGGGCATGCAGGACGCAGCCCATCGATGATTCTCTCTCATTATTAATGTTTCTATCTCTCTCTTCCTCTGCCTTCCTCTCTGAAATCAATACAAAATGTTTTTAAAAGGGGCCAAATAAGTGTTTCAATTGTGTTTTTTAATTATTGAATGCCCAAACCCACAAAGACTCTTTAGAGAACTTTTCAATCCTATGCGTGCATTTTTAAGGAAATGTAACTAGTATATTTTTATTCGTTATCTTACATTTAACTTATCAGCATACCGTACTGCATCTAACGCATTTCCTTGGGAAGCAGAACAATCCACTTTTCCTCTATTAACAGGGTGTTCTTTCTCCAACTGAAACTTGGTACATAATAATATTAATTAAACCAAATTTTTAGTTTCTTCAAAATAGTGTTTCCAAATAAACACAATAAAGTTCACGATCTTCGGGTTAGCATGTACCATCAGGGGACTACAATGGAACCCGACATTTCCTTTCCTTTCCTTTTCTTCCTTCCTTCCTTCCTTCCTTCCTTCCTTTCTTTCTTTCTTTCTTTCTTTCTTTCTATCTATCTCTTTCTTTCTTTCTTCTTTCCCTCTTACTTTGTTGTGTTATTAAACATTTTCATATAATAATATCATAATGTTTTAGTTTTATAATAATAAATGTTTTAAAACTATCTGAGGTTACATGGAACACCCTCAAAGAGTTTTAATGTTGCAGTTAAATAAACATCCTTCTGAAGTTGACCTTTTGACATTTTATTTCATAATAAGTCCTAAAGAAGTAGACTCATTCTTCCCCAAATTTTCTCACTTAAAACAGTTATCAAGATACAATTTTCTCAAATCTAAAACATCTACAAAGTTACAGAAAAGAAACAATAATAAAAGACAGTGTATTAAAAATGACACAAGTGACTAGGCTAAATCTACTATTTCAAAAAAGTTTCTTAAAAAAACAGAAAAGAAAATAAATTTATTTATTAAAAACTAGAGGCCCAGTGCATGAAATTCATGCACAAGGGGTGGGGGTCCCCTCAGCCCAGCCTGCATCCTCTCCAATCCAAGACCCCCCTACCCCAGCCTGCATCCTCTCCAATCTGGGACCCCTCAGGGGATGTCCAACTGCCGGTTTAGGCCCAATCCCTGGACATCCCTCTCACAATCCTGGACCGCTGGCTCCTAATTGCTCACCTGCCTGCCTGCCTGGTCGCCCCTAATTGCCCCCCCCCCCCCTTGTCAGCCTGATTGCCCCTAACTGCCTGCCCTGCCGGCCTGGTCACTCCTAACTGCCCCCTCCCCGCTAGCCTAGTTGCCCCTCACTGCCCCCCCTGCCAGCCTAATTTCCCCCAACTGCCCCCCTGTGCCAGCCTGGTTGCCCCCAACTGCCCCCCTCTGCCAGCCTGGTTGCCCCCAATTGCCCCCCCTGCTGGCCTGGTCCCCCCACTGGCCTTGTCGCCCATGCAGCCTGCTGTTCAGTTGTTTGGTCGTCCCTCACTAACCCCCTTGCCGGCCTGGTTGCCCCACACAGCCTGCTTGTTCATTTGTTTGGTCGTCCCTCACTAACCCCCCTGCCAGCCTGGTCATAGGCAGCTATCTTGTGAGGGTGTGAGGGTTAATTTGCATATTACCTCTTTATTATATAGGATTATATTGTGATCTCAAGCAGACAGAATTATATGTATTTCTCAGAACCTGTTTTTACTGTACTTATTCACTGTTGTCCCACATCTGTCCCTGCCTTTCCCAGTTGCCATATTTTTCATAGGTGATCTCAACTCCCTAAGAAACTGGTCTAGAAAATTTTTTAAGAATTCTGTTACACTTTGAGATTTTTATGGTGAATTCTAGTGGTGAGATGCAGTTTATTTGTTCTTTCTTTGTGTTTTTCTTTTTCCTTCCTTGTTTTAATTTTCCTGACATGCCCTTATGAAGTAGTCCAATGGGGAATGCAATATTAGAAATAGATTTTTTAAGAGAGAACAAGGAAAATAATGCAAGATCTTTTATTTTCATGTAATAACCTATTCTGTATTTCTGAGGGGTACCATTCAATGGAAAAGGAAAAAAGAAAAAAGAAGCCAACAATAGATTAATTTAGATATGAGCATCTATAAAATTCATGATCTTTTAAACAATTCTAGGAACAGAATTTGCAGTTCAAAAACTAAAAATAAGATTAGAAATAAAATATTGTTGGTTTTAGTAAAAAAAAAAAAAAACAAGTATTTTTTAACTGTGACAAGTGGTACTAATTTTTGCTTGGACATGCTTATTCAACCTCTATTTCCTAAGCAAGATTCTATGTTGGAAATGGGGAAAGATACCAAAAAGTGAGTTTATGTATCTTTAGAAACCACAAGATGTGGTCCAGTTAACAGCAGGGACGTAAAGGCGGGGCTCGGCTCTGATAACAGGCCCATCCATAGGAGTGTGGCAGACATTTGAAACCAACTCAGCCACAGATGCTGGGAGAGGGCCCAGTGAGAGAACTATACTCTGTATCTGAAACATTACAACAAACAATTGGAGGGTGGGGGTATCCTAATAAAGTCCCTCAGGTGACCTTTAACAAGAATTAGGAACACTCCTAAACATGATGTCTAATAACTCTAGTCCTCCAGGAGCTTCCAGAAAATAATAAGAAAGCCAGTAAGTCAACTCATCAGTACCAGTGAAGTCAGACAATTGATGCAGTCATAATCCAAGTCTCCAGGAATAAACAAGAGTAAGGTAAGATGTCAGATTTTCAGGGAAAAATTACATACAGTGACTAAGGTCCCAGATATCAAGGTGAGTGGCCCATTGTTAGAACTGAGGCACAAAAATCAGAAACCAACTTAGAGCAAAAAATCATAATGCTGCATCACAGAATTCTTTATTTTACTGTTATCTCTCCTCAAAATTGGTCCTGAAGGTTAGGGCAAGGTTGAATATTCCTTAGGGTTCAAGTACAATTAGCATTGAAGAGGAAAGTACTGCAAAATCCAGCCGACAGCACTGGGAATTGGTCCCTAACCTCATGACTTACACTATAAGACCTAAGAATAGAATGGGGAGATGGTTCCCCAGAAGAAACATGAGTTACTGTTTTACCAAAGGAAGAGTTCATGGACATTGAGTTGGCAAAAACAAAAGCTATCCTCCAACTGTGAATTGCAATGCAGTACTGTGATCTAATGAAAGAAGAACGGAAAAACGATGGTGTGTATTCTGAAAGATTTCAGCTCTAGATCCATCCAAGATCATTAACTACTGTAGAATTCATGCGATTTTAATGTATTGGATAGGACCGACGTCTTCATAGTTTCTTGAAAGTTCTAAGTGAACTTTGAACTGATGATTGAGTTTCATGTGTGAATGCAGTAATGAACTTTGCTCTCTTTTCATTTCCCTCTTTCTGGCTATTGAAAATTATATGTATGTGCTTACAGATTATAGTATGCAGTGAGTGCTTCAAAAACTTGTGACTATTTTTCCAGCAGTGTAAGGCCAATTCAACTAATTAATGACAACAAGAATAAAGAGATAAGAAGATAATAAGTACTATTTGCAATCAATCTCATGGCCATTGCCCATCTAGAATGGCTTGACTCTATGATAGCAACCACCAAACCTTAAAAATATAATCCCAAAATACTTTCAGCTTCTTTTTGCAGCAATCATGGCTTTTATCATTAGCCAACTTTTTTGAAAATTATGCCTTCATTTCTACCTGTGAATATAGACTCAAAGGTGGGTTATAAAATCATTGCTATGGTTGGGACTAGAGTTTTTAATAGACAGAAAAGAATAAAGTATAACTAAAGAGTAGAAAAGATAAGCAAATAGAAGAAAGAAAACTAGGTGTGTGTGTGTGTGTGTGTGTGTGTGTGTGTGTGTGTGTGTGTGTGTGTATGTGTGCTGGGTCCCAATATAAAATACATTTTTTGCCCTAGCTGGTTTGGCTCAGTGGATAGAGCATCAGCCTGCAGACTGAAGGGTCCCAGGTTTGATTCCGGTCAAGGGCACATGCCTGGGTTGCGGGCTTGATCCCCGGTAGGGAGTGTGCAGGAGGCAGCCCATCAATGATTCTCTCTCATCATTGATGTTTCTATCTCTCTTCCTCCCTCTCCCATCCTCTCTGAAATCAATAAAAATATATTTTAAAAATAATTAAAATAAAATAAAATGTATTTTTTCCTGCAGATTATAATTTAAAAAATACATACAGACACAGACATAGATATGGATATAAATATAGAGCTATAGATATAGAAAAGAAATCACAGGGAGACTCTCCCCAAAATACTATCACCAATCCCACAGATGCTCTCCACCATAGTCATCCACAAAAATACAATAAAAGTGACGACCTTAGACAAGCCCAGGAATAACTAAAAGTTAAAACAGAGAGAACTTGAAGTTTGGAAAATAAACTTTTAAGCTTAACTTTTCCAAACTTAATTTTTTCAAAAAATGTTTAAACTTTCAAAATACTTGATAATATTCTATTATTCTGTTTTATTCTATTCTCTTCTGCCAACCCAAAATCTGAGTATTGTCATTTACTTTCATCCAATTCTAAAGTAAAATGTTTTTCAAACAGATTATTTATTTATGGCATCATCTTTATTTAAGAAGCCTTTTTTTTTCCTACTATAGAATGAATTCCCATTCAACAAATAAAATGTAGAAAGAAGATCACACTTCACTTAGATATAACATTTAAAGCAAACAGTGAAGATTTTTCTAAGCAGTGTAAATTACCCAGTACTTTCAGAGAGATTTACTTTAAACTATAGGATAAGGACAAGTTTAGAGATCACATTACATGGGGTCTTTTGTTTGACTTATTCTGTCTTTGAGTTTTAAAGAGTTATACAAATGTACTTCCTGATAAAATGAAGAGCAAATCAGTGTAACATTGCAGTCCAACCTTTGTGTTGGCAGAAATACACACTGATATTTTGGAGTGGGGGTGAACACTGGAATTCCTTTTAAACAAAGTATCAGCTGCCTAATTCTCCTCTGATCTCACACCTACTTGTGCTGATCTTCCTTTTTCTCTGCCCAGGCACAGAGTGGGAAGAGATCAGAAAAGAATTCTTCAAGGGCGGCAGTTTGACCCTCCACTCCCAATTGCTCAAACTCCAGTTTAAAGATAGAAATGAAATCCAAACAGGGTGTGGCTACACTGTGTGATCTGAGTTTGGCCAGCGCCTGAGCATTGTTATCTCATCTGTTTAACCTACTCCCTGAGCTCTCAAAGTCCTATCTCTGATTCATTCTTTCTCAACCCTCTGAACCTTGAACAGAAAGACCTAGCATTTGTAGAACTGGATCAAGAGTGACGGGTATCATTAAACCAGAGCCTTCCTATGGTCCATGCGGTGCTTCATCACCAAACCTGTCTATCCCTGTGACCTCCTCTCCTGAAACCCTCCCCTTCCTTGCACTGCCCTCCTTGCGGGCCTCAAACACATGTAGCATGTCCCTGCTGCACAGGCTGCTGCCACTGCCTACAAAGCTTAGGTTTCTGCGTGGTCTCCTTCTGATCCCTTCTCTACCTCTGCCCTTGTACAAATTACTCAGACCCTTTAGTCTCCATTTCCTTAGTGGTAAAAATGAATTCTTGTATAGTTCAAATGGGATTACATAAAAAAATCTCTGAACTCAATGCCTTGTTACACTAGAATGCAGGTTTCATAAGGACAAATCTGTATTTCAACCCTCACAACAGTACCAAGGATTGGTTTAATAAATATATTTTGAAGGAAGGAAGGGAGGGAAGGTGAGAGAGAAACAGGAAGGGAAGGAAAGAAGACAATTATGTGCATAGTCCATATTAATTTATGATCACTATTATTCACCTTTTTTCCACCAAAGCAGCTCTGAAATGCTTCCATGAAGGAAGACATGTGTGATAAATAAATGTGCACCTAACTTTTCCTAACTCATCATAGTCCCCACCTTCCTTCTTACTATGTGAATTTTTAAAGTTATCCAATCCTTATATTTTTATGACAACTGAAACCAGCCAATAAAGTGAAACATGAGCAGTAACATGCTGAAGCTAGGAGAGCGGTGGTATAGGTCAGTCAGGCAATAGTTGAGACCCAGAGTCTAGCAAAATCTAGCAGAGTGAGATGGCCCATGTTGCTGATGGCCCATAACTATGACACTCTCCAGACAAGAGAATGAATTATTTGCAGGTTCAGTGATAGAGACTCTAGAAGACATGGCGAACAAAGCCCAGAATCAGAGGTCTTTGTCAACAGAAGTCTTGTCAGAAATCCAGGCAGGCAGGCAGGTCAACCTCAGAGAAATCTAACAGTGTTCCTCCAGTCAACTGTGAGCTTCATGAGGGCGGAGACTGTCTCTGGTTAATCTCTTCCATTTCCACAACACCCAGCCAATTCCTGATATGTTGTGTATTCTCAATGATTATTTATTGAGTGAATAAGATTTTTTTCAGTTGAAGGTAGCAAGCCCCATCACAAATTCTTTTATTTTAAATTGGTTTGAGAGAGAGAAACATTGATGTGAGAGAGAAACAAGAGAAACATCGAATGGGTGCCTCCCATATTCAAACAGACCAGGGATTGAATTCACCCCCTTTTGGTGCATGGGATGCCGCTCTAACCAATTGAGCCACACTGGCCAGGGCCACCGATTCTTTTAAACAACAATAATAAAATAACATAACTGAGGAGTCCAGGTTTAGATCTGACTTCAGAAGAACTGAATGCAGGGACTAAATGCTATCATCAGGATGTGGTCTTTCCATCCTTTCCTTTGGATGACTCCATTCTCAGACCACCAGCACTTCCCAGGACTACATTCTTCCCTAGTCTTGTCCAGGAGAAAAAGGGAGAACGTCTTTCACACACATGCATTAGAGAGGAAAGCGTATTGCGTTGCCTCTGCTTGGATCATACACCATTTTTGAGCCAATCACAGAGTTAGAAGGATGCCAACTGCTGATTGCCTAAAGCCAATCAGGCATGAGGGCGCCATGCTGAGTCAGGGACCCAAAAGTTAGGTTTAGATAAGACTTCAGTACCTGGGAGCATTGATGAGAGTAAGGTAATACCTGAAGACTCAGAGCGCAGATTGGAGTAACCACAGAAGTGAGACTCAGGCACGAGACATGTAATTGGGAATCATTACTGATCTGAGGGGAAGGGCAAGACCATAGGTGAAGTTAAAGTGAGACCAGCCATAAGGCTGACTGGATGTTAAGTTCTCTCTCCAATGCTACCTTTGATTGAGAACATGGTTGGCTTTGGTGAAGCTGAGTGATGAATTACAGAATGCAGAAGTATTTAAGATTTTAGAGGTAGAAAGATCAGGGTGATAATAAAGTTCAGAGTGTCACCAAGGGGACCATTGTTATCCTCTTACTTAGGTCTTACATATCTCCTCCAGTACTGGCACTTACCTTTAAGCATGTTTTAGACTCTTATATTAAACTGCTTGTTGGATACAAAGATGTGACACAGATACCCAAATTCAACTTCCCACTTCATCTCCCACCTCTTCTTGCCCCAGCCAATACAATATTTCCCTCAAAATGTGGCTATTCTCCTCAATTGCCAGTCTCAATTAATAGCACTCACTAAGCCAGAATTCATAATATATTGCTTGATTCCATCTTCTTCCCTCCACTCCCCAAAACTGTTGCCCTGATTCAAGCCCTCGTCATTTGGGAAAAGCACTGCAATTGTGCCCTAACTGGATTCCCTACTTTGAGATACATTCCTGAAAACCATGGTCCACATAGTTCCTCTGTGTTCCCAGAGCATTCTATGCCTGCTTCTTGTTTGACATTTACAATACCATACTGTAATTATGGGTTTATGTGTCAGTCCTCCTGACTAGATACTCAATTACGCAAACATGAGAGTTCATCTTTGAATCCTCAGTACCTAACATGGTGTCTATGGAAGTGAACCAAGTCTCTGAGTATGTATACACGTAAAGGCAAAACTGGAGCAGTAGATCCTTTCCGCATCAACAGTGGGTTGTCTTGGGACCGTGGTGTAAAAGCTTTTCCTTGGCACTGACAGTGCAGAGAACCAGACTTTTTCTGAATTAATAGACAACATTCTACTTTATTGGAAACTTTTGCTTAGATGACATGATTTATTTTCATCAGCAATTTGTGGATGCAATGGCCTGTGATTCTGTAATATGCATATTATATCCCTGAAGATGAAAGAAAACATTCCAAACTTGGGCTGTCGCCCTCGTTTATAATTATAGAGAGCCTACTTTGCACCATCATTCTGGAGAAGATCCAGAGTATCTTAGGGCATTAATTTTAAAACTATACCATAATAGTTTAACCTCACCTAAATCATCAATCAAACACTCTATGTAGACACAAGAACACAACATTCTTACCATGAGCAGACATTGAATTTTCCTGTGCATTTATGGATTAATAGACTTAGTTATATGTAATCATTTTGGCTCACCTACTTAAATGATGTTTTGATTATGTAAGATAATTAAATTTTTAATCATGTTTCTAGGCTACCACATGTGTTTATCTTTGTTTTGATGTGATATGTAACCTGCTTTAACTATTCAGACAAGCAACATTACATAATATGTTATAGGTAGGTGCTTTGTAGTAAAATTGCTTAGATAAATCTTTGATAGGCTCTGATTTTAATAATGAGAATTTTTTTCAATGTGCCTTCTTATTCTTCTCTGCAAAAAAAAGAAGTTCATTTAAAAATAAAGAAATTTTAACATTTTAAAGGGGTAAAAATACTTACTTATATTTATACATTTTAGATACTGTGACTAATATTCCTTCTTTAAAAAAAAAATAAGTGTCATATTAGAGAATGTTTATGTTGTGACTTTACTGAATAACTTGGAAGCAATACTGATGAATTTGCTAAAAGCACAGCCTTAGTGTTGTTTGATGAAAAGTCTATAGGTGATGGATGCTTTGTAGAAACACATGATCTAAAGTTTAACCGAAGGGTCAAGGGGAAAAATAAAAGGCACAAGTTAGAGATAATAATATTTCCAGAGGTAACCAAATATGCAAAATGCATTAAATCATTCAAAAAAATTTAAATTTTGAGCCTTTGAAAATAATACACAGCCTGTGTTTACTTTATAAAAAATCATTAAGTAATTTAATGACTTATGCACTTTTCTGGATGTATGTGTTATACTTTCATTTTAAAGCATACTTGAAAAACTGCACACCCTCTAACACATTTAATAGGCACCAGAAATTATGGCAATTCTAAACTATCACTAATCTTTATATTTTCCTCAACATGCATCTCTTTATTCATAAAACAAGTTCATTCATTTATGATAAGGACTGCCTGTTTCTATCACTGATCTCTATTGTGAAGATAAGAATTTTAAAGGCAAGATTTCTGTCACTTTCAAACGGCCTGCTCTATTAAGTTCTGGAAACTAATCATTCAATGTTGCACATGTTTTACTAGACACCCAGCACTAGGCTCAAGATACTATGTTAGAACTTTATGTATAGAGATATGAACCCTGACCTTTCAGACATGCAATTGCAGTGACTTCTACTGATGCATTTACTGTTACAGTGTCTGTGTGTGCGTGTGTGCGTGCATGTGTGTGTATGTGTGTATGTGTGTGATGAGAAGGGAGGATTGAGAGAGAGAGTGAGGCCAGCTTTCTCCCCTCCACCCCCCAGTGAGTCAGTAGTGTTGGGTCAGTAAAATGAACATTCCTATCTCATTCATTCCATGGAAACAGGTTCACATGCCAATGGGTGTGTATGTTGATACTGGTGAAGTCTTTGCCCAAAATACACCAATTGTATTAGTTTTCTTAACAAACATTCAACAAATATTAAATAGCAGTAAGTCTTTTCCTTATATTTTACAATAACATGTGATTACCTACATCTGATATTCAGGGTTTTATGTGGCAGAGAAAGACAGATGAGAATACGCAATTTATGGTTGAAATGAAGAGTCACAAACTGGTAGATGAATTAATTGGTAGGACAAATCTATCCAGCAGGTATATTTTGTTTGACAAACACAATATTTTTAAAAAATTACTTAAATCCCAGCATAAAATGCTTTGCAGATTTTATTTTTAAAATCTACATTTGCAGTTTCTCTTCACAATCAAAGGATATGGAAATATTGGGCGCTCATTCCTATATGGACTGAGTACTGCTACCTCCTTTAGACTGGGTGTGTTCAAGGATTGGGTCCATGCTATACACAGACTGCTTTGCCACCCATATTACTTGCCTGCCTCCTGTGGCATTTGAAGTTGCAATCCTTAGTTTCCAGAGACTCTAATTTAATTGCCTGGTACATTGGTCAATCAAAAATTTATTTTCTCTGTTTCCTTCCTACCCTATAGTGGAGGATATTGATAAATATTCTGTCTATTAACTTTCAAAATGCTCTTATATAAGGAACTATGACCCTTAAACAAAAAGATCAAAATCCTTTTTTGCTAGTTGTTTTAAAACCCAGGAAGTCAATTCTTTCTACTAAATGGATTACCAGATTTTTAAAAAATATTTTTGTAAGTTCAGATTCCATATAATTATTTACCTCTTTACTAGATAAACAGTCTTAATGAGAGTTGACAAACAACGTTATCCTCATATACAAAGCATTGCATATTTCCGAGGAAGTAGCCTAAGACCAGGTAGTCAGCCATCAGCTTTGGAAGTATCTGTGTGTAAGGACATCCTGCCTTTTATTTCTTTAAAAGTATTTTTTAATATATCTTTATTGATTTCAGAGAGGAAGGGAGAGGGAAAGAGAGATAGAAACATCAATGATAAGAGAGAATCATTGATTGGCTGCCTCTGCAAGTCCCCCACTGCGGATCAAGCCCGTTATCCAGGCATGTGCCCTTGACCGGAATCAAACCTAGGACCCTTCAGCCTGCAGGCTGGTGCTCCATCCACGAACCAAACCAGCTAGGGCAAACGTAATTTTTTTAAAAAGCAATCTTTGGGGTTTTTCCTTAAAGTATGTAGAAGTGCATGGTATTAATCGATGATGAGAAAATATAAAGAAAATTTTCTTTTTGGACACTGACTTTCAATATTGTTATTACGCTCACTATAAACTTTTCATATTTGTTCAAACATTAGGTACAGGGGGAAACCGGGCCTATGAATATACCAACACACTGTCTATTTTCATGGTGATTTTAAACTCAGAAACTTTATGAAAAAATCTGCTGAAAAACACATGTATCATTCAAGTTTTACCTTCAGTCACTAAAATTTTTAATATCTTTAAGATCTATTTAGTGTGCATAGAAAAAGAGCTATATGTTAATATGCTGACATAAATATTTAAACTAATCTTATCAAATGAAACATTTTAGAAGTTATATAACATAAAAATCATAATGGCACTAAGGTAAACATTAGTAACTTTCCTTGAGAAACTAGAATGCTCTTTCTTCACAAAGGTAAATCTGCCTTAAACACACACACACACACACACACACACACACACACACACACACACACACACAGTCTTTGTACCAATGAAAACTTTGGGAAAGAATTTGAGAAATTTACCATTTATTATTTACTACCTCCTACAAAGATGGTGCTACCACCCACCTTCAGTAGCCTTCAGTTATTTGCCCAGGAGTAGGAATGAATGTATAATGATCTACAACCTTCCCAATGCCCCACTCCACCTGTACCTGATGCCTTGGATTGTAAGTGAGATGTAGACTGTGACCAAGAACAGGAATAACATCTCTAGTCTCTGTGGGGAACTGTCCTCTGCAGAAAACTCTAACCAGCTGAGTGAACAGGCTAAGGATAGATAATGCTGTTCACACAGACAGTGCATAATTTAAATTTACTCTTCAAACCAGGTCATCACAGTTTTCCTACCATCTCTCCCACCATTTTTCAATACTCTTTATTCATTAGTTGTTGTTTTTTGGTGTGTGTTTTTTCCAATATAAAATAGAACGGAGTCTTCTTTTTATACTCTGAGTCTGAAAAGTCGCTCTTTGTCTTCAAACACATCAGGAGCTGTTCCTTTCTACAAACACATATGTCAGGTTAGCCTCCTAGCCATTGGTTAGCATGGTTTAGCCACTCATACCTACAGAAACTAACCTGGGAACACCCAGAAGCTGGGGAAATTATATTAAGTGCCTGTTTAAGCTTTTTGTGTGAATCTGTTCTCTCCATGTACCATACTCCCCTCGCCAGGACAGAAGATATTATATTTTTAATGGATCACAGTACACAGAAGTTGCTTAAAAATATTTACTGACTTAATAAAGGAACATAGGGAATCTCGTGGCTTAAACAGATTGCCAAAATTTAGCATGCATAAGAAATTAACTGAAAGGTTAGCTAAAAGACAGATTGCTGGGCTCTATCCCTAAAGTTTCTGATTCAGTAAGTCTGAGTTTGGGTCCAAAATCTTGCCATTTTAACCAGTTCCCAGGTGATGCTCATGCTGCAGTCTAGAAATTACACACTGAGAACTATTAGCTCTTAGACCATAAGGGTGAATTATTGTAAGACTACAAAGTGCTCTGTCCATATACGCAGTTAACCTAGTTCTTGTACCCATGCATAAGATAGAAATGCTACCTAAGATTTAGCATGAAGGTATCAAGACTATAAAATAGATTTCCCCAAACTATACAAGAAAATGTATTGAGTTATTGACAAACAGTAGTGGCATGTGCAAACGGGTAGGGGAAGAAAATGGCATAGTTTGAAAAGAGGAGAAACTGGAGGGTGTTCCTGGGAGCGGCAAGGGTGGAGTTGCCAATGGCAAAAATAGGGCAGTTCTGCTCAGAAACTATGCTGCCTGGCAGCTCCCAGCGGGTGAGCCTGAATGTTCCTCTCTCAAAAGCAGGATGTAGCTGCCCTGCCATCTCTCCCACCCTCTCCCCTCCGAACCGGGGAGAGCCCTTCATCCAAGCTATCTCCCTGTTATTTCACTAGAGCGTAAATATAATTTGAGGGAGGTGATTTTCAACGATGTTCACTAAGTCCAAATGTCATAGCAGTGCAACTGCATCAACCAGAAATGATCCAGTTAAAAGTCTGAAGATCATTTTGGAAATCAATGTTAGAGATTAATCTGTTTTATTGCAAAGAAGGCAAGTGCACATTCAGTGAGAACTTAATGTAGCAGCAGCAAAAGAGATCAGTGGGACCGAGCAGCCGAATGCCCGTATTTAGACAAGAACAGTTTCTTCTTTTTTTTTCAGAGAAAGGTCTCAGTGCTAGGTAGAGCTCAATGTTTCTCAAATTTGAATTGCTTCCTCATGTTGAAATTGGAGTTGTTTTTCTGTGTATCACATGAAAATATTCCTTTTTATTTGCCCTGACCAGTAGCAGCAGCAGCAGCATGATACCCTTATAAAGGAGAAGTGGGTTTTGAATACAAACTGAGGGAAACAACCCAGTTTATCTAACTTCAAAATGCAGGGGTCCTTCATTCAGGCTTCTCTGCTCAAACTGTTTGCTAGCTACATACAAAAACTGCCTTCTGACAGTGTGACCTGTCTTCAGGTGTCATTAAGCTTGTGTTGTTTTTGTTTTGTTTTTTTTAATTTTTTTCCCTACAATTGAGAATTGGGTCTAAAACTTGATTAAACTTAGTTTAAATATTTTGGACACAAATACTTCATACTGATACTATAATCCTGTCCCCACATACCCGGAGCCACATAATTCAGCTTGTCTGTCAGTGACACTTGGCTTCATAGCTATGTTAAGTTTTTTTCCTTTTGCAATCAACAAGTAATCCATGTATTCTTGGATAGTCTATGCAAATATCCTCCTCCCCATCAGCTTCTCATGGAATGATTTTGCTTCCTACAGATGATGTTTGCCTGAATCAATAATTAATGGCATTAAGGGTTCCAAATGGTGGTTTTTCTAATTCTACTATTTCTTTCATATTAAGGAGGTGGCATTCTTTTGTGTGTATGTGGTAGTGTTTTGTTTTTAAGGGAGCTTTCACACATTAATGGTTTCAACAGACATTATAAATAGCTTCTTACCTATTTTCAGAGCAAAGTGTTAATATAATATATAATATCACTTGCAAAGGTGGAAATAAATCTCTCCTCTCTCTCTTTCTCTCTCTCTCTCTCTCCCTTTCTCTCTCTCTCTCTCTCTCTCTCTCTCTCTCTCTCCCCTCCCCACACCTCAAAACTTATGGAATTTTTATTTACTTAATATATTATAATTTTTTAGAGGGGATGCTTAATTTGTTCCACGTTTGATTAATGGAAGCCACAAACTCATGGATTTATTTTATTCAATGTTGTATAATCATGCAGTTATTATTTTGGGATATTTGGCTTGTTCCAAATTTGGTCAATGGAAGCTGCTTCAAGAGGGCTCCTATATTTAAGGACTTCTTTGCTTTCTGGCACAAGATCTTGCAAGCTCAACTTTTACCTAAATGCCTCAGCCATTTCTTTAGGCAAATCTGGTTCCTTTCAGAGAATTTAATAATCAAGATTGGGGCACCACAGAATCTTTCTTCCAGGTCTTCTCAGTTTACAGAGATAAGATATATCATATCAATATTTCCTATTCAAATATAACATTAAAGGAATGGTTTTTCCTTAACTTCTTTGATTTCATATTATTGTATCCCTTTCTTACACAAAATCTAATTTTCTAAAACACTTATTTCCCCCCAAATATGCAATAATGCTTAAAAATTATAATAACAATATTACTACTAACAATAACATCACTAAGTAATGTTTAAGTTTTCTTTGTAGTTCTTTGGGTCTTTAGGTTTTATCTCACTAAGGATGCACAGAGTAAGCACTCCATTCAAATTTCACTAGAAATAATTTCTTTCCTCTGGGTGATTATGTTAGCAATTTGATATACAATTAAGGTTTATTTGCTTGTTTTCAATTTTAGAGATTTTTAAAAATATTAATCCTGTGTTTTTAATATGTAAGACATTTACATGAGTCAAACTCTAAATTAAATTTAAAAGCATACTTAGATTTCTAAGTCTTACATCTTTCATTTTCCCCTCCATTCCATTCCAAAATCACCCTATGGGTAACAATTACTTTAGTTCCCTTTTTTCACACTGCCCATGTTTCTTTTTGCAAAAATAAACAAAACATATGCACCTTGATTTTTTCACTTAGCCACATATCATGGAGATCATTCTCATTCTTTTTATAGCTACATGATAATTAAAATGGCAGCATCATAGTTTATTAAATCAACTAGTCTCCAGAGTTGATTCCTAGAAGTAGGATTGCTAGGTCAGATGGCAAATATAAATGTAATTTTCCAGAATAAATTCCTTTTTTTTTTTTTTTTTTAGTTTTCCAGAAAACTTTGATAATCAGCCAGGTTTGGTAACCATTAATTTACATATAAAAGCAACAAGTTTTAACTGAGTTACTACTTTGAGCTTGTCATTACGGAAGAGTACAGACATTAATTCAAATAAAGCATATACCCTTTGAAATACTAGTGGTGAGGGTAAAAAAGAGCAGAAAGTTGAGGTAGTTTGTGTGAGAAAAACTATTTCCTGATGGTTTGCTGGAAGAAAAGAGAGCAAGGAAAGGAAGATGAAACACAAGAAAAGGATTAAGTTTCATAAAGGATGGTGAATGTTGGAATAGTTAACAAAGAGAACAGAAGAAGCAGCTGGATTGGGGTGTAATATCAGAATGTCAATAAGCCCTGTTGGGAAGCTGAAATTGGACACCGTATTGTAATGACAATGATCCCAATAGTTGCTTTTCCCCAAAACTGCTCTCTCTTTCACCCAGAAAGAATTATGCCTTCATGTTCTGCTTTTCTTTAGTGTTGTGCTCCTATAGCATTCGCCAGTATTTTGGTGTAGCTGTCTAGTCTATCTACCTTTACACACTGTGAGTTCCCCATCTTTGAACTGCCAGCACCTGGCATATGGCCTGCCACATAGTAGGCACACAATGGATGTGTGTTCAATGGACTTGAATATCTAAATAAAACTTCCCTGCAGATTATAATCTGAAAAGCAAGCTAATTGAATGTTTCTTCCATGAGAATATTAAAATGTGATTTTTTGGAAACCATTGAGGTTTGACAGGCAAAAATTTATCAGCCCAATGTCATTCAACAGTGATAAATTTTAATAAGCAAACACCTTGTATTATGGAATGCTTAGGGTTTATGGAAAGATAAGATTAAAAGCAAAGCTTTGTAAACCAAAGTTGCCACGTTATTGCTTTTTATTGTATGTAGCTGTACTTCCTCATGAGATAACCATCAAATTATGTCAGACTGTCTGTTTCTTGTGTAATGCCAAGGTTAACTGGCAAAAGAGTTTCAAAAATAAAAGTGGGTTCACAGTAGAATTGGAGAGCTGTGAACTCATAGCATTCACAATATTTGTGTCACTTTCATGATTCATCTAAAAATATTGAAAGTTCTTTATGGATGGTCAGTTTTGTTGACATTTTAATTCTTCTGTTAACTGGGGAGAGCAAGCTAAGTATTAGGTTTATATTTTTATAAACATAAGATGTGATAGGATATGATAAAAAAATTAATCAAAATATGCTAACATTAAAAAGGGGTTTTTTGTTTGTGTTTTTGATCCTCACCTGAGGATATGTCTTCTATTGATTTTTAGAGAGAGAGAGAGAGAAGCATCAATGTGAGAGAGAAACAGCCATTGATTGTCTCCTGTACAAACCCCGACTGGGGATTGAACCTGCAACCTAGGTATGTGCCCTCACGGGCAATAGAACCTGTAACTTTTTAGTGTACCAGAGGATGCTCCAACCAACTGAACCACCCAGACAGAGAAAAAAAAGAAAGGTTTTGCAAATAAAATTTAAGTGGAGTTTTCAAGATTGTCTAGCAGGAAGAAGGAAAAAGAACACTCTAGGGAGGAAATAATGCCATATGCAAGGGCAGCAAATCCAAGTAGAGAGGAGTGTTGGTTAGGTTTAAAGTCACTGATTAGGCAGTATTTGATAATGGGTGGGGTTTTCAAGTGTTAAATATCAGAGGTAGGGGCTTCCTCTGATTCTCTTCCTTCCAGGCCATCGTAGATTTTGGACTGGGTCTGGCGCAGAACATCAGAAGCCCAATCAGCTAGCTCATCTCAATTTGACACTTACTTTGAAATGAGGTTTCGGGGGGAAGAATGCTTCAAATTACTTGTTCAGGTTGTGCAGGTATCTCAAGAAGTTTCAATAGCACTTACTAGCAATGTGGAAGACAAAAAGCACTAGTTTTATTTCTATAACAAAATGTATTCCCTCAAATAACTTCTTGACAACCTCCTTTTAGTTTACTTCTAGTTATGAAATAAATTTAAAAATAATATATCTTTTACTTTTTTAAAAATTCTGAAATTCACGCTTTTTCCTAATTTGGTTCCATGTGACCAAAATAACAACAACAAACAAAAAAAAAAACAAAAAAAAAAAATGTGGGTTTGAATGCTAGGTGGTGCTCTGGCCTAAGGTCATTTAAATCCAATTAGATTAGAAAACCGGTTGTGCCTCTAAAATTATAGTTAAGTGTATCACATTCCTTTGTGTTGAAAATAAAAGCCAAAATGCTAACTTTATTTTTCCATTGATTCTTTTGCATATTCCTGGCACAGAAACTTTTTGCAGGTGTGTTTGAGTCAGATTTTATTTGCGCCTGGCCAAAACACCCAAAATATAACAAAACTTTAACAAATACACTGTAACGATTTTTTAAAATTGGTATGCATTTTCTGAGGCATTAGTTTTGGCAGTATAATGTTACTGAAATTACCTCCTTACAGGTTTGTTTCCTCCATTAGACTATTAGTTTCTTAAGGATAAGGACTTTTGAGTCTACTTTATATTCCTGGGTATAACACAGAGCCAGGCACATAGTAAGCACTCAAATGTTTGTTGAGAGGAACTATTTGTCCAGTGCCAGTTGTATAATTAGAATTTCTTTCATTCTTGCAGAGTTAGGAACAAAGCTGCAGTGACCTGCTGCTATTTTGAGGTGCTGACTATCATGGAAATTTTCCCAACCTGCTTTGCTGGGATAGCCTGGTCACAAGAGCTCTAGTCAATGTAAAAAGTGTAGCAAGTGTCTTCTGTAAAACCTTTCAGAAGTGTGAGGCAATCTAAGGAATACCAAATTGGAAGTGTTCTAGTCTTGGCTCTATTACTGATCTAGTAATTACTTCTTGTCTCAGAGGTCTTAAGTTCTTCCTCTCTCTATTAAGGGGTTTGTGTTAAATTATCTCTAAATTCCCTCCCAGAATTAACATCTACATTAAATTGATCTTTGTGTTCCTGACACAATGCTGGACACATAATATGAGCTTAATATTTATTAGTTGAATGAGAGTGAAGTTGCCCCATGATATCTAATGCATTGCTTTACAGTGTTTTAGTTCTAAACTAATATTACTTTTAATAAGTTTAAAAATAAAATCTAGATGGTCTCAGAGAATGTTATTTTTACCACATTTTAAAAATCCAGCTTATGTAAAGGACACTCATGCAGTGAGAAAATCACCTGTGCTTTAAAAAATGTGGATTGACAAATTTTGCCTTTGTGAGTAAAATATTCTCTAAGAAAATGAGGTTTCGGGGGGAAGAATGCTTCAAATTACTTGTTCAGGTTGTGCAGGTATCTCAAGAAGTTTCAATAGCACTTACTAGCAATGTGGAAGACAAAAAGCACTAGTTTTACTTCTGTAACAAAATGTATTCCCTCAAATAACTTCTTGAAAACCTCCTTTTAGTTTACTTCTAATTATTAAATAAATTTAAAAATAATATATCTTTACTTTTTAAAAAATTCTGAAATTCATGCTTTTTCCTAATTCAGGTTTCTCACTATCAATAAAATTAGTGTGGTTTTACATATTTATATGATTATACAAAAAATATATAAAACTCTATATGAGAATGGAATTAATTTAATATTGATTAATGTAATGAGTGTTGAAATTGAACAGACATTTTTCAAATGTGTGATAGGTATAGATCATCATTATGATTTTGAGGAAGAGAGTAATATTTTTTTTACTATTTATCATATGACAGGTACCTTGCATTATCTCCTTTGACCCTCTCTAAGGTTATATTATCATCTCCATTTTTTAAATTGAATTTATTAGGGTGACATTGGTTAATAAAATTATATACATTTCAGGTGTACAACTCTATAATACATCATCTGTATATTGTATTGTGTGTTCACCACCTCATTAAGTCTCCTTCCATCACCATTTATCTCAGCCTTTGCCCTCTTCTACCTCCCCCCACTTCCCTTCGCCTCCTGTAATCACCATACTGTTGTTTATGTCTATGAGGGTGGTGTTTTTTTTTTCCTTTACTTAATCTCTTCACCTTTTTCACTCAATCCCAAAGTCCCTTCCCCTCTGACAGCTATCAATCTGTTCTCTGTATCTATGAGTCTGATTCCATTTTGTTTGTTAGTTTATTTTGTTCATTAGATTCCACATATAAGTGAAATCATATGATACTTGTCTTTCTCTAACTGGCTTATTTCACTTAGCATAATATTCTCCAGGTCTATTCATGCTGTCACAAAGGGTAAGATTTCCTTCTTTTTTTAAGGCTAGGAATTATTCCATTGTATAAATGTACCACAGCTTTTTTATCCACTCATCTACTGATAGGCACTTGGCCTGCTTCTAAATCTTGGCTATTGTAAATAATGCTGCAATAAACATAAGGATGCATATATTCTTTTGATTAGTGTTTTGGGACTCTTGGAGGAATTACACTACCTGATATCAAATTATACTACAGGGCCATAGTAATAAAAACAGCACTGGCATTAAAACAGACACAGATCAATGAAACAGAACTGAAAGCCCAGAAATAAACCCAAGCTTTTATAGTCATTTAATATTTGACAAAGGAAGCAAAAACACACAATGGGATAAAATAGTCTATTCAATAATGGTGTTGGGAAAATTGGACAGATACATGCAAAAAAAAAAAAAAAAAGAAACTAGACCACCAACTTACACTATACATCAGAATAAACTAAAAATGGATTAAAGATTAAATGTTAGAATCAAAACCATACAAATCCTAGAAGAAAATATAGGCAGTAAAATCTTGGACATTTCTTACAGCAATATTTTTTCAGATCTATCATCTCAGGCAAGGGAAACAAAAGAAAAAATTAACAAATGGGGCTACATCAAACTAAAAAGGTTTTTCAAAATAAAGGAAACCACCAACAAAATGAAAAGACAACCCACTAATTGGGAGAACATATTTGCCAATACATCTGATAAGGGCTTAATAGCATCTCCATTTTTAAAAATGAGAAAACTAATGCTGAAAGGAGTTATTACTTGCCCTAGAGAAAAATGGTGGGATTCCATCCCAAGTTGTCAAATATCAAAGCCTATCCATGCTCCTTAAAATCATGTTATGTTAACTTTGTTATATTAACTGCCTCATATAAAAGGTCAATATCTGTTCAAGATCCTTGAGTTACTAAAAAAAGATATAATTTGAATTTACCACTTGCACTGATATATAACAACCAAATACCTATTGGTCATTCTATTATTGCTAGGGAACATTATTAATGCTTAACATCACAGATAATATCAATGTAAGAATAACTGTGGTTTGGTATTTTCCCAGGCAGATGTTGATATCTAGACTTTGGTGGTTAACAGTGTATTGAGTTTATTCAAAATTTACCACAAAGAGTCTCAAAAATTTTCTTACTAAACAACCATTTCAAAATGTTGGTGGAGCTAATTAGAAGTACCTAAAATATCCTAATACATAAAAAGCCAGGGGCCGTCACGACCAAACAACCAGAGAGTCGACCGAACAGCAGGCTGTGTGGGGTGACCAGGCCAGCAGGGGGGGCAGTTGGGGGCAACCAGGCTGGCAGGGGGGCAGTTGAGGGTGACCAGGCCAGTGTGGGGGGGGGGCATTAGGGGCAATCAGGCTGGCGGGGGGGGGGGCAGTTGGCGGCAGCCAGGCGGCAGGGGGGCAGTTGGGGGCAATCAGGCCAGCGGGGGGGGGTGGGGGGGGGGGGACAGTGAGGCATGACCAGGCCAGCAGGGGAGCAGTTGAGAGCGACCAGGCCAGCAGAGGGGGGCAGTTGGTGGTGACCAGGCCAGCAGGGGGAGCAGTTAGGGGCAATCAGGCAGGCAGGCAGGTGAGCATTTAGGAGCCAGCGGTCCCAGATTGTGAGAGAGGTGTCAGACTGCTGGTTTAGGCCTGATCCTGGCAGTCAGACATCCTCCAAGGGGTCCTGAATTGGAGAGGGTGCAGGCTGAGGGGACCCCCCCATGCACGAATTTCGTGCACTGGGCCTCTAGTACTTTTATAATATACTTTCATATGAATAAAAAAATAAAATAACCATTCCAAATTAGCTAAACAATAGTTGTATCCCTATAATCAGTATAGGGATATATATTGATTATATATAAAGTATTTACTGATCTTATGCTCAGAGCTCAAACTTCTGTTATACAATTCCATTTTAAGAAATTTTTTCTTAAAAAATATGAGTCAGATATTCAACTATGCATTTTTTTATAATAAAAAAAATGTATAGCCCTGGCTGGGTACTTCAGTTGGTTAGAGCCTTGCCCCAAGATGCCAAGGTTTCAAAAAGGTTGCAAGTTCAATCCCTGATTAGGACACATACAACAATCAATCAATCAATGCATAAATAGGTAGAACAACAAATCTCTCTCTCTCTCTCTCTCTCTCTCTCTCTCTCTCTCTCTCTCTCTCTCTCTCCTCTCTCTCTCTCCCCACTCACCTTCTCCCTCTCTAAAATCAATTTTTTAAAAATTGTAAAATGCCTGAAAAAAACAACAAAAGAAGATTGATTAAATAAAATACAGTACATAGAATGACATATTATCATTGACATGGGAAGATGTCCATGATACATAGCTAAATGGAAAAGGTGGTTATTAAACTTTATGTGTAAAGTGATCTCATTTTATTTTTTAAAAAAACCTGTTGAAAAATCACAATGAGATATCACCTGTAGGTTATTATAAAAAATACAAGAAATAACAAGTGTTAGCAAAGATGTGGAGAAAAGGGAACCCTCAAGCACTATTGGTGGGAATGTAAATTGGTATGGTTACTATGGAAAACAGTATGTAGATTCTTCAAAAAATTAAAAATAAAACTATAATATGATCCAGCAATTCCACTGCTGGGTACTTATCCAAAGAAAATGAAAACACTAACTTGAAGAGCTGTATGCACCTGCCACATTTATTGCAGCATTATTCACAATAGTCAAGATATAGAATCAAATCAAATGTTCATTGGTGGATGAACGAAATTAAAAATGTGACATATATTTAATTTATATATACATCATATATATGATGGAATATTATTCAGCCATAAAAAAGGAAGTCTTGACATTTGTGGACCTTGAATACATTATGCTAAGTGAAATAAGTCAGCCAGAGAAATACAGATACCTTATGATTTCACTTGTACGTGAAATCTATTTAAAAAACAACACTAAGTGAGCTCATAGATACAGATTGGTGGCTGCTAGAGGCAGGGATTAAGGCGTGAGAAAATGCATGAAGATACAAACTTCCAGTTATAAAATAAGTAAGTCATGGGCATGTAATGTACAGCATGGTGACTATAGTAGATAATACTGTATTGCATATTTGAAAGTTGCTAAAAGAGTAAATCTTAATACTTTTCTCCAAAAGAAAAAACGTTTGTAACAATATGAGGTAATATATGTTAACTAGATTTACTATGGTGATCATTTTGTAATATAAACAAATATCGAAACATTATGTTGTACACCTGAAACTAATATAATGTTATATGTCAATTATACCTCAGTAAATAAATAAATAAATAAATAAATAAATAAATAAATAAGTATATATTCATGAATGTACTTAAAGAAAAAAATCTGGAAAATATGTTGAGTACAAAAATGTTAGCAAATCTCTGAGTAATGGAGTTACAAGTGACATTATTTTCTTCTTTATATTTTTAAAATATTTCCTGATAATTTTTCAATGAGAATAAATTAGCTTTATAATCAGAAAAAAAAACTACTAAAAATAAGTCTGGTGGGCATTTTGGGGGAGATTATTCTATGATCCCTGAGAAATAGTAGCAATGTCCATGTACGTAGCACACGTGAAAGGAATCTATTATGTTTGATACAGTCCCACTTGCAAACTACATTATTCAGTTAATCAGTTATAAGCATTTGTCAAACTTGTACAATGTGAGAAACATGATATTTCACAATGTAGGAGAATAGAAGAAATTGAGTATGCTTTAAAGAACCTTATAACCAAGTGAAGAATGAAAACATACCCAATTTTTACTACAAACTAGTAAAGAATGTAAAACTTGTTAACTTATTTCATGAGCAGAAGGAAGTTGTAGCTACTTGTTGAACCAGTTTCATGTTTGTGCATAAGATGAGGTTGATGCAGAGCTCCAATACTTTTTTATCATTTAAATTTTCTAATTGTAAAGGCATCAGTGTCTTAGGATCTGTTGGACTCTACTGTACCAAAAGTTAAAGTTATGAATTTATTAATTTTTTTCTCCTACAACAATGGAAAAAAGCTCACAGACTTTGTTAAATATAATTAACATTTTATTTAAATCACCTGAAAATGTGACATTCTTTACATCTAAATTTTCCCAATGTCCAGAGCTTACATTTGAAGGGTCACACTTTTTAATATTTTACCAAGATATTCACAAAATATATTCCTTCCTTCTTAAATATATAAATAAACTAGAGGTCCGGTGCATGAAATTTGTGCACGGGTAGGGTCCCTAGGCCTGGCTGGCAATCAGGGCCCATCGGGGCCTTCTTCCCCTGGCTGCTAGCTGCTGGCTGGGGCCTTCCTTCCTTTTGTGCCGCCCCGTTGGTCAGTGCACATCATAGCGAGTGGTCGAACTCCTGGTCGGTCAAACTCCTGAGGGGACAATTTGCATATTAGCCTTTTATTATATAGGATTTGATACTTTCTCCAGTTTATTATAACATATACCCACTATTATATGTGCTGCCGAAGCGAGCACACATATACCCACTATTAAAGATTTGTTCCAGACTACTAAAAAATATAGGTCTGTTTGCCCTTTCATTGATTGGGTCCATGCTGTTACATTTTCTCAGTTCTTGTGTCTATTTTGTTGTTATAGTTTTTAGTCTATATAATCTTTTGTTTTTCAGGTACCACCTGTAACTTGCTGTTAAGAATGTGACTTTAGGGAAACCCCTCATCTAATGTCTTTTTCTAATTTGCTGCAGGCTAAAAATGAGAACCTGGGTAGGTAAAGGTTGGAACTCTCTATGTCAACTACATGGGCTCATGGACAATGAGATGTTTACATTAGCTACTCACAGGTCTTTTTCTTTTTCTTTTTTTTTTTTTAATATATTTTATTGATTTTTCACAGAGAGGAAGGGAGAGGGATAGAGAGCTAGAAACATCGATGAGAGAGAGACATCGACCAGCTGCCTCCTGCACACCCCCAACCGGGGGATGTGCCCGCAACCAATGTACATGCCCTTGACCGGAATCGAACCTGGGACCTTCCAGTCCGCAGACCGACGCTCTATCCACTGAGCCAAACCGGTTTTGGCCTCACAGGTCTTTTTCATCTTCCAGGCATTCAATGCTGCCATAGATTGCTGAGCATTTCATAATCTTCAGATTTCTGAGATGTTTTATATTTCAGAAAACTTTGATGGGACCTTTTAAATTTATTTCAGAAATCTTCATAATATTTTAAGTTTGAAGGCAGGCATTCTTCAGAAGAAAAGGATAAAAGGGATACATTGAATAAGTGATAAAAGGTTATAAAAACAAAAAAGATACAAAAAGAAAGGGGGAAGAAAGTGAAGAGAAAAGGGAAAGAAGAGGAAAAGGCAAGAAGAAGAAAGAGGATGTGAGGCTATTAGGAAGAACGAGAGAGGGGAGAAGAGATGGAAATATTTAGAGAGCGGGGGAAAGGGATGTAGAGAAAGGATGAAAAAGGGGAGGAGAGAAAACTAAAGCAGCAGTGGAGAAAGGAGAAACTGAAATGTGAAAAGTGAGAAAAACAGACAGAAAGAAAAAAGAAATAAAGGGAGGAGGTAGAGAAGTAGATGCATAGAAACAGAGTAATAGAAAGATAAAAGGAGAGAAAAGAAGGAAGAGATATACCACCTAACAGCTTTCTAATTCCCAAGAATCAAGGTATTCCTCTTGAATATTTTATGAAGTTTATCCTTTCAGTATATCCTTGTTTTTACTTAAGTTACTTTGATTAAGTTTCAGTTCCTTGCAAATAAACAATCTCTGACTAAAATATTTCCCCAATGATCACTTATTGACCATCTTCTAAGTATTAGAAATTAGATTCAATGCAAGTCTACATATTGCAGTATCCTCATTTTATCAATTAATATAACTGAGCTTAAAATTCCAGTGGATGGCAATCCACATCAATGTAGTATGGCCTGGAATATTTAGTTTGAATATGTTTCAGAAAAATAAAATGCTAGTGTTTTAGTTGTCTCTATATAATAAATTATCCCAAAATTTAGCAGCTTAAAACAATAACATTTATTATCTCAGTGTCTATGAGTCAAGAATTTGGAAGCAGCATAGCTAGATGATTTTGGCTCTAGATGTCTTATGAGTTTTCATTCAAAACATTAGTCAAAGAAGGCTTCACTTGAGCTAAAGGATCCCCTTCCAAGAAGTCTCCCTCACACAGATAATTTCTTGAGTGTTCTTACAACATGGCAATTGGTTTCTCCCAGAGCAAGTCATTCCTGAGAGAGCAAGACAGAAACTTTAATGCTTTTATGATCTAAACTATAAAGTTACATTCTGTCATTTCCTCACTATCCTATTGGTTACACAAGCCAGCCCTTTCACTGTGGGAGTGAACTACACAGGGGTGTAAACACCAGGGGGTGCGAACCCCTGGGGACCACTTTGGAGGCATGCTCTCTATCACACTTAGTTAACCAGTTTGATATTGGTAACTGAAGTTTAAATTTAAATTTCTGAGAAACAAATGATTCGAATGTAAGATGGCTTTTGAGAACTTAACTGTTTTCTTTCAAAGTTTTAAAGAGGAGAATCAGTTGTATTGAGGGTTATATTGGTCGTATTTACTATCTTAACAGAAAAATCATCATCTAAATTTTGAATGTGATTTTATGAATATGGCATAGTTTCTCCTGGCTGTGACACTGACAGTCTTAGAACTTACGTGGTCTCTCTCTCTCTCTCTCTCTCTCTCTCTCTCTCTCTGTCTCTGTCTCTGTCTCTTTCTGTGTGTGTGTGTGTGTGTGTGTGTGTGTGTCTTTCTTAATGAGGTGTAATTTATAGTAAATTTCATTCTTTTTTATGTACACTTCAATGATTTTTGACAAATATACCACTGTATAATCATCACCATAATCAAGATATAGAACAACTTCAAAATATTAGTACTCCTTTCTTTTTTTGAAAATTTCTTTCTTTTCTTCTTTTACCAAGGTAAGAGGAAACATTTGTCTTTAGAATTAAGTCAACAACATACCGGAAATCTTTGCAATAGAGAAAATATTCATCTCTAGAAATGAGGTAAACAGGGTTGAACTGTGAACTAGTGTTGGAGATAAAGGAAGTCAAAGAGAGTGTGCCGCGATAAAACCACCAGAATGGCTAGAAAGTGCAAGAGCAGTGCTCTAGAATTCAGTTTCTTTTCTTTATGGCACCCTTTTCCTATACCCCAGAATCTAACCTCCATATTTTTTCCAGAATGCTCCTTCGGATTCAATCTAATGATACTACTCCCCTGATAAGAGTTCTTCAATGGCTCCCCATCATCTGAAGCAAAACTAGCAATTTCCAGTGGCCACAGGGACTATGCAGGTGGCCAAGCAGCAGTTGATTAAAGCAGATAGGAGGGGAACTCCTGCAGAGTGGTGACAGCAGAGTCTGTCAAATTTGGGAAAATGTGGTCAGAACTCCCAGTTCTTCAGGAGAGCCTAGGAATCCAGTTTTGTATGTGAAATTTCTCAATTTTCAAATGCTGACAACTAATTCAATTTTAAAAAACACACAGTAAGTAAGAGCCAAATAAACCACTTCTGTGGCCTGTGGGCAGTAAGTCAACTCTGACCTGACCCACAGGATAAAACCCAAACTCCTCAGCATGGCATAAAAGGCTCTTCATGAAATGCTTCCTGCCTACCTTTCAACCCTACCTCTTGCCAGTTCTTCCTTCCAAAAAAAAAAAGCATGTGCTTCATCACTTGTGTATTACCTTCAGTCCCAGTAAAAGTGTAGTTGTACTTGCTGTTGTGTTTCTGCCCATGTTCCTCTGATGGATTGTTCTTTTTACTAACACAGCATCACTCCCAAACATCTCATCCAATTCCTCCCCCAAAGTGTCATCTCCTCCCAGAAGTCATCCCTGCCCTCCTTTACCATCTAAAATAGATGACTTTACGGTGGGTTGCCAAAGCATTAAGTAAATCCCAGTCATTATCTGAAATAGAGTCTCTAAGAGGAGAGGCAAATATATGTGGGGAGCTAAGCTCCATTTCCAGTTTGTTAGAGTTGGTTGGTTATTTCATGTCAGTAGGCAATTGTATAAATAGGATGGAACTTGGAAGAAATATCTGGCCTTGAGGTGGGAAATCTGAAAAAAAAATTGGAAGGGGGAAAGAAGAGAGGGCTGCAGAAGAAATCCTGTGAAGTAAGGTGTAGGCAGGGGAAAAGGAGTATATAAGAGGAGTTTTGAAAGTAGTTAGAAACTTCAGAGGAAAACAAGCAGAAAGTGGTATCATGGAAGTCGAGGGGAAATTTTCAAGAAGGTGGAAGTAGTCACTGTACAAATACTGCAGGTTTGTATGTAAATGTCCACTGCATTTAGCAATAACATCAGGGGCCATCCTGATAAGACCAGTTTTTAAGGAAAGGTGGTTGTGAAACCAAACTGGTGTGAATTAAGGAGTAAAAATATGAGGAAGTGGAAACTATGAATAAAAATTACTCTATTCGATTATTCTTGAGAATTGAAAAAAAAACCACTAGAATTTTATATGGGGTTAAGATATTTTTGGAAGAGCTATTTACTAAGTATTTCTCAACAGGAGAGGTATTTGTATTTTGAGAAGCATAATTCATTGTTGTAAGAATTTCTTCATATTACAATTTACTTAGCATTCCTGCCACCTCCCTCCCCAATAAATCACAGAAGTGCTTCCCAGTCATTTTGATAACCATAAATGCCCCAGCCTCATTTCCAAATGCCCCTGGGATTGAAAAAGCAAATAAACAAACCCTGCAAACCACAGTAGGATTTCTTTTTCTCTCAACATTTTGTGAAAAATTTTAAACAAAAAATAGTATAATAAATACTTGAACACCCATTAGCAAGATTCAGAAATTGTTAACATCTTGCCAATGTACTTTATCTACTTATGTGTGTTTGTACTTATTTTTCATTTTGCTGACAATTTGAAACAAAGTTGTAAAAATCATGAGACTTTATAGATGCATCACTCTAAATTAAGATAGAATCTATAATCACAACATTACTATGATATCTTGGAACACAAACAAAAAAAATTCCTTAATATCAATCTAAAATCCAATCCATATTCAATTTTCCCAATAATCAAGTATAACTAACATTCATCTCATAGGAGGTACTTAAAGTAGTCAAATTCATACAAACAGAAAGTAGAATGTGGTTTCCAGGGACTGGGGGGTATAGGGATGAACTTATTTTTTAATGGGTATAGAGTTTCAATTTTTCTTTCTTTTTTTAAAACTTATTTCCTTCCTTCCTTCCTTCCTTCCTTCCTTCCTTCCTTCCTTCCTTCCTTCCTTCCTTCCTTCCTTCCTTCCTTCCTTCTTTCCTATTTTTTTTAGCGAGAGAGAGAAAGGAAGGACGATAGAGGAGAATCAATTTTTGTTATTTCACTTACTTATGCATTCATTGGTTGATTCTTCTATGTGTCCTGATTGGGGATCTAACCCAAAACCTTGGCATATCGGGGCGACACTCTAACAAACTGAGTTACCCAGCCAGGACCTCAGAGTTTTGTCTTTCAAGATGAAAAATGTTCTGTGGATAGATGGTGGTGATGGTTACACAGCAGTGTGAATGTAGTGAATTCTACAAACTGTACACTTTAAATCAAGCATGTCAAACTCAAAGGCTAACATGGCCAAATAAACGAGACATGCCGCCTATGGGCCGCAAGTTTGACATGCTTGCTTTAAATGGTTATAATGGTAAATTTTATGTTATGTATAGTTTAATATAGTTTAAAAGTATTTTTTAATTTAAAATGGCCCGGCTGGCATGGCTCAACGGTTGAGCGTTGACCTATGAACCAGGAGGTCACAGTTAGATTCCCAGTCAAGGCACATGCCCAGGTTGCAGGCTTGATCCCCAGTATGGGGCGTGCAGGGGCAGGCTATCGATGATTCTCTCTCATCATTGATGTTTCTATCTCTCTCTCCCTCTCCCTTCCTCTCTTTGAAATAATAAAAATATACATTAAAAAAATAAATAAATAAAATGTAGCCTATTTTAAGGAGATTATCCTGAGAGGGCCTGAGTTAATAGGAAAAGAGGGACTGGGCCCTACCTGGAGGGAGATGCTCCTGCTGGCATGGACACTGTGTTGTCAGGAGGCCTCATGGTGAGGACCTGAGACCAGCCTCCAGCTGACAGCCAGCAAGAAAATGGGGACCTCAGTTCTACTACTGCAGACAATTGAATGCTGCCAACAGTCAGTGATCTTGGAAAAGAACCCCGAGACTCAGTTGAGGATGAGGCTGGCAGCATCTTGATTTCAGCTTCAAACCCTAAGCAGGAGAGCCAGACTCTTGACCCACAGAAACTCTGATTTTAAAATTTGCGGTGTTTAAGCTACCAAATTTGTTGAAATTTGTTGCACACAATGGAAAACTATTATAAATAGGCAGTCTTAGTCTGTTATTTGCAATCTAACATCCTGACTGACTCATGAATCTACGCTTGGCTAGGGAACCTCGATAGAAAATTCCAAGACTCTGTGCCGTGAAATAAATACCCCCTCCCTTCCAGGAAAACCTATGCATTACTGTTAATAGAAGGGGGAAAGCATGCCACCAGGTGAAATTAAAAAACAGATGTATGTACAGTATGTGAATAGGTGTATATTTTACTTAGAAGTTAACTTGTTATCTACATATTATTTTATATCTAATTTTCTTCCAGTTTTTAGTATTAATTTCTAACCACATATGTCCATTGTCTTATAGTGGTGTTCCAAGTGTTCATTTATTTGTATTTTTAAGTTATGAGGCTGGGGTAGAAATACATTTTCTCTGTAAGTTCCAAGGAACTGTGAGTACTTGTAGTTGAGCCAGACCATTTGACTGAAGTACAAATGGGGACAACCCAGTAGGACACGCGTAATGCTCCTACATGCCATCAGAATGGACAAATGAGCAGAGGAAGGAAGTAGCTGGACACACAGTCCTCATATCATCCCATTAGTTGCCTCTACAACTCCAGCTGCCACTCAAACTAGTCTCCCAAATAGAAAGGAAAAGCATTTCCCGTCTGGTCTAAATATATGAGGGTTTTGGTGACTTGTCATTGAACTGACGACTTTTCAGTCTTTGAGAATTTTCTTTTAAAATTAGATAGGTCATATTTTAAGCCTCATTAGATAGGATTTAAATTCTTAGTTTATGTCAATGATTAATTAAACCTGCTAATAGCAAGAATGAGTCACAGGATAAATGCTTGGGAAGGAGAGAAAAGTTTCAAAGATAAATTAAGCTTTCTTCAATTTTACCTACAGCTCTCAGAGTTACTCTGAACAATTCTGTGTGATCCTTTACAAATTCTTCAATCAGCCCATCATTTTTATGATAAATATGTCCCTTTGTATACACGATTTTCCATATAAGGCTACTCTCTATTTCCCCATGTTTTGTGCTCTGATAGTATTTAACTGTCCCTCTTTCTGCCTTTAGACATATAAAATTCCCACTCCCCCTCCTACACACACACATACACATCATTATTTGCACCTAGCCAATTCCTACTCTTCCTTGAGGATGAGTTCATGTATCATTACCTTCTCAAAGATTTCCAAAACAGGCTACACCTGTCTGCCTTTCCCCTCAGCCCCTCCCCTAAAGTATACTCTTCTGTGCTACAACAGTATACACGGCTTTACCTGTATCCCTTCATAGATAAAAACTTTGTGTAAATATTAACTCTTATCATTGTATTAAAATTATGTATTTCAGTATCACCTGCCTCCACTAAAGTATAAACTCATTAACCTAAAACACAATGCCTTATTCATTTTTATTTTACTTAGTTCTTAGATTATAGTAGGTGATCACAGAATGTTCATTGAGATGTAGCATGGTAAGGGACTATTATTAATTGAGCCTGTGTAAGGCAGGATTTCTAAAACAGTCCCTCAGAGACATCCCTGCTTTAACCCCTGGAACCTATAAATATGATATAGTAACTATTATTAGGCTTTGTTATATGGTCAATTGACTTTAAAATAGGGAGATTATCTAATCTCAGCAACTCTTAAAAACAGACACCTCTCTCAAATCGGTGATAGAAGGGAAAGTCAGAGAGGAAGCAAAGCATGAGAAGTGGCTTTGAAGGTAGAGGAGGCATGTGTACAAAACAGTGGCCCCGTAGGTATTGGGAGGGACTCACAGTTTACCACAAACAAGGAAATGGGGATCTCAGTCCTGCAATTGCAACTTGAATGAGCTCCAATGAGCCTCCAGATAAGTGCCCAGCTCTGCTTTGTGATACCGAGCACAGAACCTAGCTAAGCCCACCTGGACTTCTGATCTACAGAACTGGATATTGTTATAAGGTGTTCTGTGTGTAGTAATATCTTACAGCGCCAATAGAAAATGGCCTACGTATCAACTACACACAAAAAGCTCTTTACATATGTATTGGGAATGAGTTTCACTTAAAGACTCCTCTTCTTTCCGAATTTTCTATGAAGAACTTAATTTCACACCTGGCTAGTAGAGAACTCTATATCAGTCATTCTTGGAGGTCTTTCACCATCACCAGGGATGAGACAATTTTCTGAGATACACTGCATAGTGCTACTGTGGTCATCAGTCATGTTTGCACACTAGTTAATGCTGGAACATTTATCCTAGTCTGGATGACCTCTTCAGGTGTATTCCTGACATTCAAGTCCCAGATAAGGACAGATTTACTGTGCAACTTCAGGGCCTCTCATTCGAACGAATCCCTTCCAAGGCCCTATACTCATTTATAATTTTATATTTTTTTTTCTTAAAGAGGAATTCCCAAACTATATGAAAGTCAGGTACCACAAAACCTGGATACCCCTCAGCTCAGAACTTTACTGATTAACTAATTACAGTAATTCCTCTTCCCTACCTTCACATCCCTTTAACTGACAGTAACTTTAGACATTGTCTTTTACTTTCTCTCTTGTCCTACTAATTTTTTTCACTACACTTTTAATATCTGAATTTACTTATTCATTTCAAATGTGTTCATTTCCTGTCCCTTCCTACTAGAATGTAAGCTTGTGGAAGGTAGGCACATCATTTGTTTTAGTCATTCCTATATCCCCAGAACCTAGAATAATGATTGACAAATAATAGGTGTCAATCAATATGTACTGACTTAACGATATCATGTTTACCAAACTGTTACATTCTGGCTGTTTTAGTCCATTCAGACTGCTATAACAAAATACCATAAATTGGGCAGTTTATAAACAACAAACATTTATTTCTCACAGTTCTGGAGGCTGCTAACTCTTAAGATCAAGTCACTGGCAGACGCTGTGTCTGGTGAGCGCTCACTTCCTGGTTCACAGATGGTGGTCTTTTCGCTGTGCCCTCACCTGGTGGAAGGAGTCAGGGAGCTCTCTGGGGCCTCTTTGTAAGGGCACTAATATGACCTAACCACCTCTCAAAGGCCCTAACTAATAATAGGATTTCAACATACGAGTTTTTGGGGGGACATAAATATCAAGATCATGGCATCGGACAAGTTTGTGGCACAGCTATGTTTGGCTAGTAGGAGTCCCTAGTGGGAGTCCCAGGCCTAGCAATTCAGTCTGAAATCCTGTCACATTCTAGAGACGACTCCAGGGATCAGGAGGTAAATCCCCACTGCTCTAGAGACCCACCAAGTTCTTTCTCATCCTTTTAGTCTAGGCGTCACTTTTTATTCTCAGTGAAATCCTTCTTTTCCATAGCAGTACACAAGGATGGCTTGGGAGAACTTTTTTCTCTACCTTAAATAAAATTACATTATGAATTAACATTTTTAAAAGTGGAATGAAAGCAAATCTAAAAAATGTTCCTATTTGCATCTATATATATATATATAAAAGGCTAATATGCAAAGTGTCCCCTTGGGAGTTTGACCGGGAGAAGGGGAGTTCAATCGCTTGCTATGATGTGCGATGACCACCAGGGGAGGCGCAGGACATGGCGGGCAACCAGCAGCGGCAGTGGGTTGCTGAGGGAGCAAGGGAAGGAGGAGGCAGGGAGGTGGGGAGGCAGGGAGGCGGGAGGGAACCGTGTAGTGGTGGCCCGCAGGTGGTGAGGGGAGGAGGAGGCCAGGAGGTGGGGAGGCGGGGAACCTGATTGGCGCTGATCGCTGACCAGGCCTAGGGACCCTACCTGTGCACGAATTTCATGCACCAGGCTTCTAATTGATTTATAATTCTATACAAATGTAGTTTCAATAAATTCCTAGCTACCTGGTACACTACTTCCAACCAGACTACTAGCCCTAAACTCATGAAGTAGAAATTTGGGGGTGGCCATTTCAAGCTAGGAGGAAATGTGTTTTGAAACAACTTCTGCTTTCTTCTCTGCCACAAACATCCCCTGAGACAGGGAAGCAGAGTTGCTATCAGCTTAAACGAGGGAAGGAAAAGAGGCACATACAAGAAAACAAATAAGATCTCAATTTTTTTCTTCCTCATATACAGTATTCATCTAATCTTAAAACAACCACATGAAGCTGATATTATTCCCATCTGCCAAAACTGAACATAGCCATTACCCTTGATGCTGTGTTATCACTGCACATGTTTATCCTCGCTAATATCCCACTCTGTCCCATTTTGTCCTCTGGTCTCTGGAGGAATTTAGAAGCTTTTCCTAGGTTTTGAGCTGAAGGACATTTGAATGAATCCCTCTACTGGGTGGTAGTATTTCAGATGGAGTTCATGCACCTATACTCTCCCTCCAGATGTTGGAGCAGCCTTTAATGTCCCCATCATTTCAGTGCTATGGAGGATGACTCTGAATTGTTCAGTTCCCTTTGTCTTTTCTCCAGAGCTCATAGATACTTTCATGTAAACTGACCTTCCAATAGTCTCCCTTGATATCTCCATGTGGGCGTGCCACAAAGGCCTTTCCTGTAACCTTCACTACATTAATTATAATAATTATTACACATGGTAATTAAAGCCAGCCAGTGTTTCTTACAGTGTGAGACATGTAGACTGCTGGTATATGAGGTCATTTTATTTATTTTTATTTTTTTAAAGTGTTGATCTGTTTTATTATCTGACTGGAAAACTAGACACTCCACCAGTTCAGGAGGGATGGGTGGCTTAATCCTTCTCCTCATTTTGGCTCCTGTTTCCCTGGCCTACATGAGATAATTTTAGATGGATGGGACATTAAAATACCAGTGAAGCCACTCAGCAAAACAAACAAACAAACAAACAAACAAAAAACCTATTCTTCTTTCAATATCCTTTAATCTTCCTGATTATATTAAGTAGAAAAATATTAGGTTGAGGCTAATGTGTCCAATTCTTACCAATCTTCCTTTATTATTTTTTATTTTTTTTAACAAATTGAGCCTAGCCTGTGGGGCTCAGCGGTTGAGGGTCTACCTATGAACCAGGAGATCATGGTTCGATTCCTGGTCAAGGCACATGCCTGGGTAGTGGGCTCAATCCCCAGTGGGGGTGTGCAGGAAGCAACCAATGAATGATTCTCTCTCATTCTTGATGTTTCTATCTCTTTCACCCTCTCCCTTCCTCTCTGAAATCAGTAAAAAAAAAAAATTTAATAAATCTTTATTGTTCAGATTACAATTGTTTCTCCTTTTTTCCCCCCATATCTCCCCACCACCCGGTTCCCACCTCCCCTCTGCCCTTACCTCCCCCCCCCCTCCCCCCGTTGTCCTTATCCATAGGTGTATGATTTTTGAAAAAAAAAAATTTTTTAAATTGAGAGCCAGACTTGGGCTCAGATCTTTGATAGACTACCTAACTAGACTAACATTTTGTTTTCATTGCATTTCCATTTAAGGTCTTCTTTTCTTTATGTCAATTGGAAATGTTTTTTTATTTATGAAGGATATAGCATTTTCTTTTTTTAATGAGTAGTGGTTAATTTTTTAAAATATATTTTTATTGATTTCAGAGAGGAAGGGAGAGGGAGAGAGAGAAACATCAATGATGAGAGAGAATCATTGATTGCTGTCTCCTGCACGTCCCCCACTGGGGATCAAGCCCACAACTCAGGCATGTGCCCTTGACTAGAATTAAATCCTGGACCATTCAGTCCGAAGGCTGGCACTCTATCCACTGAGCCAAACCAGCTAGGGCCCTTTTAAAATAAATCTATTTAAAAGAAATATATTTAAGTTTTTTAAAATGTTAATTAATATTTGTTAATAATAGTATTTGTTAAATAATGATACTGGATTTAGCAAAAATCAAGACAAAGTTTGGGAAACATATAAACCATTCCTATGAATGGCGATGTGATGTTCTGACACTGACAATGATACAGGTTGCAGGTCATGTGCATTAGAGGCAAGTTATTATCTTTTTAGCACTCTGGCTGTACTTTGGATTATTGCCAGACACTCATCTGCTTCCTTATTTGTAGGGACCAGAGGAGCTTCACTAGAGTTAAGTTCTTGGGAAAAAGCCAAATGGGGGAGAGAATATACCCTGAATAGTTAAAAGCATGTTGGGGAGTGAGGGTGACTTTGTAACCCAGAGGTAAGGCAAGGGGTTAGATGCTATGACCCAGAAATCAAGATCGGTCTAAAAGTGGAGTCTGAAGCAATTTAGGTCTAAAAGTGGAGTCTGAACAAACAAGCAGTGTTTGTTCCAGTTAACAAAGTGGGTGGGACTAATTCAAAATTCTAGCAAATTATGGCCCTGACCTGGTAGCTCAGTTGGTTAGAGCATCTTCCCAATAAACCAAGGTTGCAAATTTGATCCTAGGTCAGGCCACACAAAAGCATCAACCAATGAATGCATAAATAAGTGGAACAACAAATTGATGTTTCTCTCTCTCCCTCTAAATATCAATAAAAAATAAAATGCTAGCAAATTATAAACTTTTCTTCAAGTTTCTAAAAACAACATTGGAAAGAAATTATTATACAATAGAAGAGAGCCTAGGTATAGAGTACAGGAAATAAGAACAAACTGCCTTGTTAACTATTCTATTCTCAAATGTATAAATGTAAATTAGAATCTCAGGTTTAGACTGGGGATGAGGAGAATTTAAATATATGACTTAAAAGTACTTATCAATATATTATGTACATTTTGTACCAAAATACATTTCCAATTATATAATAAAAGATTCACTAAACTGAAAAGTTGGTTTATAGAAACTTTTCATATATTACATTGTATAAATTATACATACCTTCATTATTATTTCATAAAGAATGTAATTATCAGTAAAGCAGTGAGCTATCAATTCAACAAGCAAAGAAACAACTTAGATCTGAAGGATTCACAGTATTTTCTTTATAACAGAAACTAACTTCTTTTTGCATATGAAAAAGTTTTTTACCAAATGGCAAATAACTAATCTTTTATGGAACTAATTCTGAAATTCTTATTTGTTTTTCCTTGGGTTGACTTTAAAAATTTCATTTTGTCTGTTTTCACATATTGCAACATAATCAAATGATACATTTTCAAGTTTAGGTTCAGTAATAAATGAATAAATAAAATTCCACATTGGTTAATACTAAACTAAGGCCATACATACACAAGCTTTTGTATTACATTCTTTAGATGTTAATTAGAGTATCATATTATGCTGGATTCTTTAGGTGATGGTACATCAGAAAAAGAGAGAGCACAGAAAAAAAATTCACACAAAGCTTGGATTTTTTAACAAGTAAATTGATGGTTATTAGAGGATATCTGTAATGTAATTAAGCATTGAAAAAGATATTAATAACTGAATACCCCAAAATGAACAAATGATTTGCTGCAACAAAGAAAAACAATTAGCAAATTAATATAGTTTAATTTTCACTTCTATTTTAAGGCTTAGGTTGTTTTAAAGGTGCTGAAAAGTATCCTCACACCCCAATCTACTCAGAGGCCATTAGGAAATGAAAATATTTGCATTTCTCAATTTCTTCTTATGCTTAATTTTTTTTAAAAAAAATGTGTTTACTGATTTCAGAGAGGAAGGGAGAGAAAAACATCAATGATGAGAGAGAATCACTGATCAGCTGCCTCCTGCATGCCCCCTACTGGGGATCGAGCCCGAAACCTGGGCATGTGCCCTGACCGGGAATTGAACCCTGGACCCTTCAGTCTGCAGGCCAACGCTCTAGCCACTGACCCACACCAGCCAGGGGGTGAGCCACACCAGCCCAGGCTGCTTAAATTTTTAAGTTCACTCAGCTATTAAGGTAACGTGAACGACTGTTTTTTTGTTTGATTTCATAGAGGAAGGGAGAGGAAGAGAGAGCTAGAAACATCAATGATGAGAGATGTTTCATCATTGGGGATTGAGCCCTAAACAAAACCCAGGCAGGTGCCCTAACCAGGAATCAAACCTTGACCTCCTGGTTCATAGGTCGGCACGGAACCACTGAGCCACACCTGATGAGGAACTTAAGTGTTCTTTTTTAAAATGTTTTGGCTGTTCTGGGGAAAAAAAAAATGTAGGCCTTCAGTACTGTTAGTTCAATAACAACATTTAAAAAATTCTCCCTAAAAAATCCAAGCAGGTGGCAATTTAAGAGTACCTCCAAAGGGGGGAGAACAAAGGGCACTTCTAATTAGATGAACCTAGAACTAGGAAGTAGACCTGGTGAAGAAAAGCTAAACTCGGTGAAATTTGCATACATTAATAGCCCAGGTGGTTTTTTGACAGGTAGCCTTAGGGAACTGATACTTAACTATTTATGTTTTATTAATGAACTATTATTTTGTTTTGTTAATTTTATATCCTGGAGTGATTGAATAGAGATAACATAATTCCCACCAAACTCTTGCTCAAATGAAAACTTGAGATACCAATCTATAACTCAGAGCACTTTTAAGAGCTACCAAATAGAACATAACATTCTTGGAAAAGAGTAAGGCTAAGCTGTTTTTCTAGGTAGAAAAAGTAGCTGACAAGGCAATCCTCAAATTCTTATCTTTTGTTCTAAGAGATGTCGTCTGGAGTCTTTTAAGTGAATAGGAATTTTTGTATTTTAGTACTAACAATTCATCACCTAACACCATCATATTCAAAGGTCTGATACTACCATTGATGCATTTTATGCATGTTACACGCATTTTCTATTTCTATAATATTTCAGGGGAAATGTTTTTATCCTAACGGGTTCTATTACTATCCTAGTAATGTTTTGTTTCTCAACAAGATAGGCTTCGATGTAGTTTACTGGAGAATAAGAAAAGCTTAATGGTTCACTGCTGTATCTGCCACATCTAGAATAATGCTTGACACAGTCCAGGTGCATAAAATTTGTTGAAGAAATCCTGATCCTGTTGCTGAGTAAAAAACTCTTTGGGGACTCAGAATAGAAGGCCCCTAAAGTTTCAGTGAATGGTAAAGTGGTAAAGTGTTTCTTGTTTTGCCTCTATGCTCTGAAAAATAGATGAAAATAGTGGAGTGTTTAGAATATCAATTGGTGGAGATTGTAAATAGCTCAAAAGACAGTAGTATTTGGGGGTGGAGGGGAGAGGAGGAAGGTTAAGGTGAAGGGATTAAGAAGTACAAATTGGTAGTTAGTCCTGCGGATAATCCTGCGGATGTCAAGTACAGCATCGATAGGTAATACAGTCAATAATATTGTAATAACTATGTATGGTGCCAGATGAGTACTAGACTTATAGTAGGGGATCCCTTCATATACAAAGGTCTAACCACTGTGCTGTACACCTGAAACTAATATAATATTGAATGTCAACTGTAATAGAAAAAAATTAAAAATATTGAAGACATTAGTATTTGTTACAAATCGTGTGTAGTGTGTCATAAAGTCAGTTAGTAAGTCTTTTGTGTGTTGATAAATGACATCTTTTTTTAACACGTGACCTCAAAAGGTGGTTTAAATGTCACTATCGTGATTGGATCAATAGTGCCTAGGAACGATGCTCATAGTATGTATTTAATAAATACCGGCTGAATTAACTGTGTACTATGAACATTCCTTTTTAACTCTAGAAGCAGCTGAGTCTTGACCCATCCTTAGAAAGCGATGGAGCAGGAACAGAAATCCCTTAAAAGGTCAGGACTAGTAACAGAGCTGAGCTAAGCTCGTGGGCAACACCGGACGACAGGCTTCAAGCCTTGAAGGAAAGGGAAGAAAGAGGACCCAAAATACGTGTAAGAGAAAAAAAAATAAAGTAAAAAACAAACAAAAAAAAAAAAACAAAAAAAACAAGCGAAAGAGGAAAGACGTTTCTATAGCGGAGGCTGGCAGGAAGCCAGCGCAATTCCCGCAGGTCAACCCTTGTCACCAGGCGTCACCTCGCCGAGATGGGGCGTCGGGACCACCAACGCCCCTGGCTCTGCCGACCCCCCTTTTAGAAAGTTCTGATCAATACCGACATGTCCGAGTTCACCCGAGTTCCTGAGGGAAGTCACAACGCACTCAATTCACAACCTATCCTCCACTCCATTCAAATAACGCAGCCAATAGGAACGCCCGCCCCGAGCAAACGACTCGGCCGAGCTGTGACAGCCCTGGAAGCAAAACTGCCCCGTCAGAGCCGCCCTGACAGCCCGGCGGTTGGCCTCCGGAACCTCAGGAGCCCTCAGCCCGGCAGCCCAACCTTCCGGCCCCGTCCCCGCCCTTTCAGGTCGGTCCCAGCCCCCGCGGCCCGGGCGGCCGGACCACACCCGCTTCCCTCCGGTGGCCGCCGCCGCCGCCCCCGCCAGTTCGCGGCAGCGCTCTTCCTGGGGCGGGCGGCGCGGGCGAGTGCGCATGCGTCCCGACCGCGGGGCGCCTCCCTGCCCGGATCTCGCGAAGTTACGCTGCTCGGGCCGCCGGTGACGGGTGGCCGGCCGGGGGCGGGAGGGCTTCGCGGCTAGAAAGGGAGGTCCGCTCGGCCGGGCGCGCCGCCCCAGTGCTCTGTGGGATACTGGACGTCTGGAGCGTCGCCTCCCGGCTCCCAGCCCGCCTCTGGCCCGCACTCACGGAAGCAGTCACACACCCCCTGCCGTCCCTCTCTCCCCTCGCCGCCTCCCCCTTCCTCCTCCCGATAAGAAGACCCGGCGGCAGGAGAGGGGATGAAGATGGCGGACGCGAAGCAGAAGCGGAACGAGCAGCTGAAGCGCTGGATCGGCTCCGAGACGGACCTCGAGCCTCCCGTGGTGAAGCGCCAGAAGACCAAGGTGAAGTTCGACGATGGCGCCGTCTTCCTGGCTGCTTGTTCCAGTGGCGACACGGACGAGGTCCTCAAGCTGCTGCACCGCGGCGCCGACATCAATTACGCCAATGTGGACGGACTCACCGCCCTGCACCAGGTCTGTGCGCCCCGCCGCCCGGTCTCCGACCCTGCGGGCCCTACGCGCTCCCGCCGGGGCCGGGCCTCCCCTCCGCTCCGGGCCTCCCGAGGCCAGGGCCGGCTGCCCGCGGTGGAAGGAGGGAGGGAGGGTGGGAGGGAGGGAGGGAAGGAGAGAGAAGAGAGGACTGGCGGCGGGAGGGCGCCGGGCTGGAGGCCCCTTCCGACCGGTTGGTGGTGGAGTTGGAACCGGCCGATTTCCGGGGCAGAGGGGAAAGGGGACTGTGGTCGGCTGGGGGCCCCCCAGGGCCACCTGTGGGCGTGTTCCTGGGATTTGGGATCGAGACCGAGAGGGGTGGGTGTAGTGTGGTGGTGCCCGGGGCCCGATGTCAGTGATATTCTGGGAAAGATGGGAGATGCTGGAGGAAAGGACCAACCAGGCGCGCGTTAGGGACCCCGGGCAGTTGGACGTCTTTGGCATTTAGGGGCGTTGAGTTTGTTGTAGTTTTGTAGGACTTGATTACAAATGATGATGACGACGACGATGATGATGATGATGATGATGATGGTGATAGTAATCAAGAGCCCTGAGCGGACGATTTCCTGTTTTCTGCTGTATTACTCTTGGTCCCTGGGGAGGGGGACACGGGGTGTAATTAGCTGATCTGCGCCGGCTGAAAGGGAGGGCACGGGTTTGGGGGCGTTGACAGGGGCATGCCTCCCGCCGCCGGACCCGAGAGGATTGAATGAAGCGTTCGCCGCGGTGTCAGAGATCCTGGAGCCCCGGGTCCCCGGGTGTGCGCTGGGTTTAGAAAGAGAAGAAGAAACACCGGGCGCTCTTTTCACAGCCAGTTACCAGGCCCTGATTGTGTGTGTGTGTGTGTGTGTGTGTGTGTGTGTGTGTGTGTGTGTGTGTGGAGGTGGGAAGCTGGTCACAAACTTTTCTCAAAATGGATGCTTTGTGCATGTTAAAGTTTTATAGTAGTCTGATTGGGATCTCTCAATGTTAGCCAAATAAGGAGAAACTATTGGCAATCCAGAGATAATGTTCCTTTGCCTTTAACAGGCCAAAAGCAACACAACCGCGTAGAGTTCTGCATAAAAAAGAACAATTTTTAGTCATGGTAATAGGTGACAAGACAGACTCTTTCCATTTTCTTAGTGGACAACTCCGGAGTTACTAGAAAACGACTTTACAGTAAAGCTTCCTCCTTACATTGAAAAGACTTGTACAGTGTCTCAAAGTTGCCTTGGTTGTATGGATTGTAGCTTTATTTAGATTAATACTGTAACAGAAACTTGTTGGGGAGGTTGAAAGTTAAGACTTTATATTTTATGTATATTACCTTGCTGCCTTTTTCAGAGAGGTGTGTGGTGGCATTTTTCCTTTTACTTCCTGTTCAATGAATGACCATTGCTTTAAGTTTAATTGAATTCTAATATCAAACTTGGCTTATTGCCTTTGTTTACAAAGTTGACTGGATGAACTGAAGTGACTGACAAATTACAGGACAAATCTGGAATTCAGAATGTGGCACCCCGTAAAAATATACCAAGATTTTTAAATTCTTCTCTATTTCATTAATTCAGAGTCTGTAATATATATTTGGCTGAAGTTTATTTTAAGGCATAGCATAATTCTAAATTCTAAAAACATGGTGTTGAGAGTGAAAATAAGTTTGGCGTTAAGAATAATAACGTAATTATATGCAATGAATCTTTTCACATTTCTTTCAAGTGTGATTTACACATTTTAATATGGAATTGATTCTGAAAGACAGTTATTGTATGCCTGAGGTCAGGATACAGTTGGATAATGGTTTACATCAATATGTTTCATTAAAATTGTCAAATAGAAATGTAAAGTTATTACTGTTGTGGAGGAATCCAATTTGTGAAGTAAATTTTCTAATATTATTGGCTTAGGTAGGCAGAGAAAAACATGTAACAGATTTCTCAAAGTTTTTATTTTATTTTATTTCCTCTCAATTTGGACATGGTGCAAGAATTATCAGACTTATCAGTGTCTTCCCTAATAACTGACTTCAGTGGTTAGTTTGGCATTATGTAGGTTTAGTCTTTATTGGGTATTTTGTTTTAGCTGACAAGCGGTTAAGCAGAAGTTTCCAAGTTTATACATAATCATTTGCATAACATTTTTTTGTTAATTTATCTGCACATTACATAAATCAGTGAAGCCAAGGTCTTTAAAATATCAAGCATTAAAATATTTATTACCTTTTCTTCACTCTCATTTCTCCTTTATTAACTCTTCTACCTTTTCCCCCATTGTGATTGTGAGCACAAGGAGTTTGCCTGTGGAATTCAGGATAACAGATTGCAGATAGTGAAAGGTGATAAATAAAACTCATTTAAATAAAAGAATTACAAGAAAATGTTAAGCTTTTAAGGGATCTCTTGATTGCCGCTTGTTTTAAATACTTAAATTATAAAACCTAAAGTTGACCCACTGATTTGTTTAATAGTCCTTGAATAGTTGTGTTTTTTTTTATTTAGCTTCTAGAAAGATCATAGAATACTTAAAATGTTTTTACTAGATTAATTATTGGTTAATGTTTTGGAATATTCATTTACTTTTCTTGTTCTGATCAAGTGTCCTAAATTTCACTATTAGGAGAAAAGTTTTAGGGATATCACAACACGCAAATATACTTCTTAGTGTAATATTTTGCCTCCATTTTTTGATATAAGCAGATTATATTTAAAAGTTTCTTAATTGGTTAAATGTGCTCTCATTAAAAGTTACAAAAGATAATCAGTTTTTCGCTCTTCTTTTTGTATAGAAATGTGCCATGCAGCCCAGGCCAGTGTGGCTTAGTTGGTTGGAGCTTGCTCCCCTGCCGCGTAAGGTCATGGGTTCAATCCCTGTTAGGCACATACCTGGGTTCCCAGGTCCATCCCTAGAAATACGGGAGGCAACTGATCCATGTATCTCTCTAACATAGATGTGTCTCTCTCTTTCTCTCCCTCTCTCCCCCCTTCATCCTCCTCTAAAATCAATTTTAAAAAGAAAGAAATATGTCATGCCTATAAGGGGAAAAAAAGCGGTGTTTCTTGTCAAATTTGCTATCTTGGTCTCTAGAATAGCCCGCTCCCCCATAGCTAGAAAACTTATGGAACTAATGATATAAACATATGATTTTCTAGAACTGAGGTCTAGAGTATATTTTCATTTCTACAGTGAGCGATAATCAGCTCTAATTTTATAGCTACCTGGTAGTTTTACACTTATGTGATTTATACTTCAGTTTACTTTATAAAGATTTTAGGAGAGAAATATTAGAGTTTTCTATAGAATATTTTATTGCCAATTCTTACTAATATTGGTGTGCATAAAAGGCAGGACTGCGATTTCTTCCAGTAGTTTTTAGTATAGCCTTTTGTTTTTTTACCTTAAAATCTTATCTACTTGCTCTGTGCCAGCGGCTTCTAAGTCAGTTTCCATTTCTCATATTTCTTCAGTGCTCCAATCCCTCATTTCCATTTTTCTACTGATGATGAAGTATTGATTTATTATTCAATATATTGTGATTTTATATTTAAAAATATATCTAGGTTGTAATATAGTAAAATAGAGGTCCATCCGTTTGCCATAGAATGGCGAGTACTGTACTTTATTTACATTTACCTTAGTGATTTCTTCAAAGGATCTTATTCAAATATGGATTTTTACCATTGTAATTTAGTTTTATAATCCACTTTTATCACTTCAACCTGAAATTAAACTTTTCTTTCTTCACCAAGTTTGCTCTTCTCATTGATGCCAGTTTCTGTTAATAATGTCATTAAATCACTATGTGATTAAAAGAATGTGCCGTTTTAATTATTTTCTCTACATAATATTCTTGTTAGGAAGCTTTAGACATCTAGATCAATTTTTTTAAACATTTTAATTATTGTTTCCTCATTTCCTTGTCTTCATATATTTAATCGGTCTTCTTCACACTTGCCTTTGCATCAATTATTTTCCTTGCCATTCTCACTATCAACCTAGTTTATGCCTTTATTATTTTTATCCCTAGAGTATAGTAATAGCTAATTGCTTTCCCCATATCTTCTCTCCCTGGTCCAATCCAGTATTCATATTGCTATCTGACTAATCTTTTAACGATACTACTTTGTGTCATTCCTTAAATTCAGATTTAAATTCTTTAACTTATACCTGATATATTTCCATTGTGTTATAATTTTTACTCTTTACTTTTTTATTTCCATTCATGTGGTCATATTTTTCTGCCACTAGAATATCCTTTCTATCCTTCTTTGCCTTTCAAAATCCTATTCATTCTTGAAAGTTCAACCCACTTGCCAGCCAGAAGGGATCTTACTGAATAGTGTTTGTAAGTTTGTCTTTTCTGGATGACTGTAAGGACCCAGTCTCCACATTTTGTATTTCCAGAGGCTGGCACATAGTAGGTGCTCACTAAAAATTTATTGAATTGTATTTTTTGCCTCATATAGTAGATACGAAGTTAATTTGTATGTCATGAGGTAAATCTTTAAAACCTTCACATCCAGAGTAGAGTATTGTTCTTGTATTTTTACTTAGTAGAACTTGTATTTTTATAAAGAAATGAATAACTTTGTGTAGATCTTTTGTACATATTTTTTTATTATCTTGTGATTTTTAACATTTCTTAATATTAACCTTCTTCCTATTAAAAAATCCTAAACCTGTTTAAATCTTGTTTAAGTGATAGAAAAATTTCAGTTGAGTCATTAATTAATTTGCTACCTTCTTTATAAGGATCTGAACTAGGTCCTATAGAGGAATACAAAGTAGAAATAGATCCATCCATGTTCTATGTGATTATAATTTTAAAATTCTAAAGTTATACTTTTCAATACAGACTTGCAATATGTTTAGTATTAAATACTTTTGCCCTTAAACAAATTTTATTTACTTCTAAAGAAGCCATTTGAAGCTTCTTTGTAAAAATATGTGACTCCCGTCTTGTCAGTTAAAAGGAATACTTTTGTTGCAGTCTTTTCTTAAGTGTTTAATCTTCTCAGCCAATCCGTTTTCACTGGACTGTAATCTGAAATGTAACTCTCTTTTTAAAAGTATTCTAATAGGGCTACTTAAAGTGTTTTCCAACCAGAAGGAAAAGAGACTGGAAGCAGCTGATACTGAGTTTCTTGTTAGGCAATCGTGTAATTGGTATATATGAGACATCTATTTAAAACTGAATATAGAGTTTATAGTTGTCCCCCCCCCCTTTTTTTTTTTCTTTTTGGTGGGAGATAGTAAGATCTTAGAATAATCTGTTGGATCACTCATAAATAATGTTGAAATATGGGATTAAAAGAATATGCAGTTTAAATTATTTTCTCTACATAATATTCTCTTTAGGAAGCTATAACACTTTAAGCTGATGACTCTTAAAATTTTTATTGAAATCATCCTAAATCCATTTTTTAAAAACCGTATCTAAACAAACAAACAAAACTCCTAACCCCATACAGGCCCCTCACTTCCTGCAAATAAATGGACAACCCTAGCCATATATGGGTTGTGTTGGTAGGGCATCAGTGCCCACACTGTTGCTGTTATAATGCCTTCTCTACAGTTACTGCCTTTGTGCTTCCTGGCAGCAGTTTTGTGGTCTGATTTTGAAGTGTCACAACCAAGACCATCTTTCATGTGCTGCAGCTACAGTGTGATTGCAAGCTGTGACTGAGCATTCTAGTGTAGCCAAGTAGAAGCACTAGAAGGAATAGAGAAACTTTTTCATTATCCATTTGTTACCATATTTTACAAAACACTGTTCACATGAGAAATGTACCTGTACTTAAAAAAAAACACACAAAAAAACTAGCTAGATGATTTTTAATATATAATTATTTTGGGAGGGGATGTACAACATTGTTTTGTTACTGCTGTAACATGTTACTTATTGGCACTTCCCAAAGTTGCTGTTTTCATTGCATCTCTGCCTGCAAAAAAATTGCCATTTTACCCCACTTTTATTTTTTTCAATATATTTCTTTTATTGATTTCAGAGAGGAAGGGAGAGGGAGAGAGAGATAGACACATCAATGATGAGAGAGAATTATTGATTGGCTGCCTCCTGCACGACCCCCACTGGGGATAGAGCCAGCAACCCAGGCATGTGCCCTTGGCCGGAATCGAACCTGGGACCCTTCAGTCTGCAGGCCGACGCTCTATCCACTGAACCAAACCGACTAGGGCTTTACCCCACTTTTCTTTTGAAAGTTCAACAGTTATGTTGAAAAGATGGAGTATTGGGATTTTGATAAAAATCTTTGAAAGATCGAAAATCTCCAACAGTCATTTTGTGTTTATTCTAAGATGGGGTTAAATATGTAATAGCATGATGTATCAGTCTTTTATTGAGAAGTGGAATTGGCTGGTGAACATTTGCTGAAGATTTGTTATATGTGAAACACTATGGTAGGTACATTTGCAACCAATTTTTCATTCAATTCTCAGAACATCCCTTTTTTCTTGATGAAAGTTACTAAGATAATAAATGGCAGAGCTGGGTTCTAAAAGCCCAAACTTAACACTATGTTAGATGTCTTCTTTTAAGTCTGAAGAAGAAAGTTCATATTGTTAAATCTTCCAGTCATTATGGTTGATGATTAGTAGTTGGAGGTTTCCCCCATTAATCAGCAGAGAATGAAATGAAATACATAGTATATATAATTTTTTCTTCATCTACTTTTGTTTTATCTAGCCAACACTTACAAGAACTTTCTATGGTAATTGAAATGCAGTAGTAAGTACTATCAGAATCTGTCCTAAATTTTAAGGACTGCCAATATTGTGTTTAACTAGACGTTATATGCAGAATATTTGATCAAGTGCTTTGGGAAGTTTCAGAGGAAGTTACAATAGCAACAAAGTTTAATCTTTAAACATCTTCATTTTCCTTTATGGTAATAATAATTTATATTATTGCTTTAGGCATTTTATACATTCATTTACAGTAAATGCCTTATACATACATTCTTAAGTCTTAATGAAAAGAGATAAATTTTAGGTAAAGCCGTATACACTACCTGCTTTCGTTAGTATATCTTATCTCCTGACAAAAGAGTTAATTCTTTCAAGTAGGGGCTTTGATTCTTTTTTTTTTTTTTAATTCCTTTGGTAATTGCATTTTTTAGCAGGTGCAAAGTAAGTGTTGATTTAAAAAATTTGAACACAAAGTAGACTAATCTTGTGAAGAACTAAGTTCATAGAAAACAAAATGATAACAGTTTGTGTGGGTAAATATAAGTGCTAACAAACATTGAAAATGTTCTAATAAAAAATTGTATACCACCGAAACCGGTTTGGCTCAGTGGATGGAGCGTCGGCCTGCGGACTGAAGGGTCCCGGGTTCGATTCCGGTCAGGGGCATGTACCTTGGTTGCGGGCACATCCCCAGTAGAGGGTGTGCAGGAGGCAGCTGATCGATGTTTCTCTCTCATCGATGTTTCTAGCTCTCTATCCCTCTCCCTTCCTCTCTGTAAAAAATCAATAAAATATATTTTTAAAAAATTGTATACCAAAAACTTAATTTTATAATACTTATATAAATTTGGCAGGATTTTAGATTTATTTTTGAAATGGAATATATTCCTGATTACCAGTACAAGTAGAATTTTGCTCAGTTTATGTAACATTTTAAAAATTAATTTCTTTAAACAAATTATTGGGTGTTTGTTTATAAAAGGAATCCCTAGTATACTGGCGTTAGAAACTAATTTATGTTTTCTAACAATTTTAATCACACTTTTTTTTTCTTCTAAATAACATTTTCACTATGGATCCCTGTATGCCAGTATTTTCTTGACCTTATTAGTATTTTGGTTGTTTATCTTTTCAGTGTTGTGCTGGGTAACCATAAAAAGACAAATTTGAGCTCTGTGCTACTGTCCTAAGTGTGCTTGCTCGACTTGAATGTTCTTTCATGGGTGGAGACATTCCACATTGTCATGTGTCATATAGGCATTTCTGAAATGACATTCGGTAGAAACCATGGAAAGAAATTAAGGCATTCCTCAGCTGTCATCTTTTTAGTAATCTATTTAAATGCATTATGTGCATTGAGTGAGAAATTCTGCAGGGAGAGCTTCACTGAATAAAAAGCATTACTTTAACTAGATTATTAACTCATATTTGAGGTGAAATTACTTTTTTTGTTTGTTTAACATGTTCCTTAACAAAAAATCATACGGCTGTAGAAAGTTGTGTCATTTTCTTGAATACCTGAAAAGGGCAAAGGAGAAATTTTATGAGATGTGAACTGATATATACCCTCTTAGAAATTAAGTATGTAGGAAAGTGTATTTTCCTGGATTAACTGTTAAAACATATACACACCAATTATCTTTATTTTTGTATTAAACATACTGAAGTATATATATTTTATTTGCCTTCAAAATTATTTTAGACGACTATAAACTTATTTCAATATTTATACTTTTGCTTGGAACATTTCTGGAAGCTTTCTATTAGAGCTTTAGCTCCAGAACATTCTTTTGAATATTTTCAGTGTTTAGGGTTTGTGTGTGTGTGTGTGTGTGTGTGTGTGTGTGTGTGTGTGTGTGTGTTTTAATTTTGAAAATGATAAGTCATTTGGAGACAAGTATGGTGGATAGGTAGATCATGGGTAATCATGGTTTAATAAAGGATATCAGTGATTAGGTGTTATTGTCTAATATTGGAGCATGATCATAAAAAAGCCATCTTGAATTTTAGTCAACTCTTTTTATGTTGTTTGGGCTTGAGTTTGCTTCAGAGTTTCTTCATGTTAACCAAGTGTTTTCTAGATTTTACATGAAATAACTCAAGATTATAGCTTGTGATTTGAACATGATCTTTTTTTGTGGATGTTGTATTTCCCACAAAAGAATGTAATGCTGCTTTTGCCAGATCATAAGACTGTATTTTATTAAGAGCTATTGTTTTCCCTAATTTGTACAGTTTTTCTTAAAAAGATTAAAACATGACTTTTTCAGCAATTTCTATATCCTTTCCAAGACATGGAATAATCTGCATAAATACTTTGCCTCATATTCAAGGTTTTTTTCTTTGAAAATAGCTACTGCTATTTAACTCTTCCAACCATAATTTTTTTACAGTAAAATGTCTTTAAATTTCTGATCTTCTCAGTGTTTTTATTTATCTTACTAGAGGTCCAGTGCACAAAATTCGTGCACTGGGGGTGGGTGGGGAGGGTGTTCCCTAAGCCTGGCCTGCGCCCTCTCACAGTCTGGGACCACCCAGCCTGGGCTCCACCATTGATCCCTGCTCACAGGGAGGCCCTGCCCACGCTGCCGGAGCTCTGGTATCAATCGCAGAGCAGAGGGAGGCCCTTCCTACCCAGCCTGGGCTCCGCCACTGATCCCTGCCCACCCTGCTGGGGCTTTGGGATCATTAGCAGAGCAGAGGGAGGCCCCTGCCCACTCTGCGGAGGCTCTGTGATGGAGGCCCTGCCCACCCTGCCAGGGCTCTGTGATCAATGCTGCGCAGAGGGAGGCCCTGCCCACCCAGCTGGGGCTCTGTGATGGGTCCTCCCAGCTGTGGCAGCTTGCCTCGGCTCTCGCAGCTGCAGCTTTGTCGGGTAGGACGTCCAGAAGATATCCAGTCTATCCTGTCTAATTAGCATATTACCCTTTTATTAGTATAGATAGTATAGATGTTGTACATGAAAGTGCCTTAAGTACTTCTTAAGCCTTTAATGCCTTCTACCTTTTTGTCTTTTCCCATCTTCATTTTATTTTCAAACATGACTTATTTTCACATTTGTTTATTGTTCTATATGTATTTTAGCTAAAAAAAATTAAGAAAAATATTTAAAGCATCAAAGAGAAATATAAAAAAAGAAATTAAATGCTATCCAAATTTTCAGGCCTGGAGGTAGCCCCATTTAAAACTTTGGTAAATTCATTTTATCCATCTCTATCTAACATAGTTTTCTATAATTGTACTTAATTTTCTAGTTTATAACCTGCTTTTTATATTACGAAATTCGTGCCCAGGGTGAGGGGGTCCCTCAGCCCGGACTGCACCCTCTCCAATCTGGGACCCCTCGGGGGATGTCCGACTGGGAGGGATGGGGCCTAAACCGGCAGTCGGACATCCCTCTCACAATCTAGGACCGCTGGCTCCTAACCACTTGCCTGCCTACAGGCTTGGTTGCCGCCTAACCGCTCCCCTGCCAGCCTGATGGCCACCAACTGCCCTCCCCTGCCGGCCTCATGGCCCCCAACTGCCCTCCCCTGCCGGCCTCATGGCCCCCAACTGCCCTCCCCTGCCGGCCTCATGGCCCCCAACTGCCCTCCCCTGCTGGCCTTATGGCTCCCAACTGCCCTCCCCTACTGGCCTCATGGCCCCTAATTGCCCTCCCCTGCTGGCCTGATTGCCCCTAACTGCCTCTGCCTTTGCCCCCACCACTGTGGCTTTGTCCGGAAGGAAGTTGGACGGTAGGAAGATGTCCGGTCTCCCGGTCTAAGTAGCATATTACCCTTTTATTAGTATAGATTTTTAGAAATATCTCTCTGTTCTCTGTGTATATGTGTGTGAGTATACATATACATCCCAAAGTTGTCTGATGATAAATATTTAATATATTTCCAATTTCTTTTTACTGGTGGATATTATACTATTCGTACATCAGTGATTTTCAGCTGATGTGCCACAATAATTTTAAAAACATGCATTACCTGACAGTTTAGTCAGGGGCAAATAAAAAAGAAAATGACAACAGCCAACACAATAGTACCCATCCAGTGTGAATAAATCAAAATTACACCTATGTTTTTTTGTCAGATTGGTAAAAAATACATTTTCTGGTGTGACATAGAATTTCAGTAGTTTAAATGTGCCATAAGATGAAAAAAGTTGAAAATCACTGATGTACATCTTTGCTCACTCATGACACTGTATTGCTAGGATTACTTTTTAGAAATTTTACATGTTTTGCTTAAAATAATATGCTGCTTTAATGTTTGCTTATCCAAAATACATTTTCAGTAAAGTTTCTAGTATATCTATCTAGTGTAGAAGACTAACCTTGAAAATACTCCTGCTGACACATATCTGTTACATTCATAATGTGATATTATCATTCTTCTCTAAGTCACCATAGATATTCATAATGTGATGATGTCATCTTTCTTCTCTAAGTCACCCGTAGGAAAATCTGTTTTACTTTGTTAGTGCATATATATTAATAAAATTAGTGTTGTATAAGTTTTGAATATATTAAACAGTGTATTTGCATATTACAGATACATGATGCTGTTATTTATTTAAATTAGTTATTAACTCATTCATGCAACAAATAGGTAAATCATTATTTACAGAATTCCTGGCACTATACTAATCTCTAAAAGCACCAATCCCTGCCTGCATGTGGTATACAATCTAGTGGAAATGGCAGTGTGAACAAATAATTACAATTTTAGTAAATGTTAGAATATGGTGAGATGAAATTTTTTATTAGGAGGATTTAACCTAGAATGTCAGGAAAGTCATTCCTGAGAAAGTTATGTTTAAGTTAAGTTATAGGTAATTTAACAAATTAAGCCTGCTCCCTCCTTGTTTGTCCTCTGAATGCCTCTTTCTTTTTTTCTTTTTTCTTTTTTTTTTATCTATTTCTTTCTTCAAGAAGAATGTTTCAAGTTTGTTACATGTATATTTTTCCTTTTCCATATCATTCATTCTTATAGTTTCAACTGTTTTCTTTTTATGTCACCTGTTCTTTTTATATAATCTACCTCTTATTTTTGACATCATAATTCATTCTTCCTTTTAATGAACTAAAATCGCAGGGTCATCTTCTATTTTTTCCTTTACTTCCTACATACGTCAGTAACTCCTATTAATGCACAGCTGCAAAAGAAATACTCCCAAATTCATACTAGTTTTTAGATATTCATTTTTTAAATTGAATTTATTGGGGTGACATTGGTTAATAACATTATATAGGTTTCTGGTGTATAATTCTGTAATACATCATCTGCATATTGTATTGTGTGGTCACCACCCCAAGATACTAATTTAACAGAATTAAAGGCCTACTCTGTGCCATACACTATTAAGTGCTGGGGGGATATGTTTTAAAGCAAAACAGATAACAACACTACCTACATGGAGTTTACAGTAAAATGAAATTACTTAGCCATCAGGGAAGTGCAAATCAAAACCATAATGAGTTACCACTCTACAACCACTATAATGGCTGTAATAAGAACAACAGTTAATACCAATTATTGACTAGGGTATGGGGAAATTAAATCTTCCTACAATGTTAGTAGTAATTAATGTAAAATGGTGCATCCACTTTCTAAACAGTCTGACAGTTCCTCAAAAGGTTAATAGCCTAGCAGTTCTACTCCTAGGTGAGTAGAAAATACATCTATGAGAATTGAAAACATGTCTACACGAAAACATGTACATTAATGTAATAATGTTTATAGAAGCATTGTTCATAATAGGCAGAAAGTACAAACAACACAATTGTCTATCAGCTGATGAATGGATAAATAAAATGTGGTATGTATTGTCACTGGAATCCTATCTAATAAAAGTAATATGCAAATTAACCATCACTCCACAAGCCATGCCCACCAGCCAATCAGGAGCGTGTATGCAAATTAACTCAACCAAGATGGCTGCAGCTGAGCGAGCAGGAGGCTTGGGTTTCCCGGCAGTGGAGGAAGCCAAGCTTTCCGCACACCCTGGCCAGCCCAGGCCTCCACTCAAGGCTACAAAGTTTCAATTATAGACGATAAATAAATCCCAACAAAAATGGCGGCAGCCACAAAGCTGGAGAGAGCAGGAGGCTTGAGTTGTCCCCAGCGATGGAGGAAGCCAAGCTTCCGCAGCCCTGGCCTGCCTTGGCTACAAAGTTTCAATTATAGAAGATAAATAAATCCCAGATCCCAGGGCCTCACCGGGGGGCGTGGCCGGCCTGCAAACCACCACAGGCCCCTCACCCAGGCTGCCCCATGCCCCAAGGGAATCCCCACCCAGATCTGGGACACCCTTCAGGGCAAACCAGCTGGCCCCCACCCATGCACCAGGCCTCTATCCTATCTAATAAAAGAGTAATATGCACGTGCGCCCCTGGATCCGGGTGAGGCTGGGTCCTGGGTCCGGGTGAGGCCACGCCCCTGGGTCCAGGAGAGGCCACGTGCCCCTGGGCCCAGGTAAGGCCACGCGCCCTGGGTCCGGGTATAGCTGAATCCCGGATCCGGGTGAGGCCGTGCGCCCCTGGATCCTGGTGAGGCTGGGTCCCGGGTCCGGGCGAGGCTGCGCGCCCCTGGGTCCGGGTGAAGCTGGATCCCAGGTCCGGGTGAGGCCGTGCGCCCCTGGATCGGGTGAGGCTGGGTCCCAGGTCTGGGTGAGGCCGCGCCCCTGGGTCCAGGTGAGGCCACGCGCCCCTGGATCCGGGTGAGGCCATGTGCCCCTGGGTCCGGGTGAGGCTGGATCCCAGGACCGGGTGAGGCCGCGCGCCCCTGAGTCCGGGTGAAGCCGTGCCCCTGGGTCCGGGCGAGACCAAACCAGAGGGAGTCGGACCTGCATTACCACCATAGGTCCACCACCCAGAGCTGAAAAGTCAGTGCCGACATGTACACATAAGGAACTGGTGGATACTGAAAATGGGTCTCAAAAGAACTGTTGGTCCAGAAAGAAACTCACTACAGACTGATTCATTTGCCTGTCAGCATAACTATTATTGCTCGTCTCACATTCAGTTCTTATAAGTATAGTTCTAGTAACACATGATCTCACTCATCCAGGGGAAATGATGAACAACATAGACTGATGAACAAGAACACACCCAGAAACAAGGAGGCATCGATCGGACTGTCGGGCCTCAGAGGGAGGGTAGGGGAGAGTGGGGGTAGCAGGGAGAGATCAACCAAAGGACTTGTGTGCATGCATACGAGCCTAACCAATGGTTAAGGACAACAGGGGGGTGGGGTGGGGGATGGGAATGGGGGGATGAGGACAAATATGTGACACCTTAATCAATAAAGAAATTTTTTTTATATGCAAATTGACCATCACTCCAACACAAGCTGGCTGCCCCCATGTGGTCAAAGATGGCTGCCCCCATGCGGACACGAGATGGCTGCCACAGATGGCCAGCAGGGGAGGGCAGTTGGGAGGGATCAGGCCAGCAGGGGAGGGCAGTTGGGAGGGATCAGGCCAGCAGGGGAGGGCAGTTGGGAGGGATCAGGCCAGCAGGGGAGGGCAGTTGGGTGGGACCAGGCCTGCAAGGGAGGGCAGTTGGGGGTGACCAGGCCGGCAGAGGAGGGAAGTTGGGGGCGACTGGGCCTTCAGGGAAGGGCAGTTGGGGGCGACTGGGCCTTCAGGGAAGGGCAGTTGGGGGGGACCCAGACCTGCAGGGGAGGGCAGTTGGGGGGTACCAGGCCTGCAGGGGAGGGCAGTTAGGAGTGACCAGGCCTGCAGGGGAAGGCAGTTAGGGGCAAACAGGCTCTCAGGGGAGCAGTTAGGCATCAATCAGGCTGTCAGGGGAGAGGTTAGTGGGTGATCAGGCTGGCAGGCAGGAGCAGTTAGGGGCAATCAGGAAGGCAGGCAGGCTAGCAGTTGGGAGCCAGCAGTCCTGGATTGTGAGAGGGATGTCCGACTGCCCGTTTATTAGGCCCGATCCCAATAAGATCGGGCTTAAACGGGCAGTCAGACATCCCTCGAGGGGTCCCATATTGGAGAGGGTGCAGGCTGGGGTGAGGGACACCCCCCTCCCCCATGCATGAATTTCGTGTACCGGGCCTCTAGTCAGTGTAATATTATTGGGCAATAAAAAGAAACAAAGTACTGCCCTAGCAGGGTTGCTCAATATGTTGGAGCATCATCCTGTACACCAAAAGGTTGGGGGTTCAATTCCCAGTCAGGGTACATACCTAGGTTGTGGGTTAGATCCCCAGCTGGGTGTGTATGGGAAGCAACCGTTAGATGGTTTTCTCTCTCTCTGTCTCTCCTTCTCCCACCCTCTAAAATCAATAAACATATCCTCCCGTGAGGATTAACCTTTTGTACTTGGATGTCGAGTGTGACTCGACACGGTTAGCATTAGAATAAAGGAATCGAGAAAAAAGTAAGCGAGTGCAAAGGTTTAAAAAGAAAGAGAGAGAGAGAAAGAGAGAGAGAGAGAGGAAGGAGAGGAAGGAAGGAAAGGAAGGAAAGAAAGGAAAAGAAAGAAAGAACTAACACTTGCTACACCATAGATGAATCTTGAAGACAGGCTAACTGAAGGAGACCGGTAACAAAAGACCACATATTGTACGATTCCAATTTATATGAAATGTTCAGAATAGGCAATTCTATAGAGACAGAAGATAGATTAATGGTTGCCAAAGGGTGAAGGTGTTGAGGGGAAGTGGAGCGTGACTGCTAATAAGTTTAACATTCCTTTTAAGGGTGATAAAAATGTTCTTAAATTGGTTGTAGTGATTTTGTAGTGATTGTACATCTCTGACTATACTAAAACTCTTTTAATTATATACTTGAACTTAGTTATTATATGACGTGTGAATTATATGTCAATAAGCTATTATATTTTTTTAAAGAATGAAATTACTTATGTTTTGATCAGTGTTCACCACTAAAAATTGAGGCACTGGCAAAGGCTGTAATTATATTCTGCCCGTCCCCCAACCCCAGCATAGGCTTGGTATTCTTCATTGTAGTATGATGGCAAAGAAGACATTATTCCTGCCCTAACACAGCTTGCAGTGCACTAGGGGATATAGATAGATACGTTTTTGTCAGTTATGTGTAATGTTATTTAATGGTAGTAGTGGAGTTGGAAAATAGTAGATGAACTCAAGAGATATTTACAAAATAAAATTGGTAGGAATTATCAATGGATTGGCCTGAGGGAATAAGAGTCAAAGGTGTGCGTACACTTGATTTCAGGTTTGGAAAACTAGGTGAATGTGGATAACTTTTCACAGCATGCATTCATTTAGTAAATACTTGGTGTGCTTACTCTATAGGTCAGGAGCAGAGTATATTTAAATGATATTGGGGATACAGACAGTAAACAAGAAATGACAAGTGTAAAATAAAATGTATGCTAAAGGATAGATAGAAGATGTTGAGCTAGCATGGAGAAGGGTGGCCTAACTCTAAACAATGTATTAAAATCTTGTTTGGAGGTGTGTTTTATTTGTTTGTTGTATCTTGTCTTGGACTTAGCCCGTTTTCTTAGTCTTTTATTGTTATCTGGAAGTGTGACTACGAAATGGAAAACAATTTATGAGGCTACAGGAAAACCACAGGATAAAAGATGGTTAGATTGTTTTAGAGTTTGGTGAAATAAAAATTCTTGCAAAATTGTGTGTTTGTTTTTCTATACCTTTCAGTTTAGAAAAATTAAGAACTCCTAAGTACGGCCAAATCTACTTTTATGATATTGTGGGGGAAAGCAGAGTATATGTTTTTTAGAGGTATGGGAGGATTAGAGCATAGACCTGATGTAGAGGAATAAAGGGAGGGGTAATAACAACAATCTAAATAACTTTTATTGCCTGGAATAATGCACTGTGAAAATAAGGTCATAGGTTAAAATAAGAGGTGAGAGTACGTTTTTGCTAAGAATTGAACGGATAAAGAATTTATTCAGCCGAAACCGGTTTGGCTCAGTGGATAGAGCGTCGGCCTGCGGACTCAAAGGTCCCGGGTTCGATTCCGGTCAAGGGCATGTGCCTTGGTTGCGGGTACATCCCCAGTAGGGGGTGTGCAAGAGGCAGCTGATCGATGTATCTCTCTCATCGATGTTTCTAACTCTCTATCCCTCTCTCTTCCTCTCTGTAAAAAATCAATAAAATATATATATAAAAAAAAAGAATTTGTTCAACAATCTCTAACTTCTCTTGGTATCTAAACTTACCAAATGGTGTTTTCAGGGAAAATAAAATATTAGTTATAATTAAGAAACTTCTACCTTGATATATATTTTTACTTTTACCTAATATATTTTAGTATTACTTTGCTTAAAATATTACTAGCATTGCTTTGAGTTTTTATGACTTGATTGAAAATTTAAAACTATTTAAAGTTGTACAATTAATGAGAAAAGTAGCAGTTGTACAAAAAAGTTGTGTGGATCATTTTGACTTTGAACAAGTATAATTAGACTTATTTCAGCTTATGAAACAATAAATGCTTATTATATATTAAACTTTAACTCAAAATTAACATGGTATCTTTTTCTCTTTTCAACCTCCCCTGCCATTTATAGTCAATCTTGGGGTGGAGGTGGGGATAAGGTGTTTGCTTGTTTTATGTGTGAAATGAATTGATAGTATATAAATTGTTCTTCTTCAAAAACCACTTAACTGTCAAAAAGTTAGTTGCAGGACAAGATTCCATTTGGAGGCAAAAATTGTTTATATAGGGGGAAAAAATCTGGGGAAATTACCCCAACTTTTAAGTGCTTATCTCCTGGAGGGAAATATAGCAAATTTTGAATTATGCCATCTTTGAATCTCTTAACAACAGCAGGAAAAAAAGATGTATATGAATCTGAAAAGGAGAATAATGCCTAACTGGCTACTTCCATTAATGTATTAAATGTAGATACAGTAACATAATTAATGAATTTTCGTCTTTGGCCACTCAATGAAGCTAGTATTGATGGTTAAGTATTTCTGTATTATGACTGCCTTTTCTCTCACCCTTTTATATCATAAGGAAAGACTGATTGGCAATGTGTGGAGAAACTAGAATTCTCATACACTGCTAGTATAAGAAGCATTTGAAATTTGAAATGTATTCAAGTATATAAAAATTTGTTACTGAGTTGGACATACATAATACCAAAGGAAACATTTACTCTGGATTAATGTACATTTTAAAGCCAAAATTTCACAAGAATCTGCTGAGGCTACTTGTTAAACTGATTGACTATATAAAAGTTAGAATTTATATTTATAGATGGTAAATATTCTTTTATACTGATTAGTTGGTGATTGAACTGTCACTGTTCATGAATTTAACAAATAATTGTTGGGTGCCTTGTGTGTGCCAGGCTACTTGCTAGGAGCTAGGGAATACAGAGATTAGCAAAAGAAGACAAGACTGCTCTCATTAATTAAACGATTAATGTAAGTTGTGTTAAGTACTTTGAAGGAAAATGGTAAAATACTCCACAGCATGGGGCAAAAATAGGTTTACGGTTGTGAGTATGCAAAACACAGTTTATTCTTGTACTACAGGCCCGGTGCACAAAATTTGTGCACTGGGGGGGGGGGGGGGAGGTCCCTCAGCCTGGCCTGCACCGTCTTGCAGTCTGGGAGCCCTCATTCCTTACCGCCCGCCTGCTCGCTGCTCCTTAGTGCTGCTACGGAGGTGGGAGAGGCTCCCGTCACTGCTGCTATGCTTGCCAGCTGTGAGCCCGGCTTCTGGCTGAGCGGCGCTCCCCCTGTGGGATCGCACTGACCACCAGGGGGCAGCTCCTGCGTTGAGCATCTGCCCCCTGGTGGGCAGTGCGCATCATAGCGACCAATCGTTCTGGTTGTTCCGCCATTACGGTTGCTTAGGCTTTTATTATATAGACTAGAGGCCCAGTATACGAAATTTGTGTATTGCAGGGGTCCCTCAGCCCAGCCTGTGCCCTCGGGGGAAGTCTGACTGCCGAGGATCGGGCCTAAACCGATAGTCGGACATCCCTCTAGCAATCTGGGATGCTGCATGCATCAGTGACCATACTTTTCATACAGGTGAAAGGCATCTTGCTGTTGTATGGGCATCTACATTTTCTTGCCCTGATTATAAAAAGTAGTGCATAGCATGATTCTTCTGAGGCAGTAGTACCATTTTTCCTATCTTGTGGGTGGAAAAACGAAGCAGAAAGAAGTTAAGGAATTGGCTTTGTCACACAGTTAAAAGTGTCAGAACCAGGGCTGACCACAAAATGTGCAAGCCAGATTCCATGCATGTCATCACTACATCATCCTGTTTTTTGTTTTTTGTTTTCAGTATTAGAGTAGCCTTGCCAGGTTTAATTTTTAAATCTAAGAGACTGTTCCCAATATATAGGGTAGGGTCCCTAGGCCTGGCCGGAGATCAGAGCCAATCTGTGGGGCAATAGGGGGGCCCCCACTGGCACCTGCCTTGACTGCCGGCCTGGCGCTGCCCACTGGCCGGCCCTGCTCCGCAATCGCTGCTGCTGGTCACCTCTTTCTTGGGGAGCAGATGCTCAACACAGGAGCTGCCCCTCCTGCATTGAGCGTCTGCCCTCTGGTAGTCAGTGCGTATCATAGTGACCGGTCATTCTGCAGTTAAGTCAATTTGCATATTAGGGTTTTATTACTTTTCTCCTACCCTGTATATGTCAAATGTATTTCGATAAATAAATAATACAATATTATGAGGGAGCAAAAGGTTTTGAGACTTTGTATGGGATATCTGTAGAAATGATGCTTGAGCTGAGAAATGAAAGATGAATAAGTGTAACTTGGTAAAGAGTTGGTAGAGAGTGGAGAGGTAGATTCTTGGTGGTAGAAAGTGGAGAAATAGTTTCTGGTCAAAGGAAATAATATATAAAAAGTCCTTCATAGGAAGGAGGGAGAGGAGACAAGGTGTCATGGAAAAACTAGAAGTGTGATTGGAGTGCAGTGGGTGAGGGGAAGAATGGTGTGTCAAGAGATTTGGAGAAGTTAGGTAGGTGGCAGATCTAGTAGGACCCAGGAAGCCCTTTAAATCCATTTCATACAAAAAGAGCTCTAGAAAGGCATCTGAGACTTGTAATTGCCTTAATGTAATCAGATTTTTATTTTTAAGAGACAACTGCTGCCTATGGAAAAGATTAGGGTGGGGGTGATGACGCTTAATACCCGTAGACCAGGTCCTGAGGCTATTGCAGTAGTTTAGACTAGAGATCTGTTCTCTTTAGGCTCTTTAGTTGAACACGGGTATTTTACAAAATGTTAAAAGGCATGCTAAAGGGGGTGAGGGTAGGGGATAATTCTTTGGTCAATATGTTTAAGAGATGTTTCATAACAAAAGGTTAAGTCGATTTTGCTAGAATTATTCACACTCTTTAAAATGTGCTGAAAGGTGAATGAGAAATGAGATGAACTCAAGTGATAGAAAAGGAATGGCTTATTTTAGCCTGAAGGAGATTTGGTTTTAAGAAATGGAGGAATAGCCCGGCCGGCGTGGCTCAGTGGTTGAGCGTCGACCTAGGAACCAGGAGGTCATGGGTTCGATTCCCGGTCAAGGGCACATGCCCGGGTTGCAGGTCGATCCCCAGTAGGGGGCGTGCAGGAGGCAGCCGATCCATGGTTCTCTCTCATCATGGATGTTTCTCTCTCTCTCTCTCTCTTCCTCTCCCTTCCTCTCTGAAATCAATAAAAATAATATATATATATATATATATATATATATATATATATATATATATTTGAAAAAGAAAAAAAAAAGAAATGGAGGAATAGACTGTGAAGAAAGGTTGGAAGGGTGGATCCTGGCAAGTCTGGAAACATAGACTTGATTTATAAATTGGTAAAGAATTTGTAACAGTAGAATGAATGAACTAAGGTCTACTGTAAGAGGATTAATTTGATAGGTATGGAAAATAGATTAGGACACAGCAGCTGGGAAGCCATTTCAGTAGTTCATCTCAGATGAAAATATTTTTTTTAGTCTCCCTTTGATTTTATTTGATACTGTAAGTTTCCTGTTTACCAAAAAAGAATTGTTTTTTTGGATCAGTATTTTATAATTTTAATCCCTAGAATTTTGTACTTAAGTTACAAAGTGATTTGTATTAGAAGCTATAAGTTAGTAATTGATTGATAAATTCTTTTCTGCTTTCCCTCAAGTCAGTAATATTAACTTTCTTAGCCATTAACTATGTTCTATGTTTTAATGGAATTGCATATACTTAACACTAAATTGACAAGTTTTTAAATAATTTGAACTCTTAATATTCATCTTTGTACTATGACTAATCCTTGAAATTAGAGGGTTTTAAAAAATATGTTCTAGTAGTATATAATAATTTTTTTCAGAGTGAAATTAATAGTAAAGTAAACCAAAATTTAAGGCATTTTAATTTTATGTAACTTACAATATCATAAAAAAAGTTTAAGAACAAAGTAATTCATGGATATTATATCTTGACATTTCATTTTAATTAGATGTTATAATTATCCCATCCTATTTTGTTTTAGTTGGGTCTTTTAGACTAACTCACATAGTCCCTTTTCTCACCGGATAAACTCCTTTCTTCTTTACTACCACCCTTTTGGTAAATATAATTTGTTCCTCCTCTTTCATTTGTGAAAAGGATATGGCCTTAAAGAGGGGCTATGGTCAGGGCATAGAACTTTTACTTTTAACAGGTTCTTATAGTATCTTCAGAGGGACGTATTTTATTGGAATAATAAATGTAAACACTTTTATAATAGTGTTTATATAATATACACTGTTTTAGGCAGTTATTGTCTCACAACAATATGAAATAAATATTTGTTGTTGTTTTTTTAGTATGTTTTTATTGGTTTAGATAGAGAGGAAGGGAGAGGGGGAGAGAGATAGAGAGAAACATCGATGAGAGAAACATTGGTTGCCTCCCACACACAACCTGTTCAAGGATCAAACCCAAAACCTGGGCGTGTGCCCTGACTGGGAATTGAACCTTTTGGTGCACACGATGACGTTCAACCAACTGAGCCACACCAGTCAGGGCTTTTTATTCTTATTACTTCATTATACAAATGAAGGAATTGAGGTACAGTTGTAACTGCAAGGTCACAACAAAGCTTCTAAATTGTGGAGTTGGGAGTTGAAACTGTTCTCTTAAACACTATGTTTATCCCCTGTGTATTACTTGAATCACCAGATTGTATCTCTATAGAATTCTCAGGAAACCCTGGGGCTAAATTATGGGACTATAAGATAGGCCAGAGCAGAGCTCACAGGTCAGTTATCTTCTAAAGCTGTACCCATGGTGTTCCAAGAAACTTCCTAGATATAGCCAGGATACACCAAGGTTTAGCTTTTGCCACCTAACATGCTCTGCTCTCCCAGGGCTCACTGTTTATGATTGTAGGTCCTTTGGACAAGGAATGGTTATATTTTCAGTCCTTGCTTCTAAATACCTTTACCTAAGAAATGTTAACTGAACATATAATGACTAAAATATAACAGAACTAACAGGTCACAGGTCTTAGGTATTTTATGTCTTCCATTAAGTTCTTTAAAATGTTCCTTTTGTCAGAAGACATTATGTAAAAAGCCTTATAAATTGCTTCTGTTTAATTTTTAAATTTATATATATGGGATCTCATACCTGCTTTTCTGTTAGCTTCTGCTCCTGTATTAAGTAATTTTTTCCATTACTAAAAGCTTGTTTGTTTTTGTTGGATAATCTGATTCCAAGTTTAGAACGTCTACGTTTTATAGGACTGTGGATGACAGGGAGATAAACTAAAAGACTACAAGAAAAGCAGTTCCTAGTTTAAGCAGAAAATTCAAAGACATCTGTTGTTGTGTTTTTCTTTTCTTTCTTTTCTTTCTATTATTAACTGCTCTCTTCCTATTTTGGAATAAAAGTAAAACTAGAGCCTAGTTTAGGTATGGTAGTTATCATAGATACAGTACTACAAGCAGTATGCTCTTTGAAGATCTGAAATAAATAAAATGGTTTGGTTCATCACCTTGTTTTAAATAGCAATTCAGGAAAGATTCTACTCTTCAATTACTCTGCAAGACACTGTAAAATTTAACATTGTTTAAAGAAAGCCTTATATAGGAAAAATCAATTGTGAGTTAGTATCCTAGCTAAACATTTTCATTCTCCGAGACCCACTTATATGAAGAAATCTTCTGTTCTTTCAGAAATTTACTGTAGTAAGCAATCTGGTTGCTGCTTAGGTTAATAATGGAGATTACTCCATTTATTTATAATAATAAAAGCGTAATATGCTAATTAGACTGGATGTCCTTCCAGACAACCTTCTTGACGACCTTCCAGAGGAAGCTGGGGCTGCGAGGGCTAAGGCAGCCACCATGGTTGCCTGCCGGCGGCCAGAGGGATACCCGGGTCCCGGGTGCCAGAGGGAAGCCGCCAGAGGGAAGCTGGTGCCGGCAGCCTACTCTTGCACGAATTTCATGCAGCGGGCCTCTAGTAATACTATAAACCCTTACTGACTTATATGCCAAACAATATAGCTGTCTTCCGATTTATAATATATTTTTTTATTCCAGAGAGGAAGGGAGAGGAGAGAGAGAGAGAAACATCAATGATGAGAAAGAAGCGTTGATCAACTGCCTCCTGCACGCCCCCTACTTGGGACCAAGCCGCAACCCAGGCATGTGCCCTTGACCGGAATTGAGCCCAGGACCTTTCAGTCTGCAGGCCAATGCTCTATCCACTAAGCCAAACCAGCTAGGGCTGTCTTCCAATTTTTAAAGAAAATATTTATTTTTATTTAGAGCAGTGCTTTTCAACCATTTAAATCTCCTGGCATACATAAACTAATTACTAAAATTCTGCAGCACAAAGAAATACATTTTTTTCCAATTTGACAAAAAAAAATAGGTATAATTTTGATTTCATTCACACCAGACAGCTATTGTTGTGTTGGCTGTTGTCATTTTTTAACTTGACAATCTAAGGGAAAAGAGGTCAGTGCCTCTGACTAACTATAGTCAGGTATTGCATGCTTTAAAAATTCTGTGACACACCAGTTTAAAGTCAATGATTTAGAGTAATAAAATTAGGTTAAGCCCACCGTTATCGAAAGTAGACAGTAGTAAAATGAACTTTATCTTCCTTTGAAGGTTCTTGCTGTGTTTACCAGTTTCTCCTTTTCATTCCCTGCCAAGGAAATAGTCTACACTAAAATATTTAACTTTTTTTTACTTGATGATCTTTTTGTTAGAATAGGCTAAATATCTTTGGACATTGAATATTTTTGCCCTAATTTTGAAGGCAATGTTTAGAGTTCAATTTTGTGTTTTTAGGTGTCTTTGAAAGTCAGGATATGTTTATTGTAAATTAAAATTCATGCGCAAATGAGTGCCAGTAGAACTAAGAAAAGAATTAGGACTTAATAATTTCTTATGGCCCAGCCGGGTGTGGCTCAGCGGTTGAGCGTTGACCCAGGAACCATGAGGTCACTGGTTTGATTCCCGGTCAGGGCATATGCCCGGGTTGCGTGCAGGAGGCAGCCAATCAATGATTCTCTTTCATCATTGATGTTTCTATCTCTCTCTCCCTCTCCCTTTCTCTCTGATATCAATAAAAATATATTAAAAAAATAAAAAAAATAATTTATTATGATTATTTGGAAATTTATCAAAAGACATTTTAATTTTCTTTAGAATCTTTTTCACAAGGACTTTCTTCTAGATGGCAGCTACACTCCTCCCACCTGCATCTCTCTCATAGAAATATACCTAAGAGACTGTTGAGTAAGAGAAGCCAAATAATTATTATAATCCATTCTTACATATTAATGAAGTACATTTCAAAATTTAATTATGCATGGATAAAGAGAATCTTAGGTAATTTATGAAGTATAATTAGTTCTATATAAAATAAGCAATGAAGGCAAGATGGATTTTTCCTACTGATACTTGTTAAATGTTTAAGTTCATTAGATATTTTATCTTTTTAATTTTAATGCTTATATACTTACCCTATAGAAAACTTGGAAAATGTTTTAAAGAAAAAGTTGCATTAATGTATTGGGTATTTTTTCGTACAGCACTCTACCTTGCATGGGTATGTGTTTGTGTGTATTTTTTATATAGTTGTGGTTGTACTATAGATACAGTTTTTATATAACTTTCCATGTAGCTAATTTTTCTTAATTTTTACCATTGAATAGTATTGTTTGGATGTTATTTGTTTTCTTAATCATTCCAATTCTATTTCTAGGTTTTCATTATTCATAGCTTACTCATTCATTAATTTACTAGAGGCCAGGTGCACTGATTCGTGCACTGGTGGGGGGCGTGGCCTGTGGGGATCGGCCCATTTTGATAGCACTGCTCATCCCGATCAGCCAAGCTGCACTCCCAACTGTGGGAGCGCACTGACCACCAGGGGTCGGCTTCTGCATTGATCATTTGCCTCCTGGTGGTCAGTGCGTGTCATAGTGACTGGTCGACCGGTCGTTTGGTTGTTCCGCCATTTGGTCACTGGGCTTTTATATATATAGACTAGAGGCCCGGTGCATGAAATTTGTCCCTCAGCCTGGCCTGCACCCTCTCCAATCTGGGACCCCTCGAGGGATGTCCGACTGCCTGCCGGATTGGGCCTAACCCGGCAGTCGGACATCCCTCTCACAATCCGGGACTGCTGGCTCCTAACCACTCGCCTGCCTGATTGCCCCTAATCGCTTCTGCCTGCCAGCCTGATCACCCCCTAACTGCTCCCCTGCCAGCCTGATTAACGCCTAACTGCTCCCCTGCTGGTCCGATCACCCCCAACTGCTCTCCCCTGCTGGCCCGATTGCCCCCAACTGCCCTTCCCTGCAGGCCTGGTTGCCCCCAACTGCCTTCCCCTGCCGGCCTGATCTCATCCCCTATTGCCTTCCCCTGCCGACCTGGTCCCCCCCAACTGCCCTCCCCTGCTGGCCTGATTGCCCACAACTACCCTCCCCTGCCAGCCATCTTGTGACAATGTCGCACGAGGGTGTGACGCCACCTAGGCTTTTATTATATAGGATTCTTTCAGCCAGCAAATATTTTTTTTTAATATATTTTTATTGATTTCAGAGAGGAAGGAAGAGGAGAGAGATAGAAACATCAATGATGAGAGAGAATCATTGATTGGCTGCCTCCTGCACGCCCCCCACTTGGGATTGAGCCCACAACCCGGGCATGTGCCCTGACTGGGAATCAAACCATGACCTCCAGGTTCATAGGTCGATGCTCAACCACTGAGCCATGCCAGCTGGGCCCTCAGCCAGCAAATATTTATTGTGTGCTTGCTCTTGCACTCATAATTTGATGTACATTTTAACAAATAAGAATTTTTTCAGTGAAAGTGGGTTAATTTCTTTAGCATAGACTGTCAGAACTGAATTTTCTGGGTCAAAATGAAGGAATATTTTAAACCACTTATTATAAGCACTATCAAATAGCTCCCAAAGGGTTGCACCAATCTAATTGATTTTTTGAAATGGGAGTCTGTTTTATTCTGGCCTCACTTGCACTATATACATCTCAACCACTTTCAGATGAATGTAGAGGTATGGTTTATTTTTAGCATCTAAATATATTACAGGTAGATTACATAATTTAAAAAATGTGTGTAAATGAAATCCGTTTCATAATTTCTGTGGTTTCTTCCACAAAAAAATGCTTGAATCAAAATTATAATTAAAAATATATACACAAGAGTTAAGAATAAAGCAAAAAGATAAATGTGCAACAAAAATGTGTTTAATTGGAAAGAAAGTTATAATAACAAATAATGAGTCAAATTTAACAATGCATGTAGAAGGAAGGTAGCTGGAATTAATGTTGGTTCTGCCTCAGGCTTAAATATTTCCTGTTCCTCTTATTAGCTTTCTTCTCTGAGCTTGTTTCCCCTTTTGTAAAATGTGGATGATGAAAGCCTGGGAAATGATAGCCAGGAGAAGCAGGGAAGAAGATTTGGAAGGCATACTGTATGCCTCCCCTTTAGGAAAAAAGATTCTAGAATAGAATATTTGAACAACTTTTCTTTATGTAGCTCCAGCTCTCAATTATTGTTACTGTTTTAGCTCTAATGGTGCTATCTTTAGATTAGTGAGATTTTCAATTTATTTTGCTAGAATGCTTACACAAAATTTTGCAGAATAGCTTGTAAAAAATTATTTGAAGGCTTTTAAGTATATCAAGTAGTAAAATAATAGCTATAGTAAAACATGAATAAAATTAGTGGAGAAAGATTATTTTAGTAACATGGCAGCTGGAAGAAAGATTAGCTAAGCCATCTGTGAATTGAATTACAGTATAATGTGTTAAAGTGGATTTTTAAACATGAATTTTGCTATTTTAGGTTTTGGAAACATTAACTTCTACATGGTCTTGGTATTCAGTTTGAGCAAAGTGAAGATGCTTCATTGTGTCTTGAAGAATTACAATAATTATTTACTTACCTTGCTTTCTGCTTTACCCTCTATATCACTCTTTTTAAAAAAAAAAAAATACCCTCACTTGAGGATATGTTTTTTATTGATTTTAGCGAGAGAGGTAGGGGAGGGGGAACACTGATGTTAGAGAGAAACATCTATTGGTTGCCTCCTGTACTGCCCCTACCTGGATCAAACCACAACCTTTTGGTGTATGGGACACTGCACCAACCTTGCCAGCCAGCCAGGGCCACACACACTTTTGTTTGGCCCTTATAAGCACCTACAGCTGTTGCCTTTAAAAAGTTGAATATGAAGCAAGTGAAATCTTGTATTTTCAAGTTTATTAAACAGTCACTTGCTTAATAAAATGTTAAATTGCAGGGTGGAATAGGTGTTTAAAAAATAGAGAGCTACTGAAGTGTGGAGGGAAGAACTTCTACCACTGCAATGAGCTACTTCATCTCTCTGAGTCCTTTCCCCTTCAGAGTCTATGAAGTAAGTATAATAATGTTCCACAGTAGGGTTCTCAGAGGATGAAATGAGAAAGGTATATGTGAAAATACATAGCACAGCCTTTCCCACCAAAGGGAAAAGGAGTTAATATTTAAGTAACTACTCTATTTCAGACCTTTATTAGGTGTTGTGGCACAAGTAGACAGTATCTACCTTTGAGTTACTAGTCTATTTGGGGATACAAAATGAATGTATTTGAAATGACTTTGGAACCTTTTCTCTATGTTTAATTAAACACCATATGTGGTACCATTTGAAGCCATATAAATGGTATCATTTTATTCTAGTCTAGCAAAATTGGGAAGAAAAGGAAGAGCTTTTTCATAAAAGTAATTACTTTCCTGTTTGTAGACAATATACACAAACAGATTTTCAGGTGCTGGAAATCAAATGTGGTGTTGAGGGAGAGGCAGAGTTATGACTAGAGGGGCAAATGGGTTAGCTAGACATTAATAGTTCGTAGTATGGTTTTACATTATTTTTTTTCTGAAAAGCTGTGAATTCATGATCATATATATATTTACCTTCACTTTCCCAAAGAATTAATTATAATAAGGAAAATAGATAAAAGAAAGTATAGCATGAAACTAGAAGAAAAATCCAGGTTGTGATATTTAGAATACTAAAAAAATTTTGTGTGACTCGGTAGTTGAGAATCCACCCATGAACAAAAAGAGGTTACCGATTCAATTCCCAGTCAGGGCATATGCCTGGGTTGCAGGCTCGATCCCCAGGGAGGGTCATGCAGGAGGCAGCAATTGATGGTGTTTCTCTCCCATTGATGTTTCTATCCCTCACCCTTCCTCTCTCTCTAAAAATCAATAAAAACATATTTTTTAAAAAATTAGGTTCTGCTTGATTAGTATTTTATGTAGAATTGGTTCAAAATAAATAACAAGAGGTAAACAGCATGGAAGCAAGACTTTGCAAAAAAAAAAAAAAAAAGTAAGTTACTTTCCAAGTTGAACATTTATTGTTTATCTCTTTTAAAACCATCTTTTGTGTATCTGATAAATAAATGTTTGTTGAACTGCATTTTATAATTTTAAAATAAAAATATCTTGTCTGGGCGGCATGGCTCAGAGGTTGAGCGTCGACCTATGAACCTGGAGGTCTCGGGTTCAATTCCTGGTCAGGGCATATGCCCGGGTTGCGGCCCGATCCCCAGTGTGGGGCGTGCACGAGGCAGCCAAAAATGATTCTCTCTCATCATTGATGTTTCTATCTCTCTCTCCCTCTCCCTTCCTGTCTGAAAATAAATGAAATCAATAATAAATAAATAAATAAAATCAGAATCTCGTGCTATTTTTTAAAATTTGGAATCAACTATTTCAGAAATCTAGCATTTGCTAGGAATAATTGGACCAATTGGATGAAATACTAAATTTATAAAAAGCAATACTAATAGAAGAACTTAAGAAGAAATGTCAAGTTTTCACCTTAAACATTGGTACTGATAAATGGTACTGTAACACTTGAAGCTTATAGGAAATGATGTTCTTTGTTGAACAAAGTTGTTAGGGAATAAGATCCCAAATCCTTAAGACCTGTCAGGACCTTGCTGACTTTTGTGGTCTTTTCCCCTAGCCCATCTATGTTCTAGCTATATTTCCTTCAGACCCTTAAATGTACCGAGCTCTTTCATACCTCCAGACACTGTATGCTTTCCTGTTGTCTGGAACAACCTCTCCACCTCTTAGATAACTCCTGATCATTAAGCTTTGTGACTTCCTGAAGGGAGCCTTCACTGACTCCTTGTCTTACTCTCTACAAATCTGCCTTTCCCTGTTAGAACCCTGTTCTTTCATACCTCTTCTCTTAGGGTGTAGTCATACATTCATTTGTTTGTTTACTTGTCTACACGTGAAAGTCAAGCATTTATCATAGTGCCTAGCTCATTGTGAACACTCACTAAATAATTGTTGGATGATTAAGTTAAAAAATTCAGTAGCTTCAGTGCTATTACAAAATGAGCAGAGAACCTGAACACTTTTACCAAGAAGACATAAAAATGGCCAACAGATATATGAAAAGTTGCTCAACTTCACTAGCTACCAGTATAAAGGAAATACAAATCAAAACCACAATGAGATATCACCTGATACCTGTTAGGATGGCTGTTATCATTAAGATAAGAAATAAGTGTTGGAGAGGATGTGGAAAAAAAGGAACCCTCATACACTACTGGTGGGAATGTAAATTGGTATAGTCACTATGGAAAACAGTATGATGTTCCTCAAAAAAATTCAGAGTAGAACATATGCCCCAGCAATCCCTCTTCTGGGTATCTACTTGAAAAACCGAAGACATCCTCTCTAATAAAATGGTAATATGCAAATTAACCATCACTCCGCTACATAGGCCATGCCCACTAGCCAAGCCACGCCCACCAGCCAATCAGGGCGAGTATGCAAATTAACCCCAATCCAAGATGGCTACAGCCACAGAGAGCAAGGTTTCCCAGGTAACAGAGCAAGCCAAGCTTTCCATAGCCCGTTGCAGGCCTAAGCCTCCACTCAAGCTACAAAGTTTCAATTATAGAAGGTAAACAAATTCAAACAAATGGCGGCAGAATGGAGCTTGAGAGAGCAGGCCAGGGTTGCCGGCGGCAACAGGGGAAGCAAAGCTTTCCCCACACCCTGGCCGGGCTCACCCGCTTAAGGCTACAAAGTTTCAATTGTAGAAGGTGAATTAACTGCCGCAGAAATGGCTGCCGCCCCAGAAATGGCTGCCGCCCCAGGCTACAAAGTTTCAATTGTAGAAGGAAAATAAATTCCAGATACCAGGCCCTCCCCTTGGGTTGCCAGGAGGCATGGCCGGCCTGCAAACCACCACAGGCCCCTTGCTCAGGCCACCCCACGCCCCAAGGGAACCCCACCCTGATCCGGGACACCCTTCAGGGCAAACCAGCTGGCCCCCACCCCTGTACCAGGCCTCTATCCTATCTAATAAAAGAGTACTATGCAGATTGATCATCACTGCAACACACAATATAGCTGCCCCCATGTGGTCAAAGATCCTGCCCCCATGTGGACACAGGATGGCCACCACAAGATGGCCAGCAGGAGAGGGCAGTTGGGAGGCACCCGGCCTGCAAGGGAGGGCAGTTGAGAGGGACCAAGCCTGCAAGGGAGGGCAGTTGGAGGTGTTCACCCCTGCAGGAGAGGGCAGTTAGGGGTGACCAGGCCAGCAGAGGAGGGAAGTTGGGGGCAAACAGGCTGGCAGCAGAGTGGTTAGGGGGTGATCAGGCTGGCAGGCAGAAGTGGTTAGGGGCAATCAGGAAGGCAGGCAGGCAAGCAGTTGGGAGCCAGCAGTCCTGGATTGTGTGAGGGATGTCCGACTGCCCGTTTAGGCCCGATCCCAGGGATCGGGCCTAAACGGGCAGTCGGACATCCCTTGAGGGGTCCCAGATTGGAGAGGGTACAGGTTGGGCTGAGGGACAACCCCCCTCCGTGCACAAATTTCGTGCACCGGGCCTCTAGTATATTCATAAAGATATATGTACCCCTGTGTTCATTGCAACATTATTAATTTTTTAAATCCTCACCCAAGGATATGTTTATTGATTTTAGAAAGAGAGAAAGGGAGAGAGAGAAACATTGATTAGTTGCCTCCCTTACCTAGGTATGTGCCCTGACGGAGAATCAAACCTGCAACCTTTTGGTTTACCAGATAATGCTGCAACCAACTGAGCCACCTAGCTGGGGCATTGCAGAAATTATTCACAATAGTCAAGACATGGGAACAATCTAAGTTTTCTTCATTGGATGATTGCATAAAGAAGCTATGCATAAATACTTAGGTTCTTTATGCAATCATCTACTTAGCTTCTTTATGCAATCATAAATACTTAGCTTCTTTATGCATTGATACTACTCAGCCATGAGAAAGGATGAAATACTGTCATTTGTGACCATATGTATGGATCTTAACAGTATCTATCATTCGAAGCCAAATAAGTCAGATGGAAAATGACAAGATCCATATGATTTCACTCATATGTGGGATATAAAACAGAAAGCAACAGTTGAACAAACAGAATAAACAAACTCATTGACACAGACAGACAATAGTGTTAGGTTACCAGAGGAAAGGTTACCAGAGCAAAGAGAGGTGGGGGAAGGGTACAGAAGGTCAAATATAAGATGAAGGAGGGAGAGTAGACCTGGGTGGTGAACATACAATACAATATTACAGATGATGTATAATACAATTGTACATTTGTTACTTATATTAATGTTATTAGCTAATGTCACCCCCAAAAAATTTAATTTTTAAAAATGAAAAAATCAGTAGCTTCTCTTTGGTTCTTAATCCAGTTTTACTTTGCTTTTTTTCTTACTTTTTTTATTGGCAGGTTCACTTAGTAAATAATTGCTATTATTACTGCATGGAAATATTCACCTTTAAGCAAGCTATGCAGTTATCCTTGACAGGTTTTAGTTGTTGTTTTGTTTGGTAATGACTGCAAAAAGTGAGCAGTAAGTTAAAGAAAGCTTAGTTTTTTGCTTCTTCAAGAGAAATGAAAACATAGGCGCTCACACACACACACACACACACACACACACACAACTGTGCAAATTCTTATTTATAATCACCAAGAACTGAAAACAAATCAAATGCCCTTTTGTTGTCATGCCAAGAACCCAAATATCCTTCATTTACACCCTGTAACAATAGGAACCTTTCTGAAGAGAATCAGTTGCTCTAGAGAAAGTTGGCTCTTGAGCATGATTACTACTGAGTTTTTCCTTCAGGAATGACCCTGTTTTTCTGGCTTATGTGATTAGGTGTCTCATGTAGTCACTTTTGCTAAGAAACTTATCCTAACTTGTTTCTGATCTAGAGCCCTCTTGTATGTTATCCTTGAACTCTTGCTTATTGCTGTACCAGTTCTGTAATTGTCAATTTACTTGCCTCTCTCTTTCAATAAAGCATAAGTTCCTTCATTTTGTCTTTGTAGCCTTAGACATGATATTCGTAATATCATTAACTATTTCCTGATGTCTACCAATCAGTATTCTAGGTAATGTTACCTAGAATACTGATTGGTAGACATCAGGAAATAGTTAATGATATTACGAATTTTCTTCACAATCAGCCATTTCAAAGACTTCTATCTTAGGGCTTTGAATAGAAGTGGACATTTGGAAATTGTTCTCCATAAATTATTTGATGCATAGAGACACAAGTAAATAGTTAAATTAAGATTTTTAATAGGTGGACGATATTTTTATATTATGGTACAGGACATATCATTAACTGCTGACTTGATTTGGTACATCTGTGGTAGCTATTCAGGAGCCTTCTCCTTTCTTTAAAATTCAGAGTATGCTTCCTGAATTTGTACTCTGTACTTAAGTTAAAGAGAATTGCCATTCTAGATGGTGTGAATATACACTTTGGAAAACATTTTAAATCCTAGAAAGGAACCTAAATCTATATCTGGAAGGAATAAATTGGAGGGTAGTTACCAACCCTTGATTGTCTGTAACCTCATTTCACAGATGTGCCTTTTGGATTTGTGTGTGTGTGTGTGTGTGTGTGTGTGTGTGTGTGTGTGTGTGTGGCTTAACCAGAATAGGAAGGACAAGTAAATTTTAATAAGCAATTTAATTAAACTCATATTTATTGTTCTAGCATGTAGCACTCTGCTATAAACATAGGAGGAAAAAGAGGGCAAACAATTTGTAACTTCAAGTATGTAGTCTAATAGAGGTAAGTCAAGTGCACACAGAAGTGATACCATACAGAACAAAATAAAAGGTACAACCCAATGCCGGTTATATTCACAAAGGGGGATATTATACAATCAGTGGCTAAATAAAAGAAAACTCAAATCATCAAATGCTGGAAGGATGTGTTAGTAATTGAACTGTTATTATTCTTGGAGATGTGAATTTTCCCACAATTACTTTGGGAAAATGTTTATCATCCTACATAATAAAAGCCTAATATGCTAAGTGTCCGACCGTTAGTTTGACCATTCGACCAATTGCTATGACGCGCACTGACCACCAGGAGGCAGATGCTGCGACCGGTAGGTTAGCTTGCTGCTGCGTCCGGCCAATCGGGACTGGGCGAGACGGGCCAGGCACGCCCTGGAGCCCTCGTGCAGTCCCTCCCTGGCCCCGATTGTGCACTGGTGGGGTCCCTCGGCCTGGACTGCACCCTCTCGCAATCTGGGACCCCTCAGGGGATGTCCACAGGCCAGGCCGAGAAACCCCACTGGTGCCGTGCACCGGGCCTCTAGTTATCTTATAAAAGTAAATGTACACCTGCCCAGAAATTCCATTCCTAATGATTACCCAAGAGAAAGGAAAACATATGTTCTAAAAAGACTTATACCAGAATATTCATAGCAGCTTTATTCTTAATAGTTTAAAACTGGTAAAATCCAGGTATTTATTAATAGGGAAATGGTTAAACTACTGGGCAAAAAAAGAAAACTACTGATACCCACAGCTACATGAATGAATCTCTTAAATATTTTGCTTAAAGAAGTCTTTCCTAAAATAAGAATTCACAAAAATGAATTTTAGAATGGCCGCATCTTTTTTTTTTTTTTTTAAGAGTAGTTTGTTGATTTTTAGAGAGAGAGAGGAAGGGAGAAGAGAGTGTAGTATTGATCTACTGACTCCTGCACACCCCCTTGGAGCCTGAAACCCGGGTATGTGCTCTGACCGAAATCAAACCAGCATCCCTTTGGTGCCTGGGATGACACCCAACCAACTGACCCCTGACTAAGGCACATCTTACTCTTATGGTGGGAAAAACCAGAAGAGTGGTTGTTTCAGGGTATGAGTGGGAGGAAGGAGTGTTCATTATATAAAAAGAAAACTAAACATTAAGTTCCACTTAAAGATAAACACACTGAAGTATTTAGGGAGATAATTTACTAATTATACTAATTTCTACAGTTTTATACCTTTGGTACATTTCAAAGTAGCTAGATTACTAGATGGATAAAGGAATGACAAGATAGGTAAGTATGTGCCAAAGCCAATAATAACATGTTAATAGTAGAATCTAGATGGTGGATACATAGATATTCACAGTAAAATTCTTAGCTTTGCTGTATGTTTGAACATTTTTGTAGTAACGTGGAGGAAAAGAGGGGAATATTACATGTGGAAGGTAGTATTGGAAGTATTTTTTATGTTTTATGTGATTTTTAGGATTTAAAAGAATGTAAAGGATTTTTTTGTTTTTTTGGAGGAGGGTGGGGTTTATATAGGCAGAGGTATAAGAAAGCATTATAGGAAGAAGGAGCAGCATTTAAAGAAATGCCAGGATAAGAATTTGACTAATGAATATTCAGTTTGGCTTAAATATAGGGTAAAATATTATAATATAAACATAGAAAAGTAGGAGACATTTGTGTGAGAAATCATTAGAAATTTGGGGGGGGGGGGCATTTCTTCCTCTAAACCAAAGGAAAGGAAGAAGAGGGGTGTGAATATATAAGAACTTTAATGTGGAGTGAGATTCTTAAAAAATTACCATTGATCACTTAAGTTTTTTTGCTAGTGTAAGAGTATATAGCTATTTGGTGTTTATCATAAGTGGCATTGTAGAGCAGTAGGATTTAATACCAATGGGATCTTAGGGAGACTGAAGGAGGTTAGGGGTAGAAAATACAATGTTATAGGAATTTTTGAGCAAAACACATTTAAAAATAACCTGTTAGTGGAATATTACAATGAGGTTAGGATGAAATTATAGTGGACCAAAGCAGCCTGGTTTCATGATTTTTCTAGCATTGCTTGGCAGCATCTGCATAGGAGCACAGAGAGCAAATGGATGGTGTTTATTTGTTCTAGAGCGAGCATGTCAAACTCAAAGGCTAACACGGACCAAATAAACAAGATTTAAGTTTATGTGGGCCGCAAAAAAAAAGCTTCAATTTTCATAGAAATGTAGGTTTATTTCCATAGAGACGAAGAAGTGGAAAATTGGGTCTCCGAATGGTTTGCTTCAAAACAAGAAAAGTTCTATTGGGACGGTATCCACAAATTACCTGAAAGATGGGGGAAATGTGTAGCTAGCGATGGACATTACTTTGAATAAAGCACTTTTGATGTTTCTCTTGAAATTACCGTGTTTTCTTTGATTATAAAATCTGCCATTATTAGCCATTACACCTAGTATTCACTGCTAGTATTAGTGGAGAGAAGTGGTGTGCCTGCAGGTAAGGCACATAAGGGAAATGAACACAACATGATTATAGTAATTAGTCATGAGCGAACTTTGTAGTTCATTATTAATAATTATGTATAACAGGATATTGTAAAAATTAAGTTATAAAATTTTTATTAAAACGTTTCCTACATACTGTTATATTGGCTGGGCCGCAAAAATATTCCTTGTGGGCCGCATGCAGTCCGCAGGCCTTGAGTTTGACATGCTTGCTCTAGAGAATGTCAAGAGATGTAAGGAATTCTGGGGTGAATGGGTAGTTGACAGAGAGAGTATGCAATAAAGCCTGTGAGTGGTGGACTGGGAAGAATTGAAAGGGGTCACACCGAATCAAGTATTCAAAATAAGGACACACAAAAAAAGGTTTAGTCAAAAGAGGGAGAAGGAGATGGAGAATGGGATACCATGTTCTCCTCTGGGAATTTCAGAGTTCTGAGATCTTAGGGGTGATACATTTGGAAGTGGTGGCATTGTCCTCTAAATAGTCACTTAAGCCAGAAATTTAGGAGTCTTTGTCTTAAACCTCTTTGTCTTGTTATTTCCATTTCCGCAAGAATGTTTAACTCTTTAGTTTTCATTGTGAACATAATCTAAAATATATAAGCATGAGTAGTTATATATATGGGTAGATGTACCAATGACTAATCCCTAACCCGGGCTGCCCCACGCCCCAAGGGAACCCCCACCCTGATTTAGGACACCCTTCAGGGCAAACCAGCTGGCCCCCACCTGTGCAGCAGGCCTCTATCCTATCTAATAAAAGAGTAATATGCAAATTGACCATCACTCCAACACACAAGATGGCTGCCCCCATGTGGACACAAGATGGCCAGCAGGGGAGGGCAGTTAGGGGCCATCAGGCTGGCAGGGGAGCAGTTAGGCATCAATCAGGCTGTCAGGGGAGTGGTTAGGGGGTGATCAGGTTGGCAGGCAGAAGCGGTTAGGGACAATCAGGAAGGCAGGCATGCGAGCAGTTGGGAGCCAGCAGTCCTGGATTGTGAGAGGGATGTCCGACTGCCCGTTTATTAGGGCTGATCCTACCGGGATCGGGCCTAAACGGGCAGTCGGACATCTCTCGAGGGGTCCCAGATTGGAGAGGGTGCAGGCTGGGCTGAGGGACCTCCCCTCCCCCCTGTGCATGAATTTCGTGCACTGAGCCTCTAGTATTAAATAAAGGTCATCTTATTTCCTATTTGGCTCCCAATTAATATTATAGATTTCATAAGGATCTGTATCAATCATGATTCATCTTTATATGCCCAGCATATTATACTTAATAAATGATAGATGTTCAGTAATTGTTGTAAAGATCTGAACTGTATAACAGTGCTGGTGAGGGTCATTAAAGTCCAGAAACAGTTTTTAATCTTCTGAAGTTTATTATTGTCATAAAACAGAGCTTTGAGGTTTACCTCCATGTCTTATTTATCTATTCTATTCTCATATTAACATGAAACAGCTGTAACAGAAGAGTTTTCGATTTGTATCAGACATGACTATTCCATTAAGCTTTATACATTGCTAAATTCTATAAAATGAACTTCTGCTTTCCCTTTTATTGTTATTTAATTTTTGAAAATTAGATTACAAAGTAAGTAACTTTTTTATTCTAAAGATATGAGCATGCAAAGTTGTAAATAAAATATAAATAATAGAAAAGTGAACTGTTATCTCAGTGTCTTTGCTCATTTTCCTAGGGTCATCACTGTTTTTCCCAAGAGCTCTGAAATGATCAGCACTAGTTGTGTCACATGATTGCTCTTAATCACTCCCATGCAAAGAAAACATTGCCAATCTATATATATAATGGAGGAATATGCAGATTTGTCTGGAACGCCATCACATCACGACCATTCACAGGCTGGGCGTGGCTGCAGGGCCTTGGGGCGGCACTCCGGGTCTAAGCGCGATTTCGTCCTGCCCAGGTATACTCCCCTGAGGCCTGCAGCCAAATCCCAACACCGACCTGGGGTTTACTAAACTTTACTGGAGCTGCTCCCCACGCCCCCACCTGCTGCCCCAGGACTGCGCTGCCCACAGCAGGGCACCCCAGCAGCATCCTGACAGGCGGGCAGCCCAGGAGAGCCGAGTGGGGCGGGGCTGCAGGGAGCCACGGAGGGGTGGGGCTGCCAGAGCCAAGCTCCCAGGGGTCTGAGGAGAGTGCCTGAAGGAAGAGGAAGCTTCAGCGAAGTGGACAGCCAGTAGCCTTGGCTGGGGGGTCCGCAGGCGCGAGGCCAGGCCTCTGCCTGAGGGGCGGCTCCCAGGCGAGCGCCGCGGCTTCGGCGAAGTGGCTGGCCAGCAGGCAGGCGGCCCAATGGGCACAGAGCAGTGCCGAGGCAGGGTGCACCAGAGGGGGCTCGGGCTGGGGCAGAGGCTGGCGGGCGGGGATCTGCCTCGCCCACGGAGAGCAAGGTTCTGCGGTGGCCCCAAGATGCTGGTTGGCCCATTGGGAAACAAGAGGTGATGACTGCCGGCATGAAAGGACACCCGGGCGGAGGGGCACAGACCCATAGCCCTGAGGCAGGGGTTGAGGGGCGGCACACTGCCAGGTACCCCACTGTGGTGGTTTGGCAAAGCTCCCGTCGCTAACCGGGCCTTGCCGCGGCCTGCGCACTTGAGAAACTGCGATTCCTCCTCCTGCCTTGGCCCAAAAGCAAGCCCGCACCCGTCCCACCCCAAGGCGGTGCACGCCTGCACAGTGAGTGTGAAGCCTACCACCTGCTCCTCAGAACGGGGGGCAGTAAAGAATAGGGGTGGGGAGAGGAGAGAATGTGGAGCATCAGCCATGAAGAGGTGCTTGAGAACGAGGGAGAACGAGGCTCGGAAGCCTCACGGGGAGGTTTGTTCTATTTGCCCCGCAGCTGTCCCTTAGGAAAGGCGGAGAGCACAGTTGTGAGGGATCCCTGCGTGTTGAGTCCAATTCCACAGCCAACTGGAATTGACCTCAGTTTCCTGGTCTGTAAAATGGATTAAGTGTGTCCCAGTGTCTTCACTGAGCTTTGAGGGCCAATTGAAATAATATATAAAGCAGTGATGGTGAACCTATGACACGCGTGTCACCACTGACACGCGTAGCCATTTCTGATGACACGCGGCCGCTGAGGCGGCCGCATGCCGAGGATGAAACATTTGCGAAATAATGTTTTTTCCTCAAAGTGACATACTACCCGAGTTATGCTCAGTTTTTTGGCGAAGTTTGACACACCAAGCTCAAAAGGTTGCCCATCACTGATATAAAGAAAATGAGGGAAGAAGTGAGAAAGAAAAGGGTGAGCAACACAAAAGAAAGATTGGAAAGAACCTGTAAACCTTTTGTCACTTAAATAGGGAATATAGTCAATAGTGTTGTAATGATGGTATGATGCCAAGTGGATACTGGAAATATCAGGGAACACTGTAAAGTATATGATTGTCTAACCACTATTCTGTAACTAATATAAAACCTGAAACTAATACAAAATAATATTGAATGTAAAGAAATGAAAATAGGAGTGAAATTTTTATAAATTTCAAAGTTTAAATAAAGCCTGTAAAGGAAGGAAGGGGGAGAATAAAAATAGTGTTTTCATTTTACCACTTTATTGTCTTTTCAGTACATGAAAAAGACAGTTGTCTTTATATGGTGTTTTTATGCCTTTCTAAGTCATCCCATTTGAATTTCAGGGCAACTTAAAGACAAGATAATTATTCCCTCCACTGTTCAAAGAAAGGAAATCTTAGTGTCTGGCCCCAATGATTCAATCGTCAAGCCCTTATTGTAAAGCAGGGTTAGTGAAATTTTCTGTGAAGGGTCATATCTATATTAATAAAAGCCTTGGGGGTGATCAAGCCAGCAGGGAAGGGCAGTTGGGGGCGATCAGGCCGGCAAGGGAGCAGTTAGGTGTTAATCAGGCCAGCAGAGGAGTGGTTAGGGGATGATCAGGCTGGTAGGCAGAAGAGGTTAGGGGCAATCAGGCAGGCAGGCAGGCGAGCAGTTAGGAGCCAGCGGTCCCAGATTGTGAGAAGGATGTCCGACTGCCTGTTTAGGCCCAATCCTGCAGCGGGATTGGGCCTAAACAGGCAGTCGGACATCCCCTGAGGGGTCCTGGATTGTGAGAGGGTACAGGCCAGGCTGAGGGACACGTCCCCCCATGCATGAATTTCGTGCACCGGGCCACTAGTCATAATAATAAAGAGCTAATATGCTAACGGGGCGGAAGCAGGGAGGTGCCCAGAGGAGGCGGGACCATCCTGTCCCAGGGAGAGCGGGGGTGAGAGCCCTAGGGCCCCCCTTACCAGTCCTTCGCCACCCACCGCTCACACTCAGAGCGCCCCGCCGCCCACCTGCCAGGGGAAGGAGCACAGCGCAGCAGGCGGGAGGCTTCCACGCTCTCCTCTGGTGCCATGACGGGGCGGAGCCACCCTGTTGCTCCGGCGACGGCGCAGAAGTGGGGAGGCGCCTGGAGAAGGTGGGACCAGCCCGAGGCAACTTGAGTGACTGAGGGCGGGGCTTAAAGTGGCCAGAGAAGGCCAGAGGGGTTGGGGGCTGGGCCAGGCTCGCTGGAGCTCTGCTTGGAGAGGTTCGGTTTCGGTGTCAAGGCAGGGCAGTGGGTGGGTGGGCGGGACCACACGATTTCACGCACTGGGCTCCTAGTAATATGTTTCTTTTTTTTCATCAGTTTTTAGTTTTTTTGTTTTTATTTATTGATTGATTTTTAGACAGAGATGGAAACAGACAGACTTAGATTTATTGTTCTACTTACCTATGCTCTCACTGGTTGCCTCTTGTCTGTGTCCTGACCAGGGTTCGAACCCGAAACCTTGGTATATGGGGACAATGCTCCAACAGAGCCACCCAGCCAGGGCAGCAGTTGTCAGTTTTGATGTTACTTGGGTTATAGGTCATCCCTCTATGTTTTATAGGACATAATTTTTCTAATAATTTTTTTCTAATATTGGATACTTTATGACCTAAAAATAAAAACACTGGAAAGTAAACATTACTCATAGGACTGAAACCGATGTTGCAGAATCCCCAAATACTTTTCATTTATTTGGGAGAAGCCTTCACATAGTTTTTATGTGCTTTTTTTTTTAATGCTCTTTTTTTTTAAATGTTTGGTAAATTAAGAGCTACAAATTAAAATGAAGATACTGCTTTTCATTAAAGAGGAAGCTATCATAAGCAAAATAAGCCAGTCAGAGAAAGACAGGTATCACATGATCTCACTTATACTAGTATGTGGAATCTAATGAAAATGAAATGACAACCAAAATAGGTCCAGAGGCATGGAAGCATGGCACAAACTAGATCTCAGAGGGAAGGGAAAGAGAGGACATGTAGAGACTAACCAAAGAATGTATATGCATACTGGAGGCCCGGTGCATGAAATTCATGCACGAGTGCGGTCCCTAGGTCTGGCAGGCAATCGAAGTGCAAGCGTCTGGAGTGGAAGGGCAGGTCCCAGCTGACCTCTGGGCCCTGGACCTCCGGGCCCCAGCACGACCCCCTGCGCCTGAGTCACGGCGCCTGAGTCCCCACGTGGAGATGCAGTTAGCGTGGCCAGATGCCGCAAGCATGGGCCTCTGGGCCGCCCAGCAGCGCTGCCCAGAAGCCAGGCGGGCAGCGCGCTCTCTCCCGGCCGGCCTTGCAGACTGGCTCCTGCGCAAACCCACAGGGAGCCCTACCAGCCCCTGCGGTCCCGACAGCTGCAGCCCGGCTCACCTGGAAGCCCATTGGGGCTGGCAACACCTCCACTGCTGCCCGCTGCCAGCGCCTCATTGCCGACGCCCACCATGTTCTGCGCCGCCCCCTGGTGGTCAGCACACATCATAGCCATTGGTTGAACTCCTGGTTGAACTCTTGGTCAAGGGGACAATTTGCATATTAGGCTTTTATTATATAGGATATGGACACAGACAATAGTGTAGTGAATGAAGGTCTAGGCTGGGGAAGGAACCAAGTGGAGGGGAGTAATGGGGAGGAAAAGGGAGACATCTGTAATATTCTCAACAATAAGAATTGCAGAATAGAGGAAGCTATCAGATAGTGTAAAGGGATGACAGATGAAAGCAAGACAGAAGGCAGAAAACCTATTAAAAGCAATCCCCAAAAGCATTTTAGGTATTATTTTAACTACATAAACTATTGGCAACAAGGACATTTGTTGTAAAACATCAGAGTTTAATATACCATAATGAGTTAATAGAGAAAAGTTAAGTTACATTTTTTTGGTACTTGTTTGAAATGACAAAGGAATGTGTAAGACTTGAGAAAGATTTCCATCAAAAGTTGTTTGTTAAGAAAATTTCAGTAATTAATGTTTACTCTTCTTTATGTATTTTAACTTTGTGGATTTGATCATAATATTTTGCAGGAACACTTTTGAAATTATCGGTGAGAATATATTTAAGTGAAACTAGAATAAAAAAAAAATAAAAACCCTCTCACAGTTTAGTACCTGTGTTTCATGTATTTTAAGGTTATTAGATTTGACTGCTGTAGGCCTTACCATCCATGGGAATCCCAAAGCCTTATATGGTCAATACTTAGCTTTTAGACTTTCCGTGAAATGCAAGGCACCACTCCAAAAAAGAAAGAAAACCAGTGTAGTTGGCTTTCACTTTGTCTTCTGTGCTCTCTTCTTGGCTGACTTTATTACCACAGTAGCTAAATTACTGAGAACTTTATGTGCATTGGGAGTCTGTCTTACTAGTGGAAGGAATTCCTTTTGTGGCAGTAGTTCTGTGCTAGATGCTAATGCCATTGCTTATGTAATTTGATTTCTTTTTAAAAAAGGAATCTTAGAGGCAGTTCTGGTTTATTTTATTTAGGATAGGAGGGGATCATATCTGCATGTGGTGCAGTGGGAATTGTAGGTTTCACTAATGTCAGGTATTAGAGAAAGTGAAAGTGAAATTATTTGTTTGGAGTCTTTCCTATCTTAAAACTCCTGCTGCCTGGTTAGGGGACGCAGATTTGTAAAAGGTGAACATTCAAGAATAGCAGTGATATCCAAAAAAGGACTACGAAAACAATAACTTATTTCTACACTGTTATGATCTTTTCAGCCCTAGTCATTTTTTGCTCTGAATAATGTGATTTTTTTTTGAGTGATCATGAGTATCACTCATTTGTACATCTAACTCCAAGATAATTTAATATTTTGTAGATATTAAATTTCTTGGTATAAATTAACACATTTTTCATGGGGAAAAGAGAAAATGTTATTTCCTCTAACATAATAAGATTGCAAAATGTTCTGTAACTTACTTATTCTCCTGTGGTAAGTCAGATATGATATGGAAAAGTTAATTTCTCTAATACTGTCATCTACAGGTGACAAAGAATCAGCAACCTATTTCTGAGTCTTACCAGTAAAGCTAAAATCATACTTGTAGGTTCCTCCATTCAACAGTTGATTACTGTCATTTGTATTCTAGATACTATTATGGAGACATAATGGGGTCCTTGCATTTAAGAGTTCATAGAATAGTGGAGGCAAAAGGAAAAGGAAATGAATGCAGAGATAGTACGTATTGGTAGAAAATTATAGTTGATACCATAATGTTTTGTGTTAGGATAGATATGTTTGCAATATTACAGAAAATGGAAGGAGAGGATGATTTAACTCTGGTTACATTAACATAGGTTGGGGAAGGCCTTAGAAATAAAGGCTTCAGTTGGTTAAAAGAAGACTAAATTGAGGAGCAATCTGTAGGGTCCATCAGTGCCTTAGCCATTATTCAGGGGTATTTTTTTACTTCTTCCAGAGAAGTTATAAAGTCCCAAACTACCTTAGTTAATTCTTATGATCAAAAAGAATTGAAATTTTATCATCAGGTTACTTTTTTCTTGGCAACTGGACTCAACCTTCTCCTGCCAACCTGCTTTTTTTGTGATAGAGCTAAGAATGTGCTTTTGGTAGGTTTTTAAACTGTGTTTTGTTTTATCTGAAGTCTTTTTATTTGTCATGTCTGCCTCAGCAGTTTTGTAGCCTCTGCCTTTCTGGCAGAAATATTTATGTGTGTCAAAGTCTTTTAGATAGCTGGAGAACCATTCCAAAAGAAGTTTATTGTATACTGTTATGAATACATAATAGTGTCTTTGCCTTTGAGAGCATAAAATCTACAAAGTTTTCCTCCCTAAAGGTGAAAAATAGTATAAAATTGTGAAATTATTAATTTGCTATCAATTATCTATATTTGAGAGAGACTTAAAATTCACAGTGCAGTGATACACACATGTATTATATTATAGACTAGTAGACTGATGCACGAATGAAGATTCGTGCAAGAATGGGCCTTCATTCTTTGGGCTGCCGGCACTGCCTTTGTTCTGTCTGTAGCAGCCTTTCTGCTACGGCCCGGAGCCGCCTGTCTGCGTTCCCATGCTGGCCAGAGGCCCGGAGCCCCGGAGCAGCTGGGGTGGTGCGGAATGCCTGTGTCATCACCACAAGTGTCCCGCCCCGTGCTCGGATCCTGCGCATGCAAATTAACCCGCCATCTTTGTTGGGTTAATTTGCATACTCACTCCTGATTGGCTGGTGGGCGTCACGAAGGTACGGTCAATTAGCATGTTACTCTGTTATTAGGTAGATAGGCTAGAGGCCGTGGGTCGCCCTCTGTTTGTGGGATGACTGGCAGGGCAGGGGTCTTGGCCTGGCGAGACATAATGGCGTCCTTGCATTTAAGGCCACCCTTGTCCCCCACCACCCACCCCCAATTTCTGTTCACCATCAGGCGATTAGAGCCTGCCAGCCAGGGAAAGGGACCAAGAGGTGGTCAGTGCACCTCATAGTGACTGGTGGAGCAGTCGTTCTGGTCATTCCGCCGTTAGGGTCAATTTACATATTATCTTTATATAGGATTATATGTATGGTACAATGGTTACCAGACTGTGTGCCTCAACTTGGACATAAAAATAGATGTTAGTGGGGAAAGGCATTTGTTGACAAGTTCTGCAGTAAAGCTGTTTTATTATAGTATTTTATAAATTTAATTGGTTTTAAGATCCTTCATGTCGAAAACCATTAACTTTTCTAGTTCAGTAGTTTCATGGAAACAGTTGAAAATATTGCAGTAAATTTTTGTGATAAATTATCTGTAAATAAGGGTGTCCCAAAAATGCATACACACTGTCACAGCTGATAGCTCAATTTTGAAAATAAAATGTATTTTAATAAACACTGCATTTATAATTACTCAAAGTGTGTGTATACATTTTTTGGGAACACCCTATATATAAGTGCTGGCATCTTTTTATAACAGTTTGGGAAAGTGAATGAATTAATACTTGGTATTGCTAATATATAGGAAATCGAATGGTGATGGTGATTGCTTTCTTTCTTTCTTTTTTTTTTTTTCCAAAACATGTTTTTGTTGATTTTTAGAAAGAAAGGAAAAGAGATAGAAACATCAATGATGAGAGAGAATCATTGATTGGCTGCTTCCTGCATGCCCGTTACTAGGGATCTACCCTGCAACCCAGGCATGTGTCCTAACTGGGACTCATAGGTTGACGCTCAACCACTGAACCACACCTGCTGGATGGAATAGTAATTTTTATTATTTATTAGTTAAAGTGTTATTATTTTATACCTTTTTATTTACTCATCAAGCACAAATGCTGGCACATTAGCAGATTATTACTGCTTTTTTTGAAGTTATAATTTCAGATTGTTTTGGGAATTTCAAGAAATAGAGATGGCTCAATGTTAGAGTTTTAACTTGTGATAGATTTAAATTTAGATAATTCTATAGCTTAAAGGACTACCTGATGACATTTAAGAAATACAGGAGAAAAAGCAGATTAGAGATTAAGTAGAGAAGGGAACATGATGCTTGGATACATACAAGCTAAAGCAATCAAAACTGGTATATAAATAAATACCTTCTATTTTAAAAAAACTCTAGAAATAGCCCTAGCCGGTTTGACTCAGTGGATAGAACTTTAGCCCAGTGGACTAAAGGGTCCCAGGTTTGATTCTGGTCAAGGGCATGTACGATCCCTGCACCAATCAGGTGTGTGCAGGAGGCAACCAATCCATTTGTCTCTCTTGCATTGATATTTCTCTCTCTCTCTCTCCCTTCCGCCCCCCCCCCCCCCCCTTCCACTCTCTCTAAAAATCAATGGAAAAATATCCTCGGGTGAGGATTAACAAAATAAAAATTTAGCAATGTAACCATTATTTATTGCAGCATAACAAATTACCCCTAAACTTAAAACACTAAACATTTATTATCTCATATTTTCTTTATTTTTAAAAAATATATATTTTTTATTTCAGAGAGGAAGGGATGCGGGGAGAGAGAGATAGAAACATCAGTGATGAGAGAGAATCATTGATCGGCTGCCTCCTGCATGCCCCACACTGAGGATTGAGCTGGCAACCTGGGTATGTGACATGACTGGGAATCAAACCATGACTTCCTGGTTCATAGGTTGATGCTCAACCACTTAACCATACTGCCTGGGCAGTTTGGCTCTTTGCAAACTTGGAGCTAAGCACTGTGCTATATGCTCAAAGAGTAAAAATAATTTACTTAATGGATGTTGATTATCCATAACTAACCATCATTCATTTAGGGAACATCATTTCAGATGCAAATCCTTTGGCATACTTTTATTTAAAAGGACACATGTTACATAACTATTTTAATTAGAATGTATTAAACTTAATTTGCCAAAAGGAAAAAAACGGAAGAATAATGGTTAAATTTTAGGGTTTTTTGTTTTGTTTTTTTTTTACAACTAGAGAGTATTTACTTAAATATTTTTTAATATTAAGAAAATAGGCTATGAATATGTTGCAATAGGATTTTCTAAACCACGTTCCAATTTTAGAAAGATTTAATGAATTCTAGAAATCAGCACAGATATTTTTGCTGTTTTCCCCCCTCGTCTCATTTTGTTAGCCATATTAATATTTCTACCTTGCTAGAATTTATAATGTTTACATTCTTTTTGATTCACTTATTAGGAGTCTTTAGACCATTTTGTCTTGATTTCTGAATTTTTTTATATCCCTAAGAATTTTAAACACTAAAGGAAATGCTCTTCCCTTATAAAAGTGTTGTCCTCTAAGGATCTAGGTTTAACTTAGTACTGTATTTACAGATATTTATCCATAAAGAAAATAACAATGCTGTGTAATAAGATTAGATAAAGGTCGACTTTAATTTTTGAATATGGTTTTCAGTTTTTTATGCCCTCATTCAAGTACTTATTACTTATTGGGTGAAGTATGAATGTTTAAGTAGTACTTAGATTACTTTTACCCTAGAAACTTCCATTCTTTTTTATAATCTAAAATTTTTTCTTTTGTTGTGTGTGTTTTTTCATATTTTCTTATCATCTGTTTGGATGTCTAGTTCATTTAATCCACAAATATGTAGTGTCTTCTATATTTTCTCTAGGATGCTGCCTATACATAAGAGTCTGAACTTTTAAGATCCAAATTAAGAATTTCCTATGGTCTAGCCATTGTGTACAATCTATTTTGAATTTATTGTTCCATAATTCTGTCATTTGAATATATGATTTATTGTGAGGGCAGGTATTTATTTTTACATCTAGATTTCCTACTTGTTTATATGATAAGAGTAGAAAGACCAAAAAAAGTAATTAAACCTAAAAGCAATGCTGAACTTGTTAGCTGTTTTTATAACTAAGTGTAACAGATGACCTCCTAAGATTATACATGTTCTCTTATTTGCCAGTCTTAATGCAAGACCAAAGTGTTTATTTTTTATTTTTAGTATGGGAGTACTGCTTGGAGTTTTTCATTGTTTTGTATAAACCATACCCACAGTTCCTTCTTTGATATGTCCAACTCAGTTTTCTTTAAAATAGAACAAAAACTTGCTTGTATATCTTCAGTTCTTCTTTAAGCATACTCACTGACATCTGTCACTCACAATGCTTAGGGCATGGGCAATTTTCTAGTATATCTACAAATTTCTGCTCCCACCAGTTGAACAGAACTGAGTTTTCCTTACTAAGGAGTCAAAGAGTTGTTTCAAGGAAGTATAAATTGATTTAGAGAACTTTGTATTCAAATTAATTTGTCTATTATTTATCAGTAATGGTTACTAATGGTTAGGCACAAATTGTAAGCATTTCAACTAATTCACTAAAATCACATTTTCACCTAAGTTGTTATAGTTGCATTTATACAACTAAATCTTTTATTCTGCATTGTATATAATTTGTATGAGTAAGCTTATATAAAACTTGTATGTATAAAAGTGTTTGAAGGGGGGTTGGAAGATTTTTCTAAGGTTAAAAGTTAATCACCCTCTTAGAAATCATTGGTGGATGGGACTTTTACCAAAAGTAGTGGTACTAAAAGGAATATTTGACAACTCTCCACCATCTAATTTTGTTTTGTAATTTATAGAGGGATGAAAAAGTAAGTTTTGGATAAGAATAGAAAAAAAGAAAAATTTAAATGGATTATACAGCACGTGGCATATGTATTGATACAAACAGTAGCACTTACTGTTTGACAGGTACTACTCTTTTTATGCTGTATGTATTCATATATTTCTGATAGTAAACTTTTGAGGTGGGTACCGTTATTCTCCTTTTTTAGAGAAAACTGTGGTACACAGAATTTTAAGTAATTTATCCAGTGACACTAGTAACTGGCAGAACTGGATTAATCCCAGACAGTCTAGCTCTAGAGTGTACTTTTAACAAAACTGCTTTCATGAAAAGGAATATAACACTATCAGAATATATTTCAGGTGCTGCTAAATTTGATTTTACTTAATTGAATTCCATAGTTGCTAAATACATTTGTTTTTATCTTTTCTAGGAATGAAATTTAATGATTTTTTAAAGATACACATGCCCTACCCAAAATCTGAATTTAAGCCATGGACTCTGTCTACTTTGAGCCAACGTTGTACAGCTTCATTATTCAGCTTTTTCCTTAAAATGTGTGGGGAACAGAGTTTGTCCTTCAGCTAATTTCCTGAAAAAAATGATAGGCCCCCTTTAAAATAAAAACAGATGACTTATATACTTAAACTAGTTTATTGAATTAGTTTACAGTTCAAGTTGACAAAGCTGCCTCTACCTGGACTTAAAAAGACAGAAGTGTCTTCACACAGCCATTTATTATTGGTAATTGCTCTGGATATGTATTCAGAAAAAATTCAAGATAAACCATGTCAGATAATATTTTGCATGTATATTTGAGTTGTTCTGTTTCTTTCCATATTTAGTCAAATATTTAAAGTCAGCAAATCATGTGTCTCTTAATGTGCTGCATGTGCTAGCTTTTGATTCTCTTAGCAACAATATTGTTATGAGAAAGCTTTGCCAGTTTCTTGACTGTGCTTTATAAATGCTCAAGAGAATACTTGGAACAATTTACACCACAAACTTGGGATTCATATATAATGTGTATTTTGTGACAGTGTTTTTAGCATTTAATTTATATTTAAACATTTCAAAAACTTGTAACAAAATAATCATATTTAACAATAACTGCATTAGGTATTTTTGCTGGTTTTTCTTACATTATACTGGAAAAACATAAAAGTTTTTCAACTAGCCTAGTCATTCACCTTCCTAAAATGGAGAAACTTTAAAAATTAATCATTCCTCCTGAAAATCTTTTATCTCAATTTCAAAGTATTACTCATACAATAAAGCAAATAAGACTATTCTAGATCCTGCCTACCTTTATCGTCACCATGTATCTTGACTTTGCTTCTTCATACAACAGGAAATGTTTCACTTATTCATATGTTAAGCTCAGGTGTAGAGCCTCCTCCAGGAAATATTTCCTGACTACCACCATTCTTCCTTAGTTCTTCTTTTTTTCTGAGCTTCCACAATAAGCAATGCACGGCTCTGTAATTGTATTTTTCACATTCCTTTTGATATAATCATCTACTTGTGTATGTGTCTTCCTTACCAGATGTTGACGTTGAGAACTTTCTGTTTAACTAAATGAATAAAATACCACAAATGTCTTTGTCTTCCAAGTAGAATTACTGGTCATAATTTAATCTAACTCTTCTCTTAATGTTTTCATAGTCACTTCTCTTCATTCTCTCCCTGAGTGATTTCAGGTCCTATTGTTTTAATTATTACCTTAATGCAGATAATTCCCCAATTGTTATTTTCATCCCACATTTATTTTCAAAGATCTCCATATCCAATTGGCCACTAGATATAGGTGATTGGATAGAGATACAGATATCTATAAATTCAGCATATCCCAAAACTAAAAATCATCTTACTTTCCTCAAACTGCTCCTCAAATCTTTGGTATTTATTTCCATGAATGGCTTCTCTCTGTCCTTCACTCTTCATACTTAATCTTGCACATTTTCTCCTAAGTTTTTTTTTAAATATAGACCCAGTCTGGGTACTCTTCCCTCTTCATATTGCTTTCAGCATTCTTTCTGAAATACTGATCTGATCATGTCACCCCCTCTGCTTAAAAACTCTGAATAGCTTTTCAAACATCATCTTGAAATTCTAAAATGTCTTCTACTACTTCACCCTACTGCTGAATTGAGCCACTATCAATTCGGTGGCTCAATGTAGCAGGTTCCCTGATATGTAGGAGTAGAAAGCAGATTTAATACAACCTTTGTATCCAATCCAGTCACCTTTGCATTATATTCAGATCTTTTACATACAGTATATTCAGACCTTTTATGACCTAGCCTTATCCTGTTTTGTAATTTATAGATATTTTATACCACTGGATGACTTGCTGTTTGTTTATTCCATGCTTTTTTTAAAAAATTGTAGTGCATTTGCTCATTGAAGTTCCTTCCAGTTAACTTTCTAAGTGAAAAATTCCTATGTAATCTTCAAAACTTTCCTCAAATATATACTTTTTAAAGAGACTGTATGGACCATCCTAGTTAAAAGACTATCTTTTTTTAAAAATAGGGTTTTTTTAATTGATGTCAGAGAGAAGAAGGGAGAGGGAGAGAGATAGAAACATCAATGATGAGAGAGAATCATCAATTGCCTGCCTCCTCCATGGCCCCCTTAGGGGACTGAGCCCGCAACTGGGGCATGTACCCAACCAGGAATCAAACCACAACCTCCCGGTTCACAGGTTGAGACACAACCACTGAGCCACACCGGCCTGGCAAAAGAATATCTTTTTATGTCCCCAATGATATTTTAGAACTTTCTACCTTCTGCTATTATGCCCTTACATGATCGTTGTTATTAATGGACTAGTCTCCCATATTATAATATGACCTTTTCCATCTCCTCTGTGTTCCTAGGGCCTTGGGGTATACTATATAGTTTTAAATCATATATAATATGAAGAGTAGCTAAAGAAATGAGGCATATTTAGCCTAAAATGTGTGATAATTGTTAAGGAGGAAGTTTTTATAATATTTAAAGGTTATCCGTTAAAAGAGTAATTCCATTTGATATGTGAAGCTTCAGGAGGCAGCGGATAGAAATTAAAGAAAGACATTTTAGCATGTACAATTTAGAAAAAGATAAGTGTCTTATACTGGAAGTAATACATAGCAGGCTTTCAATAAATGGCAGCCTATTATTATTTTCTTTTTAAATTGAGGTATAATTCACATACAATAGACTACACAGCTTTTAAGTGTACAATTCCATAAATTTTTACATGTATTTATGTCTAAGTAAAAAATCAGAAAGATAGAGAACATTTTCAATCTTCCAGAAAGCTTCCTCATGCCCCTCCCATCAGTTCCCCATACATTTAACCATTATTCTGAGCTTAACCATCAGGCATTAGCTTTGACTGGAAACCTACAGTATGTTTTTTTGTGTGTTTTTCATCCTCATCCAAGGATATGCTTATTGATTTTAGAGAGAGGAAGGGAGAGAGAGAAAAAAAGAAACACTGATTGGTTGCTTCCCATATGCACCCCAACTAAGGATTGAACCCACAACCTAGGTATGTTCCCTGACCAGAAATTGAATCCGCCACCTGCCAGGGCGAAAATTACTCTATGTATCCTTTGTGTCTGCCTTTTCCTACTCATCTATATGTCTGTGAGCATAATTCATGTTGTTGAAGGTAGCAGTAGTTTGTTTTTTTTGTTTGATGATCTTTATTTTTTGATGCATAGAATTCTACTAGAGGCCCGGTGCACGAAATTTGTGCATGGGGGGTGGTGTCCCTCAGCCCAGCCTGCACCCTCTCCAATATGGGACATCCCTCTCACAATCCAGGACTGCTGGCTCCCAACTGCTCGTCTGCCTGCCTGCCTGCCTAATTGCCCCTAACCGCTTCTGCCTGCCAGCCTGATCAACGCCTAACTGCTCCCCTGCTGGCCCGATTGCCCCTAACTGCCCTCCCCTGCCAGCCTGGTCACCCCTAACTGCCCTCCCCTGCCAGCCTGGTTGCCACTAACTGTCCTCCCCTGCAGGCCTGGTCACCCCCAACTGCCCTCCCCTGCCAGCCTGGTTGTCCCCAACTGCCCTCCCCTGCAGACATGGGCACCCCTAACTGTCCTTCCCTGTAGGCCTGGTTACCCCCCCCCCAACTGCCCTCCCTTGCAGACCTGATCATCCCCAACTGTCCTCCCCTGCAGGCCTGCCCCAACTGCTGGTCCCCCCCAACTGCTCTCCCCTGCAGACCTGATCATCCCCAACTGTCCTCCCCTGCAGGCCTGCCCCCCCAACTGCCCTCCCCTGCAGGCCTGCCCCCCCAACTGCCCTCCCCTGCAGGCCTGGTCCCCCCCAACTGCCCTCCCTTGCAGGCCTGGTCCCCCCCCCCAACTGCTCTCCCCTGCAGGCCTGGTCCCCCCCAACTGCCCTCCCCTGCAGGCCTGGTCCCCCCCCAACTGCCCTCCCCTGCAGGTCTTGTCCCCCCCCAGCTGCCCTCCCCTGCAGGCCTGGTCGCCCCCAACTGCCCTCCTCTGCTGGCCCAGTCATCCCTAACTGCCTGCCCCTGCAGGTCGGATCGCCCCCAACTGCCCAGCCCTGCTGGCCATCTTGTGGCGGCCATCTTGTGTCCACATGGGGGCGGCCATCTTTGACCACATGGGGCTGGCCATCTTGTGTTGGAGTGATGGTCAATTTGCATATTCCCTCTTTATTATATAGGATTACATGAATAGAATCTCTACCCCTCCACATACAGTCCATACCATTTATCATTTTAGTAGATACTGTTGAATACTTTTTTCTGAAAGAATTAAATGAATTTTACACTTTCAGTAACAATTTGGTTGTTTCTTTATATAGAAAATTTAAAGAAGAAAATAAAAATTATTCAGTCTTACAATCAATGATAATCACTATTAACCTTTAGCATATATTCTTCTAGTCCTTTTGTTTATATAATTTTAGTAAAATTGTACTCATTAGGCAATTTGTTTTGCATACTCTTTTAAAAACTTAATATGGGTCGTGTGGTTCAGCCGTTGAGTGTAGACTAAGGAACCATGAGGTCACCAATTCAATTCCCGGTCAGGGCACATGCCCAGGTTGTGGGCTTGATCCCCAGTAGGGGTCATGCTGGAGGCAACCAGTCAATGATGTTCCTCTCTCATCCATGTTTCTATCTCTCTATCCCTCTCCCTTCCTCTCTCTCTAAAAAAAAAAAAAAAAAAAAAAAAAAAAAAAAAAAAAAAAAAAAAAGCCCAGCCGGTGTTACTCAGTGGTTGAGTGTCGATCTATGAACCAGGAGGTCATGGTTAGATTCTGGTCAGGGCGCATGCCTGGATTGCTGACTTGATCCCCAGTGGGAGGTGTGCAGGAGGCAGTCAATCAATGATTCTCTATCATCTTTGATGTTTCTATCTTCCCCTTCCCTCTCTGAAATCAATAAAAAATATTTTAAAAAAAAAATTTTAATAAAAACTTAATATATTGTGAACATTTTCCCCATATCCTTTTATAATGAACTAGAGGCCAAGTGCACGAAATTTGTGCACTGGTAGGGTCCCTAGTGGCTGCCGGCTGCTGGCCAGCGCCTCTCTCCCTTCCCCTGGCTGGCCTGCCCTCTGGTCAAACTCCCAGAACTTCGGTCGAGGGGACATTTTGCACACTACGCTTTTATTATGTAGGATCATATTTTCTTTGCTTGGTATATTCCATTATTCCATTTTTAAAAACCAATAATCATATTTTTATTAGGTACATTTATTAAATAGAGTATATTTTTATATTGATGATAAAAATCAGAATACTGCTTTGGAGCCTCTTCTCAAAATAAGAGAATATAATTTAATATCTTTTCTCAAGAAAAATTAACAATTAGCTTATAAATAGGTCTGTTATTTCAAGCCACTATAAGTCATTAGCTCTCTCAAATAGCATAAACTACTTTCTAATATAATATAATTTTTAAAATGTTTTTATTTAGAGAGAGAGGAAGGGAGAGAGAGAAACATCGATGAGAGAGAAATTAAAAAATTATTGAAAGAGCTTTTGTTTATGTGAATTGTATGTATTAATGTTTACAATACTAGAAGTTAAAACTGAGGATTTTAAGTATTAATTCATTTCAAAATAGTAATACTTTGCCTATGTTACATAATTAACATTTTAAAATTAAGACAACTAATTATTTGCTCTTTTTGAAAGCTTGAATTTATCATTGGCAGCAAATACTGTTAGTTGTTTTTCTTGAAATGACAGGCTTACTTTATTCATTTTCAAGAAAATTTCTGCCAAAAATCTAAGTTAGACTAACAGTGGTTTGTCATTAAGTAAAAAAGATGTTACATTGGAAAAAGGGGAAGGTTCAGCTTTCATCTCAGCTTCATAAGTGCTTTCATTAGAACAATCATTGTAAGAAATGCTTTATATGCATACTTCTGTCTTGTTCCACAGATTAAAAAGATGTGTATTTAAGGATGAAAATTTAATAAAATTTATGATTTGCTGTTTTGTAATGGACATTCATAAGTAAAAATAGCCTTTTTAAAATTGTGTGCATAGTGCAAAGACAGTGATTGTTAGAGATTTTTTTGTTTGTTTGTTAGTTTGTTTTGCCACTGCCTTAATTTGTGCTAAGGTACTAGCAGTTTACCACTAGTGCTTTTGCACCTTTAAGTGCAAATGTCCACACAGTGAAAAAGGAAAATTCCATCTTAGTATCATTTTGAAAATGGCTTTGACCATGTCAGCTCTTTGAAAGGATTTCTCCCCCCTCAGCACACCACATTTTGGGAACCATTGCTATTGGAGGATATTTTGGGTGCTTAATTATAATGTTTTGATTGTTTTCATTTTAATGAAATGTTCTTGTTTTGCCCATGAGGTTGGCATTGTCTAGTCACATATACTACTGTTGTACATGTATCTATCTAATCAAGGACTCTTACAATTTAAATTCTTAGTACATTGGCCTGTTTGATGGCAGTACAATCAAAATAGCAGACTAAGTTACAGAGAATATTTATATTATAAAGGCTGCAAAGTAGTAATTCTATTGCATTGTTACATTATTAGGAGTGTTGAGTCAAATCTTTTTGTAATTTTTTGTGTTTTTAGGCTTGCATTGATGACAATGTTGATATGGTGAAGTTTCTGGTAGAAAATGGAGCAAATATTAATCAACCTGATAATGAAGGCTGGATACCACTACATGCAGCTGCTTCCTGTGGATATCTCGATATTGCAGAGTAAGCCAGTTCTCTGTTTACTTTTATTCAAATACAATTATAGAGACCTTATATTTTACAGAAATTATTCTTAAAGGTAAATGAGCAACATTTTATATTACTGTAATTCATGAAAATTATTCTTCCCAGAAAAGAGAATAAGTGGTTCTTGGGAATCCTAATATTGAGTCCAATGATACCGGTATGAGATCCTCACCTTGTCTCCCCACCTCTGGCTTTTGGTACTTTGTATTAATGTGAGTAATTGATTGTACACATGCTTCACCCCCATCTCCTTTTCTTTTGAGTACATGTACAGGATTGTCAAATAATTCAAGTCTATCCCTATGTAATTATGAATTGTTATGAGACATTAACGATAATTTTCAATTTGGTCACTTTGCTGTAGGGAGTTCTCCATTTACAATTTATGCTTGTTTAGTTTTTATTAGGATTACTTCCAAATTCAGTGAGAAAGAGTCATTGTATTAACTACCTTTAATGAGTGGGTACTTCCCAAGAAAATTCAATTATTTAAGCTTTTAACAGGAAGTCTGAATATCTTGACAAAATAATTTTTTCATTAAATTTTTTCTTCTTACTATGTGTCAACACTACACACACTTTTATTGTCTGACAGCTCACATCAAAGCTTTTCAACTTTGTGAATCTCTCTTAGTAAACTTTCATAGTTTTATTTCTTGTATATTTCACACACACACACACACACACACACACACACACACACACACACACAAACACAAGCACATCATGTATATTGAAGGTCTGATACTTCAATTTAAAGGAGAGGCAGTGTTTGGTGAAATGAAAGTGCTCTGGCCTTGGAATCAAAAGATCAGCATTGGGTTTTATTACTGACTCTTAACACTAACTGCACTACATCTTTTAGTAATTTGTTTCTTCTTTCTGGGCCTTGACTTCTTTATATGATTTCTCTGGTCGGTGTGGCTTAGTGGTTTAGCATTGACACAGGAACCAACAAGTCACCAGTTCGATTCCTAGTCATCGCACATGCCCAGGTTGCACTCAATCTCCAGTAGAGGGCGTGCAGGAGGCAGCTGATCAGTGATTCTCTCTCATGACTGATGTTTCTATCTCTCCATCCCTCTCCCTTCCTCTCTCTCTAAAAACAAATAAAACCATATTTTAAAAATCCTATCTAATAAAAGTGTAATATGCAAATTAGCTATCACTCTGTCACAAAGATGGCAGCACCCATAGCCACAAGATGGCGGCACCCAGTCCTCTCAGCCTCGCTGGAGTCCCCCAGTCCAGGGGGGGCAGCCACTGAGAGCAGGCAGCGTGAGCAGCCTGGCGGAATGCTTGCTTCATTGCCGCGGCGACAAGGCAAGCATTCCATCCCGGCTGCAGAGGGCCTCTGGGCAGCGGGCACGGAGCCGCCGGGTAGGCGGGGAGGGATGCTTGCGCAGTCGCTTGGCGATGAGGCAAGTGTTCCACGTCCGGCCACAGAGAGCCTTTGGCCAGGGAGGGCATTTGGGGGCCATGAGGCCAGCTGGGGAGGGCAGTTAGGGGCCATGAAGCTGGCCAGGGAGGGCAGTTGAGGGCCATGAGGCTGGGCAGGGAAGGCAGTTGGGGGCCATGAGGCCAGCAGGGGAGGGAAATTGGGGCCATGAGGCCGGCAGGGGAGGCCAGTTGGGGGCCATGAGGCCAGCAGGGGAGAGCATTTGGGGCGATCAGGCCAGCGGGGGGGGGGGGGGGCAGTTGGGGGTGAGCAGGCCGGCGGAGGGGGGGGCAGTTGGGGGTGAGCAGGCTGGCAGGCAGAGTGGTTAGGGGCAATCAGGCAAGCAGGCAGGTGAACGGTTAGAAGCCAACAGTGCCGGATTGCGAGAGGAATGTCCGACTGCTGGTTTAGGCCTGATCCCACAGTGACATCCCCTGGCAGTCAGACATCCCCCAAGGGTTCCCAGATTGGAGAGGGTGCAGGCAGGGCTGAGGGACACACCCCCCCCCCCCCCCCCGTGCATAAATTTCGTGCACCAGGCCACTAGTAAATAAATAAAAGGAGGTCTTTTTGCCATTGCAAAACAATAGTGGTTGTTCATAATTATAATCATGGTTCTCAAGTTCCTTACTCCTTCTATTCTTTTCATGCTTATCAGAGGATTTGGATCTCTTCGTTATAGAAAAAAATAGCTAATGTGCATTTATCTTTAGCTGTCCTTAAATATTTGGTACTTGGACACTGGGGTCAACTGAGGTGGATTATGAAGGCTTCCTCAACCACTCAAGTGGTATGACCTTGCTTAACTTTTATAAGCTTCAGTTTTCTCCTCTATTTCTCTATAGAATAGGAATGATATTTCCGAGGTTTGCTGTGAGGATTAACTGATATAACTCATCAAACATATTTGGCACATAGAAAATACTCAGTATGTGTTAACTTTTGACCATTATTTATCTCTTCTGGGAAAATTAAAACCCAATTTCTTTCTTTAGATGTTTAATCCTTGTGTTTTCTTTTTTGATTTATGCTTCTGAGTTTGAAAAGATAATAATTGTCCTGAATAATTTCCTATGGAATAATTTTTGTAGACTTGATTGATAACCCATTGTGGCACTTGGGATGATTTTAGCTGCAAGTAAGTATTTCAAGTTTAAAATGCCCTAAAGAATAAGAGCTCTTGTTATAGAGGATAATATATACTTTAGAGCCGTGGTCGGCAAACTGCGGCTCGCGAGCCACATGCGGCTCTTTGGCCCCTTGTGTGTGGCTCTTCCACAAAATACCACGGCCTGGGCGAGTCTATTTTGAAGAAGTGGCATTAGAAGAAGTTTAAGTTTAAAAAATTTGGCTCTCAAAAGAAATTTCATTCGTTGTACTGTTGATATTTGGCTCTGTTGACTAATGAGTTTGCCACCACTGCTTTAGAGGAAGGGCATTCAGGTTTATTAAACGGCTTGATAGGGGTTTCAATCATCTAGGGCCTGGGGTCCTTCAGGCTTTTTCTTCTTCTGACTTTCCCAAATACAGACCTTATTCTTACCCTGGCCCCCTCTTAGTGGCAAGATGATCACCACAGCTCCTGACTTGTGTTTTTCCATATGCCCATCCCAAGAGCAAAATAAAAATTGGTTGAGGAGTGGAAATTATCTTCTCCATATTCTGTGTATGTCAAGGGAGGGCAACCCTCTAACTGCAGCTTATTTCCCCTTAAGGTACTTCCATTGGCCTGGCTTAATATTTGCCTCTGTCTACTCTGGAAAAGCAAGAATCTGGCTTATCCAATGTTTTCCATGCCAGTAAACAAGTGTGAGGGGGATGAACAGTCTGCTCAGATGTTAATATTTTCAATAAAGTAACTATAACTTTTTATTTTGGAGGAGATAGGATATGGAATATATGCTGAATATATGGAAAATATGTTGAAACCTTAATCCCCAGAACTTTGGAAGGTAACTGTAGAATATATGCTTCTTAGGTCCTGTGCAAACAAGAGAGACCTGTTTTGACCAACTTGACTAGAATTTTGCTGACCTACCTTCCTTCCTATAGGAAGTTAGAATTTATGGCTGTGGTATAGCTGAAGTATAATACATAGTGTCTCTGAACCAAATTAAAATTAAAAAATAATGACTTTTCTTTTTTTGCCATATGAATTTTTTAAAAATTATGACAATGTTTATAGAAATTAACTAGTATATAATGGGTTATTTGTTAAGGTGATAACCCCAAACTCTTCCAAATGCATGATTATTTTTATCAGCATTATCTCTTTCAGCAATTAATTCCACTGATGAGTGTGAGAAGTTAATGAAACCCTAGTTTTCTTGGGCCTAGAAAGATATAGCATGGTGGATGGCTTAAGAGTTAGGGTGAAGATATCTCCCAAATCAGAGCACTTGTTAGGGTAAAAGGCCCCATTAATACTAATGCAGAGACAACTGTTAGAAACCAGGAATAACCTTGGAAAATTGGGTCACTTTGCTAAATGAAATATTTGGGGTTAAATTTGTTGCAAATCCTGGTTCTGCATTCACTAGCCTTGTGCCCTTGGCCAAGCTACTTAGCCTCTATGATTAATATTATTTAAGAAATAATATGATTATTTGGGAATGATCAGGCATCTTCCTAGCTCTTACTTATCATATTGCTTTCCATGTTTTTCACTATGTCAGTACTGGGCTACTTTTAGTTTCCTGACAGTCCTTGCTGGTTCATATCATAGTGTCTTTGCACACAGTGGTTCATTTGCCTCATTTCTTTACTTGATTGGTTTCTACCAAACTCAAACCTTTCTGTTATTCCTGGCTGATTCATCATCATCTCTAACACATCAATTGTTTACATGCTGCTTTACCAACTGCACTGTGCACAGAATAGTGCTAATTCATTCCTATTGAAATGAGCCGAAGCAAACAGTGAAGGAGATGTTTTACTCTGAGAATTTGAGGCTGATTAGGCTACAGTGAGTTCTAAATTTTTGACTTTTGTTGGAGATAGTAGAACAAAGAATATGAGGTTACAGTTTAGTTTATAGACATTTTATGTCTAGTCTGTAACCTAGCAGAAACCAGTTGAATAAATGAATGATAGTTCTTCATATTCTAGCTCCATTATCTCACCTTTTCACCAAGATAATTACCCTCAACCTCTCCCTGCTTTGAATAAGGTAGAAGTCTTAGGGAAAACTAACAATAGAGGTTAATAATGCCCTTTCTCCAGACTGGATTAGAGGAAGTATAAATGAAGTGAGTTTGGGAGTATCATATTAACCCTTTGCACTCGCTTGCTTTTTCTCGATTCCTGCTACCGATGCTAACTGTGTCAAGTCACACTCGATATCCGAGTACAAAAGGTTGATGTTCAGCATGTGCATTGTTCTTTAAATACTAAGGGGTCATGTATTAAAATGTGTGTGTTAACATCATTCTGTAACTTTGGTGTATTGAATTAACAGTGTTATGGACTGAATTGTGTTCCTACAAATTTTACATGTTGAAACCTTAATCCCCAGAACTTTGGAAGGTAACTGTAGAAATTGAGCTTTTAAAGAGCCGATTAAACTAAAATGAGATCTCTAGGGTGGGCCCTCATCCAATCTTACTAGTATCCTGATAAGAAAAAGAAATTTAGACACAAAAAGAGACACCGGGGATGTGCACACAGAGAGAAAAGACCATCAGAGGACAGCGTGAGAAGGCAGACATCTGCAAGTCAAGGAGAGAAGCCTCAGAAGAAACCAAACTTGCTAACACCTTATTGGACTTCCAGCCTCTAGAACTATGAGAAAATAAATTTCTATTGTTTAAGTGTTTAATCTATGGTACTTTGTTTTAGTAGCACTAGCAAATTAATATAGGCTTTATTAAATTCTCACTGTCACATCAAGGTATTCTTCCCAAAAAAGTATAGTGTTAGTGTCATTGGGTTATAGATTAGAATTAAAATTTAATAGTATGACTTTTGAACATATTAGGCAAGGCAAGTGATTGTGGAGCCCAAGAAACCATCTATTCAATTTATTGTTCTAACCTATAACAGTCAGTTAGTTCTAGCTCTCTAACTATAAACAGTAACTAAATAATATATGTAAACTAGAGGCCCGGTGCACAAAATTTGTGCACTGGGGTGGGGAGGGTCCCTCAGCCCAGCCCTCTCACAGTCCAGGACCCCTCGGAAGATGTCCACTTGCTGGCTTAGGCCCGATCCCCCTGGGAATCGGGCCTAAGCCGGCAGGCGGACATCCCTCTGGCAATCTGTGATCCCTCGCTCTTTACCGCCCTCCTCCTCGCTCCTTACTGCTTGGCTCACTGCTCCTTAGCGGCAGGCTCCTTACCACTAGGCTCACTTCTCCTTAGTGCTACTGTGGAGGTGGGAGAGGCTCCTGCCACCACCACTGTGCTTGCTAGCCATGAGCCCGGCTTCTGGCTGAACGGCTGCTCTCCCTGTGGGAGCTCACTGACCACCGGGGGGCAGCTCCTGCGTTGAGCATCTGCCTCTGGTGGTCAGTGCACATCATAGCGACCATTCGTTCCAGTCATTCCACCATAACGGTCACTTAGGCTTTTATTATATAGAAGATTATTATGTGCAAAGCATTGAAAACCAAGTCCTCCGACTGAAGAAATCCTATATAATAAAAGCCTAATGTGCAAATTGTTACCTCGACCGGGAGTTCGACCAGGGGGTGGGGCCGGCCAGCCAACCGCCTGCAGCCCCTCCCCTCAGCTGGCCCCACCCAGGGTGGTGGCGGCGGCAAGCATCTGGGGAAGGAAGGCCTCAGCCGGCAGCCGGCAGCTGCTTGGGACCCTACCCAAGCATGAATTTTGTGCACTGGGCCTCTAGTAATTGAATAAAACTATAAGAACTATACAATGGCAGCTTTTAAATTTGTCATTGTTTTTCATTTATTAGCTGGAATATTTTTGTAAAAGAAAATTTCTCATGTTTACTCTTTGTTACTTACCCTCTGATATTGGTTACCCCCTAGTATAGGTTTTACAGGAAAGATGGGATATATTATTTATTTTATCCCTCTATATACTGATTTTTAAAATAATTTGAAGGAAACTAGTTGGTTCACTAGTTACTTTCAAAAAGGACTGATTGATCTTTTGAGGTCTAAGTAGTTTTAGGAGTTCCTGCATTTAACCCTTTGCACTCGCTTGCTTTTTTCTCGATTCCTTTATTCTAATGCTAACCGTGTCGAGTCACACTCGACATCTGAGTGCAAGAGGTTAAACATGTCTGACTAGAGGCCCAGTGCATGAAATTAGTGCACTGGTAGGGTCCCTAGCAGCTGCTGGCTGCTTGCTGCCAGCTGGGTACTCCCTCCCTTCCCCCGGCCGCCTGCCAGCGCCACCGGCCAGGGCCTCCTTCCCTTCCCCCGGCCAGCTCACCCCTGGTCAAATTCCCAGAAGAACTCCAGTCGAGGGGACAATTTGCATACTACACTTTTATTATATAGGATGTGTTTCAGTCCACTGCAGTTATAGTATCCTTATTGATTAGCACCATTATACCATCTTTGGTCATTAAGAGTCTGTTCATATTGGCTTCTGAGTCCTTGGGACATTACCAGATAAAGTGAACTTGCACTTTAGTATTACAAGGTGTTCCAGACATGTTTTACATTTCCTGCCCTGGGTCTAGACTTGCCATTTCTCCAAGGAGCCCCTTCCTTGTAATGGGTGCTAGAAGTGCTTATTGTTACTACTGGTCATTGTTTCCAATTCAAATTCAGCAGCAGGGTGTTTTAATTTAATCTCTTCTATCTTATATATCAATATTTCCTTTCTCTTCCATTTCATTGCCGGGAACTATAAGATTAATATAACACATAATTACTATTTGTTTCATCATATGTTACACATATATTACACAGCAATACCACCACCACCAACAGCAACAATATGATTACTAAAAACAGTTTGAAGTTTGGTTGATTGGTTGGTTGGGTTTTGGGGGGAGGAGGAAGGTGGTTCATTTCTTTTTGTCCTTAAGTATAGGACTTGAAATATATCATCAAATTACTCTGTGTAGAAGTCAGTTGAAATAGTTCTATTTTGTGTGGTTATTCTACCAAATAGGTGTGCTGTTAGATTCACTGTTTAATTTTTTTTTTATTTTTTAGAGTTTGTTTTTTAAATATTTAATTTTGTTTTATGATTTATATAAAATACCAGGTTCTAATGGCAATCCCTGTTCTACCACTCTATTTCCTCCCACATCTTATATTTTTTGATTTTCTATTTTATCCCAATGTGGTTTTTAATGTATTATTTAAAGTAAGTATTACTCCTCCTTTGTGTAGATAAATGATAGAACATCATATACATATTCCTTCACTTTGCTTTTTTCACTTAACAGTCTATTATGGAAAATGCTATATAGTAGAAAACAGAGATATTTCTCATTATTTTTTTAGGTGTAGTACTCCATTGTACAGTATGTCATTTTGGTTTATTCGGCCTATCCCTGTTGATTGACCAATGAACATTATTTATTTGAATGACTACAGTTTTAGCCTTGGAATTGTTTTGGGGTTGTTGTGTTTTTGTTTTTTTGTTTTTATATTCTTATAAATCATAGAAATTTTTATGTTTGTGAAAAATATTTTGTATTTGAGTAATAAAACTTAAATGACTTATTAACATTTTGGTTATTAATGTGATTATTGTTCTGATATAATCATTTTATGTTTTAATTTCATCACCATATTTTTATGTCTCCACTACGGATGTTTAAGGAATGTTTTTTATTTATTTATTTTTTAAATTTAATAAATCTTTATTGTTCAGATTATTACAATTGTTCCTCTTTTTTCCCCCATAGATCCCCTCCAGCCGGTTCCCACCCAACCCTCTGCCCTTACCCCCCCGCCACTGTCCTCATCCATAGGTGTACGATTTTTGTCCAGTCTCTTCCCGCACCCCCCACACCCCTTTCCTTCCAAGAATTGTCAGTCCACTCCTTTCTATGCCCCTGATTCTGTTATACTCACCAGTTTATTCTGTTCATCAGATTTTTTTATTCACTTGATTTTTAGATTCACTTGTTGATAGATATATATTTGTTGTTCATAATTTTTATCTTTACCTTTTTCTTCTTCTTCCTATTCTTAAAGAATACCTTTCAGCATCCTAACTAATAAAAGGGAAGTATGCAAATAACCATTACTCCGCTACACCCACAATTGGGCCAGCGGCAGGCTGGGGGTGGGACTCGGGGTGGCCAATTGGGCTGACAGGATGAGCGGGGGGTGGGGACTCACGAGTCCACGCCCCCGTTCCTCCCGCAGGCCCCAATGGCCGGCACTGCGGGAAGACAGATGGAGCCGGAGGAAGGCGCCGGTGGCAGAACTCGGGGTGGCCGATTGCGTGGCTGCCAGCACCAGTTTTCCACCAGCAGCAGTTTTCCTCTGGCCACCCGCCGATCGGAGCGCTTCCTGATTGGAGTTCCTCTCGGGGTGGCCGATCGCGCTGGCGGGAGGCGCTCTGATCGGTGGGTGGCCAAAGGAAAACTGCTGCTGGCGGAAAACTGGTGCCGGCAGCCAGGTGAAGGAAGGTCTATTGCACAAAACTTTGTGCAACGGGCTTCTAGTTTCATATAATACTGGTTTGGCGGTGATGAACTCCTTTAGCTTTTTCTTATCTGTGAAGCTCTTTATCTGACCTTCAATTCTGAATGATAGCTTTGCTGGGTAGAGTAATCTTGGTGGTAGGTTCTTGCTATTCATCACTTTGAATATTTCTTGCCACTCCCGTCTGGCCTGCATAGTTTCTGTTGAGAAATCCGCTGACAGTCTTATGGGTGCTCCTTTGTAGGTAACTAACTGTTTTTCTCTTGCTGCTTTTAAGATTCTCTCTTTGTCTTTTGCTCTTGGCATTTTAATTATGATGTGTCTTGGTGTGGTCCTCTTTGAATTCCTTTTGTTTGGGGTTCTGTGCGCTTCCTGGACTTGTAAGTCTATTTATTTCATCAGGTGGGGGAAGTTTTTGGTCATTATTTCTTCAAATAGGTTTTCAGTATCTTGCTCTCTCTTCTTCTGGCAACCCCATAATTCTGATGTTGGTACACTTGAAGTTGTCCCACAGGCTCCTTACACTATCTTCATATTTTTGGATTCTTTTTTGTTTTTTCTTTTCCAGTTGAGTGTTTTTTGCTTCTTTGTATTTCAAATCTTTGACTTGATTCTTGCGATCCTCTGCTCTGCCGTTAGATCTCTGTATAATATTTTTTATTTCAGTCAGTGTATGCTTATTTCTAGTTGGTCCTTTTTCATATCCTCGAGGGTCTCGCTAAATTTATTGCGTTTTCTAGAAAATTCTTGAAAAACCTTATAACCATGGTTTTGAACTCTATATCCAGTCATTTGCTTTCCTCCATTTCTTTCATTTGTGATCTGTTTCTTTGTCTCCACATTTTGGCTGCTTCCCTGTGTTGATAAAGTGGCTTTGTGTGCTAGGTGTCCTATAGGGCCCAGTGGCTCAGCTTCCCCAGTTACCTGAGGTGGACACTCTTGGTGCACCCCTTTGTGGGCTGTGCGCACAGTCTTGTTGTAGTTAAGCCTAGATTGTTGTTGGTATCACTGGGAGGAATTGACCTCCAGGCCAATTGGCTGTGAGGATCAGCTGTGTCTACGCTGGGAGAACTTCTGTGCTGGAGACACCCTGATGAGACAAGACTTGCAAAAGCCTCTATGCTCAGCTTGAATGGGGCGGAGTCTCGGGGCGGAGCAGACAGCATTGGTTTCCTGTCAGCCCTGCCCTAATAGGCCCCTGTGTCTCAGTGTCCCGTGGTGATCGCTGCGAGCACCTCTGAGAGAACGCCGCCCTTGAGTTCCGCCCGCTGCCAGACAGTCCAGTTTCTCCCCAAATGAGTCTGGGTCCCCAGAGTCTCGCCCGGAACTGGAGTTCAGTGCAGTTGGGAGCTTTTGTTTCCCTCCCGCTTGAGAAAGCCAGCCGCGTACTCAGTTGCCCGCCCTCTCCGCGTGCGCGTGTCTTGGTACCTCTGCCTCCTGCAGCTCCTGTGAGTCTCAGTATGCTTTTCTCTTTCCTTCTAGTTGTAGAATTTCCACTCAGCCAGCCTTCCTGTGATTCTGGATGATGTCTGTTTTGTCTTTTAGTTGTACTTTTGAAATTGCTGTGCAAGGCAGCAGTTTAGGTGTTTACCTATGCCGCCATCTTGGTTCCTCCCCTGTTTTTTATTTTTATATTGATTTCAGAGGGGAAAGGAGAGGGAGCAAGAGATAGAAATATCAAAGATGAGAGAGAACCATTGATCGGCTGCCTCCTGCATGCCCCACACTGGGGATTGAGCCTGCATCCTGGGCATGTGCTCTGACCAGGAGTCATACCGTGACTTCCTGGTTCAGAGGTCAATGCTTAACCACTGAGCCACGTCAGCTAGGCAGGAATGCTTTAATCTTTAGTTGCTTTAGTATTTGCCATAGAATTTTCCAATAGTAGAGAAAATTAGCTCTGTATTAGGCTAATGTTATTTAGCTTCATGGTATATAGAATGAAATATTGATTAATCAGTATATTTAATATATTTTTCTTCTTCGAATTTGTTTTAAAAACACTACTGTTGAGGATCTCATATCATTGTAAAATACTAGTAGTATTACATCAGTGACATTTTCATGGTTTTATTTACAGCTTAGAAAAAGTTTCATTAGCTTTGTCACTTGATCATTAAAGAACCAACTATTTAAGGATATGAAAACTTTTCAATATTTGTGGTGACTTATTTATAACTTGGCTTTTCTTCATTTTAACCTTTATTCCATAAACATTCATCAATACCCTCACAATTTTTCTTGGCTTGTCCTTCAAAATATATTCAGTATTAAACTATTTTTCATCGCCTCTTTCATTTCTCCTTGATCCTGGACACAACCGTAACCGTCCTCTTCTCCCCATGTATTTCTCATATAGCAGCCAGAATGATCCTTTTAAAATATCGTAAGTGGGATAATATCACATTTTTTACTCAAAACTCTCCTGTAGGTTCATAATGCATTCAGGGTAAAAGCCAGAGTTCTGGTGGCCTACGAGGCCATTGTTTGGCCACTTGTCACCTTTCGACTTCATTTTTTTTCACTTTTCTCCAAGCTCTCTCATTTAGTCACACTGGTCTGGTCCCCTTGCTTAGCCTTTAAATGTATTTTTTGCAAAAATATTAATGTGTTTGGTTAGAGAATACTGCCTTAGACTCAGTGGAGTTGTTAAATAATCTATAATACTATATTTCTAAAATATGAATAATTTTATATTTTTGTGTGAGTGATGGTAGACCTATATTAAAATTCTTATTGTATAGATGAGGAAACTGAGTCATAGAAATCACAAAGTAAATGGCAGAGTTAGGATTTGAACCAATATAGTCGATAACTTTTCATGTCTGCACATTTAGCCACTACACTATTCTGCCTTTCTTTCTAGCCTTTGTAATTGGGAAAATGGTGCCATTAAACTTATTAAGGGTTCTAAAGAGCAAGATAGTGTGAAGCAGAGGAGAGAGTAAAGTGGAATGTAGATTTAGATAGGCCTAATTTGAGGTGCCAATGGTAAATGTGCAATAGGAACCCAGGAATATTTTGGATATGTTTATAATGCATATACTGGATTTTATCAAATCTAAGATGCCAGTATTTTATGTACTAATTGAAAAGGTAAAAAAAAAATTCAAACTATGATTTGGGTGGTTGTTTTTGTTACTTTTTAATCTCCTAAGTTTTTTTGTTTGTTTGTTTTTTTCACACCGTATTTTTCTCTGGGCAATTTAGTATCATTGATGTCATGTGACATTGCTTAAGAATGATCTGATGTAAACTTTGGGATTTTCGTCTAAGTCACTGATATGCATTCAGCAAGTTTTGATGTTGGTGCTTTCTTGCTCTTACCAGAAGGTATCAACAGAAAGTTTCAGAAAACGTCCAGGAAAACATTTTAAGCAACAGTTAAGCTCAACAAATAAGGTAATATCAATGCACATAAGTCGATTGAAGTGAGGACAGATATTGACAAAGACGTCTTGTCTACCACCTGACCAGTATTCATTTGAAGACATTATTGATTGTAAGATCTATTGATTGTAGAGTATTTCAGTGATATTTCAATGTAAGGGAAATGTACATCTTCGAATTGTTACATGATAAGTAGGGTTTTTGTCTCTGGGAATTGGAAGCTGCAATAATAAAGTAATTGATTTTAACAAGTGTGTGTTTTCAGGAGTTAGTGCATGATCAAAGAAGTATAGAGTTACTGTTTTAGTGAATAATTGAGAGAGATTAAAAATGCTGAAGACAGAGCCTTCAGAATTTCCTAAATTTAAAGCTAGCTCTACAAAGAGAATAGATGAATTAAAATTTCCCCACATTTTGAATTTGTTTACAAATGACAACCCAGGTGCTTAGACAACTGGAAATAGAGCCCAATTTCACAAATACACTAATTTCTCTCACATATATTAACCTGGTCTTTTCTATTGGCATAATTAATTATATCTGTAGCATACTTATGGAATCCTGATGTTATAAATTAAAATTTAGCAAGGTGTCAGGACTACTAACAGTTATACTAATAACATGATTTATGTACAAAAATAATATGGAAATAGCCTTTTGGTTTTGGCAAATTGAAATTTTTTAAAAAGGTTAAAAATTGTAATATTATAAATTTTGCAATTTATTGACAATTAAAAATAGGAAAGAGAATTTCTGCCTTTTAGGCAGATGAATAGATAGGCTTTATTCTGTTCTTTCTGCTAAGTACACCTAAAAACCTAAACATTACATCCTATCTAATAATAGACAAATATGCAAATTGACCGCACCTCCGACACACCCACAAGCCACACCCACAAAGCCACGCCCACCATCCAATCAGAGTGAGTATGCAAATTAACCCAAACCAAGATGGCTACAGCCACAGAGAGCAAGGTTTCCTAGGTAACAGAGGAAGCCAAGCTTTCCGCCAGCTGTTGCCAGGACTAAGCCTCCACTCAAGCTACAAAGTTTCAATTATAGAAAGTAAACAAATTCAAACAAATGGCAGCAGAATGGAGCTTGAGAGAGCAGGCCAGGGTTGCCGCCGGCAACAGGGGAAGCAAAGCTTTCCACACACCCTGGCCCTGCCCACCCGCTTAAGGCAACAAAGTTTCAATTATAACTCCAACACAAATGGCTGCGGGCCTCAGAGGGAGGCCCAAGCTTGGCTCTGCTCCAGGCTACAAAGTTTCAATTGTAGAAAGAAAATAAATTCCAGATACCAGGGCCTCCGCTTGTTGCCATGGGGCGTGGCCCGCCTGCAAACCACCACAGGCCCCTCGCTCAGGCTGCCCCACGCCCCAAGGGAACCCCACCCTGATCAGGGACACCCTTCAGGGCAAACCAGCTGGCCCCCACCCCTGTACCAGGCCTCTATCCTATCTAATAAAAGAGTACTATGCAGATTGATCATCACTGCAACACACAATATAGCTGCCCCCATGTGTTCAAAAATCCTGCCCCCATGTGGACACAAGATGGCCACCACAAGATGGCCAGCAGGAGAGGGCAGTTGGGAGGCACCCGGCCTGCAAGGGAGGGCAGTTGAGAAGGACCAGGCCTGCAAGGGAGGGCAGTTGGAGGTGATCAACCCTGCAGGAGAGGGCAGTTAGGGGTAACCAGGCCGGCAGAGGAGGGAAGTTGGGGGCAAACAGGCTGGCAGCAGAGTGGTTAGGGGGTGATCAGGCTGGCAGGCAGAAGCGGTTAGGGGCAATCAGGAAGGCAGGCAGGCAAGCAGTTGGGAGCCAGCAGTCCTGGATTGTGAGAGGGATGTCGGACATCCCTTGAGGGGTCCCAGATTGGAGAGGGTACAGGCTGGGCTGAGGGACAACCCCCCTCCTTGCACGAATTTCGTGCACCGGGCCTCTAGTATAAATATAAGGAACCTCTAAAAGTAGAGAGAAGGCAGAGCAGCTAGGCATTTCAAGGTCTAAAGAATGACACGGGTTTTTTTGGCTTTTCTTTTTACCTCATATATCCCATACATGGAGATGAAGAAGCTGGTAATCCAAAGCGCCAATGAATGTAGACCAAAAAGAGCCCCAATAAAAGCCTAATCTCTTTAGCCAAATACGAGGAGAGGGACAACCTTGGCAAGGCAGAAAACTAAAAAATAATAATAACAAAAACAACCACTCTACTCCAGCCATACGCCATGGGGAAAATAAATGTTAGTCCCACCCATACACTCAACAGGGCAAGTAGGGAGTGTAGACTTCCACCCTTACCAGGTGTAATAAGGCACCCCAACACCCACACTGTGGATGTCAGATTAGGCTAAGTACAGAGCTAGACAAGACTTTAATCCCCATCAGATGGTTAACTAGCCCTCCCTGCGCTTCTAGTAGTGACCATGTGGGAAGCCTGGCCTTACACCCCACCTGGCAGTAAGGATGAGCTCTTATTCCTGCCTGCTGGGGTGGTGTCTAAAGAGGCTTAATGGACAGTGAATACTTTTCACCACCACCACCAAGCATTAAAGAGTCCTCCTTCCCTCCCGTCGTGGTGTCAGTGGAAGCTACATGGGGAATAGTGAGACTGATATCCTTCTCAGCCAGGGAAGTATCCATGTAGGTTAGGCAGGAAGCAAGAAGTAACAAGGAGCTTGCCCCATCTCTGGTATCACTGAAGGTTGAGTGGGGAACCTGGGCTTGTATCCCCACCTTCCTCTGCTAGAGCAAGGCCAGACAAAGCCAGCTGACATAGAAGTTTTAAGCAAGGCCCTAACTGGATTGGCTCAGTGGAGAGAGCGTCAGCCTGCGGACTGAAAGGTTCCAGGTTCGATTCCGGTCAAGGGCATGTACCTTGGTTGCGGGCACCTCCCCAGTAGGAGGTGTGCAGGAGGCAGCTGATCGGTGTTTCTAACTTTCTATCCCTCTCCCTCTCTGTAAAAAAATCAATAAAATATATTTTTTTTAAAAATAAGATTTAAGCAAGGTCTAGAGTCATAACATGGTACCCAAAGTGTTTAGATTTTAATTGAAAATCAATTGTCATACCAATGAAAATCTCAAATTAAATGGAAGAAGATAATCAATAGAGACCAACCAACATTGCTTAATAGCAATATTACTGTCTGACAAATATAAAGCAGATAGCATAAAAATGCTTCAACAAATAACTACAAGCATGCTTAAATGAAAAAAATAGAAAGTCCACAAAGAAATAGAAGGAAGATATCAGAAAGAACCAAATGGAAATTTTAGAACTTAAAAAATCAGTAACCAAAATAAATAAAAATTCAGTGGATAGACTCAACAGCAGAATGGAAAGGATAAGAAAGAATTAGTGACCTGAAAAATTGAACAACAGAAATTACCAAATCTGAGCAACAGAGAAAATAGACTACTAGTAAAATAAAATGAACAGAGCCTCAGGGGCCTATGGGACTGTAACAAAGAGCTAATATTTGTGCTATTAGAGTGCCAGAAGAAGAGGAGAAAGAGGGAATGTCTGAAAAAGTATTTAAAGGAATGATAAAGGGTCCATCTGGCATGGCTCAGTGGTTGAGTGTCGACCTGTGAACCAGGAGGTCACGGTTCAATTCCTGGTCAGGGCACATGCTCAGGTTGCAGGCTCTACCCGCAGTGTGGGGCGTGCGGGAGGCAGCCAATCAGTGGTTCTCTCTCATCTTTGATGTTTCTAGCTCTCCCATCCTCTCTGAAATCAGTGAAATATATTTTTTTTAAAAAAGGATGAAAAAGCATGGCCAAAAACATACCCAAATTGGACAAAAGATATAAACCTACAGGTGCAAGAAGCTTAGCAAATTCTAAACAGGTTAAACCAGAGCATTCCACACCAAGACATGCTGTATACAAACCTCTGAAAAACTAAAGACAAATTAAAAATCTTGAAAGCAGTGAGAAAGAAACTACACTATAGGGGGCAAAAATTAAATGACAGATTTCTCATCAGGCCAGAAGGAAGTGGTACACATTTGTCAAGCTGAAAGAAAAGAGCATATTTCTAAAAATACTTTCAAAGTCAAATTTTTGGATTCTTACTGTTACAGCTATTTTTCATTGTGGTATAGAACTTAAAAAATGAAATAGCAAAATGCATTCCCCCTAAAGATGCATAGATATTTATACTTAATTTATAATTTTTGTTTCTCAGAGACTTCCAAAAGAAAATAGCATTTATTTCTGAAGTTAATAGTGTGATGTTCTGTTTACCCACTTTGAAAAGTTCAGGTAGCTTAGTTTTTATAATTTCTGTCTCATTGTATGACTTTGAATAATTCATTTGGATTATTAAGAAACAACAGTTTTAATGGTATTCTGCTGACTTTCTGATATTGTAAAAATATTTTATCATTATTAAAAACACATAATACTAACTTTATCATCTTAGCTATTTTTTAAAATACTGATCTAGATCAATCGATTACAACCTTTCTAGAAAATTTTTATTTATTGGTGTGTTTTTTTAGAGAGAGAGATAGAAACATCAGTTTTTGTTCTACTTATTTATGCATTCATTAGTTACTTCTTGTATGTGCCCTGGTGTTGGCGTATTGGTACAATGTTCTAACCAACTGAGCTACCTGGCTAAGGCCATCGAAACCATTTTTAAGTATACAATTCAGTAGGTGTTGTTTATTCATTGTACTACAGATCTCTAGAATTTTTCATCTTGCAATACTGAAATTACCAATTAAACATTTACTTGTCCTCTCCTCTCCTCATTGTCTTTGATTACCACTTTTCTATTTTCTGTTTTTATTATTTTGACTTTAGATATTCATATAAGTGGAGTCATAAAACATTTGTCCTCTTGTGACTGGCTTATTTTGCTTAGCATAATGGTCTTGAGGTTCATCTTTGTAACAGAGTTCCCTTTTTTAAAGCTGCACACACTGACTTTCTCAGATTTAAAAATTCATATATTACATACATGAAGCATTCATATATATTAGTTAAAAGGACTTCTTGATACTAGTTTTCCTACAGTATATAAGAAACTTAGTATTTGTCCATTAAATTTGGACACTAAATATATTCAGTTCTTGCTGGTGAAGTTACTTTATCCTTGTTTCTTTGATTACTGTGTTCTCAGCTTCTGATTTAAAGACAAAATTTTAATTAAAAAAATCAAAATTTTAAAATGAACTGTTTCTCTGTCTCAAAAAATTTTATCTGTACTTTGATATTTGACAAAACTCAGAATCCAAGATAATTAATAGGGACTGTCAAAAATTGTCTTGCAAATTCAGTTAACACTGAATAATTCTTTAAAAAAATTACAAATTACAATTGACATTCAATATTATATTAGTTTCAGGTATATAGTATAGTGGTTCTAGAACTTAACATTTATATAGCTTATAAGTGATCCTCCTTATGAGTCTAATAACCACCTGGCATTATACATAGTTATTACAATATTATTGATTGTATTCCTTATGCTGTACTTTACATCCCTGTGACTATTCTGTAACTACCAATTTGTACCTCTTAATTCACCTTTTCCACACAGCCTCATAATTCCCCTCTCATCACTGAGTAATTCTAACACAGATAGAATCCTACCTGCTTATTTAATATACCATATCCAGTGACTTGGTTACTTTATACCAGTGATGGCGAACTATGACACACGTGTCAGCACTGACACGCGTAGCCATTTCTGATGACACGTGGCCGCTGAGGCGGCTGCATGCCGAGGATGAAACATTTGCTGCTCCTGAGGATGAAACATTTGCGAAATAATGTTTTTTCCTCAAAGTGACACACTACCCGAGTTATGCTCAGTTTTTTGGCGAAGTTTGACACACCAAGCTCAAAAGGTTGCCCATCACTGCTTTATACCTTTTGTTAGATTTTTTAATAATTTTGTAAAATTCCATTTGGGTCACATTTTCATTTTGAGGTAAATTTATCCAAAATTATTTATTGACTCAAAGCTATTAGATTATTATAAATCTCAATAAACCTAGTAGTTTACCTTTTTCACTTCTGCACTTCATAAAGAATGTCATTATTTACTAAGTGGAATTTCCCATTTTGGACTTGCGTTATTTAAATAAATCATTAACTGTTTACATCTTGAAGCATCAAAAAAGTTGCTCATCTGAAAGGATATATGCACCCCTATGTTCATAGCAGCACAATTCACCATAGCTAAGACTTGGAAACAGCCTACGTGCCCGTCAGCAGATGACTGGATCAGAAAACTGGTACATCTACACAATGGAATACTATGCTGCCATAAAAAAGAAGGAATTCTCATCATTTGCAGCAACCTGGATGGAATTGGAGAACATTATGTTAAGTGAAATAAGTCAGTCAATGAAAGAAAAATACCACATGATCTCACTCATTTATGGATAATAAAGAACATTATAAACTTGAACAAAAAGATAGATACAGAGACAGTAAAGCATCAAACAGGCTGTCAAATTACAGGGGGAAGGTTAGGGAGAGGTGGGGGAGATAAGAGATCAATCAAAGGACTTGTATGCATGCATATAAGCATAACCAATGGATGCAAAACTCTGGGGGGTGAGGGCATATATGGGAGTGGGGTGGGGGGGGCAATGGTAAGATATGTACACATATAATATCTTAATAAAAAAAATTGAAAAAGAAAAGTTGCTCATCTGAGAACCAGCCCAGTCTTCTCACTTTCATTTTGGGACTCCTATGAGAAATCTTTGTTTTTCTTCTAAGAAATATTAAAATAAATATAGTATATTTTTTCTAATTAGCAGTCACATGAGCTGCTTAAAATACCCCAGCTTGTTTGTTCTGAAGGACATGTAGCCATCTGTTTTCAGTATCTCCAGGGTCCCTCAAAGTGAATTTCTGTTATTCCAGATATCTTAAACATTACTTTCTGTTATTCACATTATCTTAAACATTACTTTCTAAATGTCATAATTTTGCATGATGTGATAACAGAATTTTGATTTTTAGACATTACCTGAGCTTACTCATTTAAAGTTCACACAACCCTTTAAGTAACCTATAAATGGGACTTCAATTATTTTAAGTTAATGAATGTCACACAGCTGTCCAGGCAGAGGTGGAAGTCTAACCCAAAGTCTACAGGACTTAAACTTAGACATTTATGCTTTTTTTTTTTTCCATCCAACCAATATTTGAATGGCTTTTGAGATTATTCATGGGAGATAAGAATTAATACAATGGGATTTTATGTATATTGATATATCTTTTATTTTTTATTTACATTTGCAGACTAGTTCTGGAGTGCAGGAGAGATTTGTGAACTATACCAAGTGTGTGTGTGTGTGTGTGTGTGTGTGTGTGTGTATATATATATATATATAAATTTTTGACTCAGGAATTGCTCCAGGCCCCACTTCCTTGCCAGTAGTTTTGGAACTTTACTCTTGTTATTTTCTTTTAACATCCTTCCTGTTTATATAAATTTCAGATTGTCTGTATTTGGCTTTGACCTGGTATGTCCTTGAGACTCTGCTTCCCATATAGCTCCCTCTGCTGCAAGCATTGCAGCTGCATTGAGGTATTCCTTTTATTCTCAGTGTTTATATCTGGTGAATGATTTCTAATACTATAAGCAAAATAGAAGTGGTTTTATGTGTAAATATTCCTAATTACTTGATCAAGGTTTTGCTTAATAGAATAGTTTCATACTCTCTTGGAGCATAGCACATCTTTTTTTTTCTCTCTCTCTCTTCAGATTCATCTATTTATTTGTAGTATATAAATGTTTTTTAGTTTTATATTACATTTTTCAAAACTGTGAGAAAGAAAAAGTTACCTCAATTCAAATATGACTTATTTGTAAAAAAAAAAAAAAAAAACCATAAAAATAATAAAAAATGAAACACTCCTTTGTACAGGGAGAAAGGAATGTTTACAACATGTTATTAAGTTTAAAAACAAGCTACAAACTTTAGACAATAAAAATTTAAAAAAGCTACAAAATGATATGGCAGCCTATTTTGTGGTCTGATACACAAAATGCACTTGCTGCAGAAAACTTGGATTACAAAAAATTTCTTCTTACTATAAAAACACAGCTAACACAAATCCCTCCTAATCCTACCTCTTATGGATGACCTGTTAACTTTATAGTGTATATTCTTAATACTCTTTTTTTAATTCCTCATTGACTCTCTCCCTCTCCACCCCACAATCCAGCTCCCTGCCCCCTGCTGCCCAGGCCTTCACTGCACTATTGTCTGTGTATAGAGTATAGTGTATATTATTTCATTTTTCTTTGTCTTTCTGTGTATGTGTGTGTGTATGTGTTTGTGTGCGTGTCTGTAAAAGGTACATCTCCACATAGATACGTCTAGCTAGATGGGTAAAGGTCTTCTTAAAGCAAAAGATTGACAAACCTGACTTCATAAAACCTTTAAAATTTAGTAAAATGCTATAAGAAAAGTTTTTAATGCAGTGACAATATGGAAAAAAATATTTGCAACACATCTATTAGTTAGATGCAGGGAATAATTTTAAGTTTTTGTATATTATTAGTTAGTACCACCATCCCATTTATCATATCATATAAGTCAAGAACTTTAATGTAGCTTAAATACCTTTTTTACCCTCACTTCTTATATCCAGCTGATCTTCCAGTATCTCCTAGTTTTATCTCTGGAATTCATCCATTTCCTCCATCAAATTCAAGCTTCCAACATAATTGTTTTATACTGCAACTATAGCTACTTAACTGCTCTGCCTACTCTCATTCTTTCTCCATTCTAATTTATCTTTCATACTGCACAAATTGATCTTTTTGAAATACATACCTGATAATGTAAGCAAAAGTAAACATTCACTGACTTTGGGGTGTGTGTGTGTGTGTGTGTGTGTGTGTGTGTGTGTGTGCGCGCGCGCGTGCGCGCATCAGAGACAGAAATATATAGAGAGTGATCATTTATTTCAGTTACTCAGTAAAAAGAACCTGTCCCCTGTCTACCATACACACTTCCTATTGCAGGGTTTTGGTGCCTTTTATTTTCTGTTCCTGGAACGCACTCTTTCAGTTATCTTTGTTAGTACCTACATATTCTTCAGAGAATTCTTTTCAGACCTCACCAAATCAAATTATGTTATTCACTGCTAGATATGACAAAATTCTCTGTCATAAGACTTAACACAATTTTACATTTATTGGGGTGATTCATCTAACTCTTTTACTAGACTATAGGCTCTTTGAGAGGAGGGTCCATGTTTGTTTATGCTTACAGTTGAATTGCTGGCATGTAATGTAGTGCTAGATACATTCTAGACACCTGTTTTAGTCATCTTTGGCTGCTATAACAAAATACCATAGACTGGGTAGCTTAAACAGCAGGCATTTGGTTCTCACAGTTTGGGAGACAATGGAGTCCAAGATGCTGGCCCTTGTGAGGGCCCTTTTCCTGCCTTGCAGATGGCTGTCATCTTGCTGTGTCCTCAGGCAGAGAGGTTGTGAACTCTAGTGTCTTCCTCTTCTATAAAGAAACTAATCCCATCATGGGTGCTCCACCTTCATGACCTCATCTAAACCTAATTACCTAATACCATCACATTGAATTCTGGCAGGGACACAAACATTGAGTCCATAACAACACCCCGTAAGTATTTGTTGAATTAACACGTAAGAAGTAGAAGCAAAAGATGTAAATAAGAAGTTCGCAAAAGGAGAAAATACAAATGCCAGTAAACATTAAAATATTTTCAAACTCATGTGTAATCAGAAAATATGTTAAAACAAAGATAAAGTGTTTCATGCCCATCATGTTGAGGATATTTTAAAAGATTGTTAATGTCAAGTGTTAGTTTTAAAACATGTCCATTAGCTGGACGCTATCAAATAAAAGTATCATCCAGCCATACTGTAGAATATTTTCAGCTATTAGAAGGGAAGCATTGCATTCCAGTGCATTTAAAATAATCTCATTAATTTTTGTTTTACAAAAAGATCCTCAAAGTGACTATGCATATATGTTTATATACACACCTATAAATTCAGAGCAAAGGTACTGGAAAGATATTTGCCAGGCTGTTAGTAGTGTTTTTCTCTGGGAAGAGATCATGATAGTAGAAGAAGAGGTTTAAGGAAGGGCTTTCCTTTTTCTTTTTAACTCTGTGGACTTTTTATGTAGTCAGTCGGACAAAAACACTAGGGACATAGGGAAAAACTACCCATTCTTTACATATAGGAAAGGAAATCAGGGATGCCAAAAGAGCATGGTTTAACCTGGAACTAGAAGCAGTTCCATATTGTTGGAGCTTAAAGTGTGATACAGGAAAGAAGAGGAATGAGGCTGAAAAGAATATAAAACTGGATTATTGAGGGTCATGTGTGTTTCTCCTACTGATGGAACAACCATTCACAAATGTTTTAGTTGGGAATTGACACTGGTTATCTTCTATAATAATAAAAGGGTAACATGCTAATTAGACCAGACATCTTCCGGACGTCATTCTGGATGTCCTTCCTGACGAAGCTGGGACCAGAGGGAAGCCAGTCTGGGTCCCAGGTGCCTGCGGGCGGCCCGAGGGGAGCCAGCCTGGGTCCTGGGTACCTGCTGGAGGGAAGCTGGTGCCAGCAGCCAGGGGAAGGAAGGCCTACTCTTGCACGAATTTTTGTGCATCGGGCCTCTAGTGTTACGTAGATGATTCCAGAAGATGTGCAGTTAACACATGAAAGTGATTGAGAACCTTTGTATCTGGATCACTTTGGCAGGTTTGATGAAGCTTGTGGATACTTTCTCAGGATTGTGCTTTGGGTACATAAAATACAAACTACAGTGAAAACCAATTATATTGGATTTTATTTATCAAAGTATTAAAAAACATTTGTGATATAGTTATATATGTGCTTCTTTAGTAACATATTAAATAAAAAGTCCTAATGGTTGGTCTAATAACTACTTTAATTTCAAAATAGTGGTGAGCATAAATAATATTTTAAGATATCTCTGTCAGTGAAATGGTCTTTTGAATTCTGTCCATGGACCCCAAGTTAAGAACTATTGCTTACGGCACGAGACTGGGAGCATGGAGATCAGTTAAGAAACCAGTCAGTATGGAGATAATGAAAAACCTTAGTGGAGACAGTTTGAAATGATCCTATGTAAGACTTTCTAATTATTATTAAAAATCAGCATTTTTTGGCCTGGGCCAGTGGCTCAGTTGATTGAAGCATCAGACCATATACCAAAAGAGTTGCTGGTCAATGGTCAGGACACATGCCTAGGTTGCAGGTTTACTCTCCGGTCTGGGTGCATAGGGGAGGCAATCAATCAGTGTCTATCCCTTTCTCTTTCCTTTCCTCTTTAAAACCAATAAAAATATCCTCGGGTAAGGATTTCTTTTTTAAATCAGCATTTTTTTATACAATGTATGTACATTATAGAAAAATTAGGAAATATAAAAAAAATATGCTTTACTGTAGTTTTTTAGAATTTAATACATATCCTGTTTTTTGGCTTTTTGGTGTGTTAAGATATGTTATTGATTTTTAGAAGCAAGGAAGGGAGATAGATAGATAGATAGATAGATAGATAGATAGATAGATAAACATCTTTCAGTTGCCTCCAGCATGCCCCTTACCAGAGATTGAGCCTGCAACCCAGGCATGTGCCCTGACCAGGACTCCAACCAGCAACCTTTCTGTGCACAGAACGATGCCCAGCCAACAGAGCCACACTGGCTAGGGCCCTATTCTTGATTTTTATGGCTGCTTTTAAATAATTTTCTTCATTGTTATGCATTTAGTCTTATTTCAATATCATCATTGCTTAACCATCTTACCTTTGATTTTACAGGTTTTTGATTGGTCATGGAGCACATGTAGGAGCTGTCAACAGTGAAGGCGACACACCGTTAGATATTGCTGAGGAGGAGGCAATGGAAGAACTACTTCAAAATGAAGTTAATAGGCAAGGTAATGTAAAAGCAGTCTAAATGGAAAAAATGTTTATAACTGTTTTAGAAAGAACATGATACTTTTTTAGTAAAATAATGGTTGGCATTGAAAGACAATTATAATTTGGGGGGGGGGGGGGAAGTCAGCTTATCTAACGTGCAGTATGATTCTACTTGAAAAATATACGTTTCTCAGCTCTGTATCTTAATATTTTTAAAGTTGGAAAGAAGTACCATAAGCGGTGGAATCCGGCATAAAATTATATGCTATTAAGAGCTTTGGAGAGAAATAAAACAGGCAAAAAGGGTAAGATGTGCATAGGATGAATGTGACACATTGTAAATTTAAATAAAGCAGTCAAGAAGTTCTCACTGATAAGGTGATATTTAAGCTAAAATCTGAATGAGGTGAGGACTGAATTATGTGGTTATGGGGAAAGAACATTCCAGACAGAGGGAATAACCAATGCAAAGATAGGAGGGTACCTGGTGTATTCAGAGAAGCAGCAAGTAGACCCATGTGACTGGAACAGGCAGAACAAGGAAGGAGCTGGAAGGAGATGAGGACACAGAAGTGAGCCACATTACATAAGGCCTTTTGGGCCATTGAAAGGACTTTGGCTTTTAATCTGAGTGAGGTAGGGAGCCAAGGGTTTGAAGTAGAGAAATGACATGATATGACTTGCTTCAGGAAGGTTCTCTGTGGCTGTTGTGTTGAGAATAGATTGTAGATAGTATGAGCAGAAGTAAGAGAATGACAATGGCAGAAGTAGGGTGCTGATAAATGAAGTGATGAGAAGAGGTTGGATTTTAGATAAATTTTGAAGGTTTGGCCAGGAGGATTGATTGATTAAATGTAGAGCATGTAAGAAAAAAGAAAGCAGAGGAGATTCTAAGATTTTTGGTTTGAGCAACTAGATGGATAAAGTTTCAATTTGAGAGGTGAATATTCTGGGAAAAGTAGATTTTGTAGGGAAAGTTCAGGGGTTCATTTTCAAGACATGCTGACTTTTTTCTTACCTATTAGATATCCAAGTAGAGAGAGATACAGGCTAGAGATATAAATTTGGGAGGTATAGATGAGGGGTGATTGCTTATGGGTAGAGTTTGTTTTAGGAGTGATGGTTGTTCTGAAACTGTAATAATTATAGCACAACTCTGCTGCAAATTTACTAAAAACCATTAAATTGTATACACTTCTGGGTATATACCCAGAGAATTAAAAGGAAGGTTTCAGAGATATTTGTACACGCATATTTATAACACTATTCACAATAACCAAAATATTAAAGGTAAACCTAATGTCCATCAACAGATGAATGGATAAGTAAAATATGCTACATACATATACTAGGATACTATTCATTGTTAAAAAGGAAATTCTGACATGCTACAGCATGGATGAAACTTAAGGGCATTATATTAAGTGAAATAAGCCATTCACATACTGTATGATTTCACTCGTGAGGTGTACCTCAAGTAGTCAAATTCATAGATAAAGTGGAATGATTACTTTCAGGAACTGGGAGGAGGTGGAAATGAGGACTTGTTTAATGGGTATAGCATTTCAGTTTTGCAAGATGAAAAGAGTTTTGGAAATTGGTTTACACAACAATATAAATGTACTTAACACTATTTAACTATATACTTTAAAATGGTTATTGAAGATGGCAAATTTTATGTTCCGGGTATTTTACTACAATTAAAATTTTAAATATATATAAATCATTATATATAGTGATTTCCACTATACTTCATTGTGGCAATGATTAAAAGGTTATTATCAGAAGAGAAATGTGTTTTACTAAGATTAAAGGATAAAGGAAAAGTATGAATATTGGTTTAGAGGGTTGACTGCTGCTGAAGTGTGATTCATCAGGTAATAGTGTTTAAGGAATAGAAGCTAAACCAGTTCCTTGAAAAGAGATTTTTATTCCTTGGGATTAGGAGAATTCCTAATGACTTCTCAGTTGTTCCTAGAAAAGAGATTTTTTTATTCCTTGGGATTAAGGAAATGCATGACTACTCAGTTGTTTAAAAAGAAGTCTTAGGCACTAAAACTGAGAAAATATTTAAATGCCTAAATAGAATTGAGGCATTATAAGAAGTGGTTGAAGATAATAGGAGAAACAGACACACACATTAGAAAAGTTGTCTTAAACTGAAGCTTGAATAAATACACAGAAGAGCTTTTAACAACTATGCTCTAGGCAGGCATTTTGGAGTAATGGGATCTTTAAGACGAGGAACTGGAAGAATACATATAACACAACACAAGCTAAAAAGAAGGGTATCTTATCTGCCATCTTGCACTGATGAGTGCCCAGATAGCTAACAATTTCCTGTAAAACTGGTTAAATAAATCTATTTATACTGTTTAATATTAGCAATTATTATGAACTAAGCAAGGTATGGAAATATACTGAAAACTTCTTGCCTTTGGTTCCCTTTTATATAAAGGAAACTGTTAGCAATGCTGATTTTAATTGTAATGATTCATTCAGTATTGATTAACTAGAGGCCCTGTGCATGAAATTCGTGCAGGGGGAGGTGGTGTCCCTCAGCCCAACCTGCACCCTCTCCAATCTGGGACCCCTTGAGGGATGTCCGACTGCCCGTTTAGGCCCGATCCCTCACACAATCCAGGACTGCTGGCTCTCAACTGCTCACCTGCCTGCCTGCCTGCCTGCCTGATTGCCCCTAACCACTTCAGCCTGCCAGCCTGATTGACCCCTAACCATTCCCCTGCCAGCCTTATTGATGTGATTGATGCCTAACTACTCCCCTGCTGGCCCAATTGCCCCTAACTGCTCTCCCCTGCTGGCCCAATCGCCTCCACTGCCCTCCTCTGCCGGCCTGGTCGCCCCTAACTGCCCTCCCTTGCCGGCCCGGTCGCCCCTAACTGCCCTCCCTTGCCGGCCTGGTCCCCCTAACTGTCCTCCACTGCCAACCTGGTCGCCCCCAACAGTCCTCCCCTGCAGGCCCGGTCACCCCCAACTGCCCGCCCCTGCTGGCCCAGTCGCCCCTAACTGCCCTCCCTTGCCAGCCAGGTCCCTCTAACTGCCCTCCCTTGCCAACCAGGTCCCCCTAACTGGATTGGGGCCGGGCCTGTCAGGAGGAGGAGATGGCAGGAGGTTGGCCAGCCAGCCCACTCCAATCGGAGCCCGATCAGGGCCAGGCTGGCTGGGGGGAGGGACTGTGGGTAGTGAGCCAGTTGGCCCCGCCCCCAAATGGGGGGGGCCAATCGGGGGCCAGCCGCCTGGGGGAGGGGCCATGGGTGGTTGGCCAACAGGCCCTGCCCCTGATCGGAGTGGGGGGACTGATCGGGGGCGGAGCTGGCTGTGGGGAGGGGCCAGAGGCGGTTGGCCAGCCGGCCCTGCCCTGCCCCTGATCAGGGTGGTGGGGGCCCATCTGGGGTGGGGCCAGCCAGGGGGAGGGGATGTAGGAGGTTGGCTAGCCACCCTGCCCTCTATTGGGGGGGTGATCAGGGCTGGAGACAGGCTGTGGGTAGATCGGGGTGGTGGGGCCCCATCGGGGTGGGGCCAGCTGGGGGGAGGGGCTGGGGGCTGATCAGGGTGGGGCTGGCCCAGGAGGAAGGGCTGCAGGGCAGTTGGCCGGCCGCCCCACTCTTGATTAGCGTGGGAGAGGCCAATCGGGGGCAGGGCAGTTTGTGGGAGTGGCCCCAGGAGGTTGGCCTGCCAGCCCCACCCCCAATGGGGCAGGTTCGCTGGCCGCAGTGGGCGTCATTGTGACTGGTCGTTCTGGTTGTTTTGGTGTTCCGGTCGCTGGCTTTTTATTTATATATATATATATATATATATATATATATATATATATATATATATATATATATTCATTTGCCTAGTCTTGACCTCTTTTCTGTTCTCCATACTCAGATATCCTCCTGACTACTTGATATCTCCAATTAAATGTCTATTGGAACATCTCAAACTTTAAATTGTTCATATTAAAATCTTAGTTTTTCACATTGCTCAGGCTAAAAACCTTTGCTTCATCCTTGACTTCTCTTTTTCTCCTACATCTAAACTAACAGCACATTCTATCAGTGTTATTCAAGAACCCAAAATCTAACCTCTTTACTAACTTCACTGCTACCAACCTGGTTTTAGTAACTGTAATCTTTTCTCTGGATATTGCAGTAGTTTTCTAATTAATACTTCAGTTTCTGCTCTTAACTTTCTAGTTTAAGTGGTCCTCTTAAATTAAGTCATATTGTATCACCCTGCTCATTGTAGATACCCTGATTTTTCTAATCAAAAGATCATTCTTAGTAAGTTTCTGTCTCGAGCCTATTACTACTTCCCTCTGCTTGGAATGTTCTCCAGTATTGTAGCATAGCTGTCACTTTTTTTCTTGCTCCAAATATCACCTTATCAAAGAGACTGTTCTTTACCAACTCATATGAGATAACACCTCTTTCTCATTACCCTCTGTCCTTCTGCTTTATTTTTCTTCACAAATGTATCATCTTCTGCCACGTAAGTTCATTTCTGTACCCATCGAAACTTATAAAATAGTCAACATATAGTAGACACTCAGTACATATTGAATGGATGGATGGATGAAAAATCCTGAATAGATAGTTGGATACATGCATATGATTTATAGGAGATATCTTAACTGAGGAGATGTATGTGTGTGTTGTGTGTGGTTTTATACTCATTTATTTACTCTATTCATTTAGTAAACATTTACTTATTGATCCCTTTTACTTTGTATCAGGTACTCATCCACCTCATCCACACAGTGGGGATACAAGATAAAAAAGCACTATCTTTACCTTTAATATTCTTCTCTAGTAAAATTGTTAATTCATTGTTAAATAGCCTGCAGATGAAGCAGTAAGACCTGAGATCATTCATGAATTTCAGGATTATCTTTTCTATTTTACTTTTTTTCTCAGGATACTGATCTCTTTGAAGGTAAGAACTAGAATATCCTGTTCCTTTTGAGTTCTTTCCACTCTTACTATCTCAACCTAGCACAGTGCTTAGTAAATTCTTTAATTTAATGAATATCTACATATTAATTATAAAACTAATACTAATGGTATAGACAATGTAGGTATGTTGGAAAAGGAAAGAGTGTTTGTTAGACAGATAATCTGTTGTAAGGTCTGGTAAATTTTAGATGAAAACAGCACCTCCAAGTTGAATGTTTAGTAAACATTTGTACCTAATAGGTTAGAGTTCAGAGAACTGGTTAAAGCAGTAGATAGGAATATGAGGCTTAATTACATATGATTGATTTTTTTTTAAAAACACATTTTTTTATCAAGAGATGATATACTTAGGTAAATATTCACATTTTAAAAACAAAAGGAATAATCAGAAAAGTTAAAAAGATAGCCAAAATAATATTGTGGGACAGAAACTAAATAATCAGCAGAGAAGGCTAATAAAATATCCACAATATTCCCACAGTTTTTCATTTAACCAGTTTGTTATAAACAGCCCATTTTTCAAAAATATAATTTCACTTTTAATCTTTATTTAAACTTAAAATGTTTTAGAAAATTTTATTTTCCAACATAGAAAAACATTTTCTGTAAAGAATAATAAAAACAATTTTAATTTTATCAGGTGTTGATATAGAAGCAGCTCGAAAGGAAGAAGAACGGATAATGCTAAGAGATGCAAGACAATGGCTAAATAGTGGTCATATAAATGATGTCCGGCATGCAAAATCTGGAGGTACAGCACTTCATGTTGCAGCAGCTAAAGGCTATACAGAAGTTTTAAAGTAAGTTTTATTTTTCACAGTTGTTTTCATACTTCGATTTGTTTTCTTTAATTCAGTGTTCCTTTTCTTAAGATACCCTGCAAACATTTCAAAACAGCTTATAAAAGCTATTTAACATTCATTTACAGAAGAAAAACTACCTTGAATATTATTGCTTTGTTTCTAAAGCTCTTTCTTTCACTCTCAAATTTTTATTATTTTACAGTTGTTTCTTTAGTTGCAATTTTCCAGTAAGTAAATAAGTATCAGACAACCTTTATCTGTTACCTTCTGGGCTTATAAATTATTATAGTCATTTTGGGGTTCCCAGAAACTCTGGTTTCTGAGACTAAGAACAATGTCATATGTTAACATATTTCTGTTTATATATTCTGAGAGCTTAATTCTCAAAATTCTAAGAGTTTGGTTTCTATTAAATATTTGTTAACATGTAATTTATCTAAAATAGTTTCTTTTTACTATATGTATACTGGGTCTCAAATGCTAGTAGCATAGTATTAAATATCAAGCTGTAAGCAACTTAGACTATATAAGGATATATTTTGATCAAATTTTTTTGGAGCAAAGTTCTTTATATCACAAATTTTTGTGGGTTTATTTGTTTTTTACTTATGCAATACAAAGGTGTTGGCAACTATGTGAAAAAAATAATTCAGTGCATAGCTTTTGTTATGTGTATGTGAAAGGAAATAAGATTGGCCCTAGCAAAATCTACTGTGTCCTTTATATTGCTTTTATTCCTCTTGAGTTTCTAATGTCATGTTCTTATTCCCTCTCCTCAGTAAAAAAAGTGAAGCAGTGTGTGTCAACTATTCCCAGATTTCCTCCTTTTTTCAGTCCCTACACTTCAATAATTTAAGCCTTCTCTTGGAGTAGTACAGTTAACTTCTTATTAGTTTCCTTGTTCTCTGTCTGGCTCTCTCTAATCCAAAATTTTTCAAACTTTCAGACTCCATTAGCGGGTCATGAAATGAACTTAGTGTGTCACCAATAGCGTTTTGTTTTTGTTTTTGTTTTTGTTTTTTTTTAAAGAAAGAATTGGAAATATCAAAGGATATTGCATATGGTAAAGGTAAATATAACTTGTTAAAACTCCTTTTTCTGTAAACATGTACTAATTATATATATATATATATATATATATATATATATATATATATATACACATACACATACTTTTTTTTTTCTGGATTACACTGTAAATAGATTATAGACTGCTTTCAAGTGGTCTTTGTAATTAGGTTATCCAGGCTCTTAAAATCCTTCATTAAGATTCTCAGTAGAAATTAGAATATATGTTAAACTCCTTAACTTAGCAAATAAGACCATTTATTATCTGGCCACTGGCTCCTTTTTTAAATTAAGCTGCTATCATTGCTCTTTAAGCATGCATTATTCAATCTATGTACTTGAAATTCTGTCATGATGTCTTAATACCCTACTCTTGTTTCTGTCTAAATAACCTTTATTCACCATTGCTTCAACTTGAAGGCATATTTCTTTCAATCTTTTAACTCAGTTAAGCCTCTTAAGCCTATGAAAAATTAAAATTAAATGTTCAACCTCATCCTATCTAATAAAGAGGGAGTATGCTAATTGACCATCACTCCATCACAAAGATGGCTGCACCCACAGCTGAAGCCAAGTTCCCATAAGGTGCCTTAACGAGCAATCAGCAGGGACCTGAGGCTACGCCCTCTCCTGCCCCCAGAGGGCTTGACAGGGGACCTCAGGCTGCGCCCCCGCCCTGGCATCAGGCCAGGGGACCTGAGGCCATGCCCCCTGCCTGGTGGGGTTTGACGGGGACCTCTAGGTGCGCTTCCCGTCCTGGTGCTGGGCTAGGGGACCTCAGGCTGCTCCCCCCGCCCCAGCGCCAGGCTGGGGGACCTCAGACCGCACCCCCTGCCCAGTAGGGCTTGACGGGGGACCTCAGGCCACGTTCTCCACCCCAGCATCAGGCCAGGGGACCTGAGGCTGCGCGCCCCCTGCCTGTTTGGGCTTGACAGGGGACCTCAGGCCGTGATCCCCACCCAGCGGGGCTTGACGGAGGACCTCAAGGTGCACCCCCAGTGCTGGGTCGGGGGAACTCAGGCCGCGCTCACCACCCCAGTACCAGGCCAGGGAACCTCAGACCGCACCCCCCGCCCGGTGGGGCTTGACGGGGGACCTCAGGCCTCGCCCCCAGCCCCGGCGCCAGGCCAGGGGACCTGAGGCCACACACCCCGCCCGGCAGGGCTTGATGGGGGACCTCAAGGTGTGCTTCCTGTCCTGGTGCTGGGCTAGGGGACCTCAGGCTGCTCCCCCTGCCCAGCGGGGCTTGATGGGGGACCTGAGGCTGTGCCCCCTCCCAGGAGGGCTTGACAGGGGATCTCAGGCAATGCCCACCACCTGGCGGGGCTTGACAGGGGATCTCAGGCCATGTCCCCCACCTGGCGGAGCTTGAAGGAGGACCTCAAGGCACGCCCCCCTGCCGTGGTCTGGGCTGGGGGACCTCAGGCCACGCCCCCTGTCCTGGCACCGGGCCAGGGGACCTGAGACTACGTTCCCTGCCCGGCAGGGCTTGACAAGGGTGGGACTGGCCGGTCTGGATCTTGCCCAATGGGGCAGGGGCCTGCTGGGTCTGGGTCTCATGCTATTTTGAGACGCATGTGAGTGGGCGGGGACTTGACTCTGGGTCCCGTGGTGCGCCCCAGACTCTGACAGAAGGAAGGTTTTCATATACATTTTACTACTTTTCTTTCATCTCTGACACTTGTATTATAGAGAAAGGGCAAATAGCAATATTAAATTGTTTCCTCTAATTAATCCCCTTTTAATGTGCATGAATTTTGTGCACCGGGCCACTAGTTCATAATAAGTGCAGATAAACTATAATGAATTACCAATTTATCTATCATATAACAAAAATCAAAATGTTTGGCAGTATAAAATTGAGCAAATTCTGTTAAAGTAACAGTTATTCTTTAGCTTACCAGTTCTACCTCTGGGAATTTTTTTTAACATATTCTCACTCACATAGGAAGTAAGGTATGTGGGAGCAGTGTTGTTTGTAATAGGGGTCGGAGAATGTTGAAGGAATGTGATACATCCTTTCACTTGAATACTCTGTAGCGATTAAAACAGTATACATCGCCCTGGCCCTGTGGCTTAGTGCTTTAGAGCATCAGCCTGCACACTGGAGGATCACAGGTTCAGTTCCAGTCAGGGGCAGGTACCTGGGTTGCAGGTTTGAACCCCACCCCTAGTTGGGGCTCATACATGAAGCAACTAATCAGTATGTCTCTCTCACATCTGTGTTTCTCCCCTGCCCTTTCCCCTCCCTTCTACTCTCTCTAAAAATCAATGTAAAAAATACCCTCACTCCTTGGGTGAAGATTAAAAAACAAAAAAACACTACATATAAATATGGAAAGAGCGCTAGGGCATATTTTTAAATGTCAAAAACCAAGGAGAAAAGTGTGTATAATCTGTACTTATTTAACATCTTTTAGTTGTATTTGCTTAATATGCATAAAATTTCTCTAAGCATTCAATCAAAATATTTACACTAATAAAAGAGTAAGATGCAAATTGACCATACCTTCTCAATGCCCACCAACCAATCAGGAGTGAGTATGCAAATTAACCCAACAAATATGGCGGGCGGGCGGGGGTGGGGCGGGATGCTTGCATCATCGCTATGACGACAACACAGGCATTCCGCACCGCCCCAGCTGCTCCGGGCTTCTGGGCAGTGTGGGAAGGCGGAAAGGTGGCTCCGGCTGGAGTGAAGGCGGTACGGCAGCCAGAGGGAAGGAAGGCCAATTCTTGCATGAATCTTCGTGCATCGGGCCTCTAGTATAGTATGGTTATCTATAGGGAGGTGAAACTGGTTAAAGGTCAGCAGCAAGAGACTGACTTTGTTATATAGCCACTTACTCTTTTTCATTTTTGAAGCTTGTGAATATATTATTTATGAAAATACATAAATAAAAGTACATGTAAAATAAAAAATAGAGTATCTTTTTCAAATGTATTCTTTTTAAAAAAAAGTATCTTTATTGTTGAAAGTATTAAAGATGTCTTCTTTTTTTTCCCCATTGAGCCCACACCTGCCCCCCGCCCCCGCCCCCCCCCCCCTGCCCCTTCCAGGCTTTCACCACACTATTGTCTGTATCCATGGGTTATGCATATATGCATATAAGTTCTTTGGTTAATCTCTTCCCACCCACCCTGCCTTCCCTCTGAGGTTTGACACTCTGTTTCATGCTTCTATGTCTCTGGATCTGTTTTGTTCATCAGTTAATTTTGTTCTTTAGATTCCACATATGAGTGAGATCATGTGATACATGGCTTTCTCTGACTGGCTTATTCCTCCCACGTACCCCTTCCCAAAAATACACACACAATTCTCTTTCAGTTGATTTTGATGCTTTTCAGTTCTGTATTCCCATTGCATCCCCATTACAGAACCTATCTGTGGGGGTTGATTGTTGTTTTACTTACTAGATTTTTGTCCTTCATTAGAAGCTCTTTGAATGTAAGTACTGTCATATATATTTTAGTATCCTTTTATGGCCTGGCATATACAGAGAACCATCTATTTGGGGGTGGAGAGGGGAGGAATGTATTTACCTTCCTGACTCTTTTCTCTCCAAACAGGCTCCCAGGTACTTAAAATTTTATATTGTTCAGGATATTTAATATTATTATAATTCATATTTTCTAATGGGGGATATATTTTATTATCTTATATCCCAGTATTATTTTTGTCTCTATTATATAAATTTTCTGATAATTCATATATTAATGGACATATTTTTATTTAAACCTCTGGATATATATGTGTTAGCCTGTTCTTTAAAAGATTGGTGGCTCTTAAGGGTTGGTCTGCAGGTAGGTGACAAGCATGGTATGAGAATCATATGGGGGACTTATTAAAAATATAGATTTACAGGGACTTATCCTAATATGCTGCTTAATCTAAGAGGTCTACAGTGGAGCTAGGGAATCTTTTTTGTTGTTTTTTAACAAACTCTTCAAGTGGTTCTGTTCTGGAGCCAGAATTGGACATCGCTGCTTTAGATATTGTTAGGAAATAGGGAATTAGTACTTAAAACATAAATAAAGGAAGGGTTATGTATTAGCTATCACTACCACCTTCTGTAGGTAAAAAGAAGCTCTTCTCAAGTTCAACATCTTGGAAAGTAAGGTAAAGGTCACAGATTTCATGAGTTGTAAAGTACTTAGTGTTTTGCCTGTGTGTGTGGAGCTGTGCTATGTGCAATTTATGGACCCATTCTTTGCTCTCCGTGAGCTTAATTTCTAAGTAAAATAAAGGTTGATGTCAGTGTACAGTTAGAAGGGTATACTAACATAATCTGTGTAACTCTTTGCATTGTATTAAAATGTATTCCTGTTTTCTAGCTTTGTTGATGATTGGATATCTGCTTTCTACTGCTGCAGAAAAGTAGACTGGGCCCTTGGAATATTTGTTTTGCTTTGTTTTGTTTGTTCCTAACAGTCATATTGTCATTTTCCTATGAAAATTTTCCACAGTAGATCATAAAGATTTGTGAAAACTTTCACAAACTAATTCCTATACTGTAAGGCAACAAAAATACTATGAAGTAAGCTTGTTTGATCCAGGTATATTTTTTAGAATATATTTAGTCTGAGATGGTTTTTCATATGGACACCTGAAGATTTCCCTGCAATGAATGATCTCACATTGAAAAATTATAGGCTTTTCTCTGAAAATTTTAATTACAGGTCATATTAACAAGAATTAATCAGTGTCACACCATAAGACTTATAATCACTAGGAATTAATTAAAGCTGAATGCATTATTATGGCAGTAACTAAAGATGCTCTTTGCCAGTGTTTTCTGAGAATTTCTTTTGCCCTGTTTCATTAATGTAGGGGAGGGTTGAACTATGAAAAGAGAAGTATATTGCAAATTTTGTTAACTCGCATGGTATAAAGCTATTGGTTACATTTGTTCATTTCTAGATTTTAATGATTATCTAACTTACTATAATTTCTTTAGACTTTTAATACAGGCAGGCTATGATGTTAATATTAAAGATTTTGATGGCTGGACACCTCTCCATGCTGCAGCTCACTGGGGTAAAGAAGAAGCATGTCGAATATTAGTGGACAATCTGTGTGATATGGAGATGGTCAACAAAGTGGTAGGCCTTTTTACTGTATTTTAAACATTTTAACTTTTAGAAATATAATTTTAGTCTTAGAATATTAAAAGAATATTATTAATTCTTTTTCAGCTACCGATGATGTGATTTTGGCCTTATTCTGCAAAGAAAGAATTATTACTCTTTCCATAATCATATTATCATACATATAGCATAGATTTGGGTACTTCAGTTGAAATTATATTCTTTAGAATTCATAATTTTAGAACATTTTGGATCTCTATATGTTTTCTTCTGTCATTATATTTATGAATTGGAACACATGCAGAAGTCAGTTTCTAATTCTTTGTACCTGATAGTCCAATTTGCTTGCTTATAGTAGCTTTTTAACTGACATGGATAGTAGGGTCTTACTAGTATATCAGAAAAGAATGGTAAAAACCATAAAGTTTTATGCCAAATAAGATCATTGAGATGCAACATCTAGTCTCCTAGTTTTGCAGATGGGAAAAGTTTAGTGAGGTAAATGATTTACTTTAATATCACTCAATTTAGGTAGAGGGAGCAAATGTCATGAACATATTCAAGTTATCAGATTCCTTATTAGATTATATTTTTCTCCTCTGCTCCCTTTCAAGTGCCATCAGTAAGTTACCAGTGTCACCAATATTCTTACTAGTTCCCTCCCACTCCCTGTCAGTAGGTAATAAGGATCATTTACCAACAGTTGGTTTGGCAGAGCTCAAAACTTGTGTCTTTTAGTGAGCTTAATTATCCTTAACTTCCATTGAATATCCCTCATATATTGCATTTCATAGGCTAATTTAGTAATGAATACTAAACTAGAGGCCCGGTGCACGAAATTCGTGCACAGAGGGGGGGTGTCCCTCAGCCCAGCCTGCACCCTCTCCAATCTGGGACCCCTCGAGGGATGTCTGATTGCCCGTTTAGGCCCGATCCCACCGTCAGACATCCCTCTCACAATCCAGGACTGCTGGCTCCCAACTGCTTGCCTGCCTGCCTTCCTGATTGCCCCTAAGTCGCTTCTGTCTGCCAGCCTGATCACCCCTAACCACTCCCATGCCAGCCTGATTGATGTCTAACTGCTCCCCTACCAGCCTGTTTGCCCCCAACTTCCCTCCTCTGCCAGCCTGGTCACCCCTAACTGCCATCCCCTGCAGAGTTGATTGCCTCCAACTGCCCTCCCTTGCAGGCCTGGTGCCTCCCAACTGCCCTCCCCTGCTGGCCATCTTGTGGTGGCCATCTTGTGTCCACATGGGGGCAGGATCTTTGACCACATAGGGGCAGCTATCTTGATCTTGTGTGTTGGAGTGATGGTCAATCTGCATATTACTCTTTTATTAGATAGATAGAGGCCTGGTGCACGGGTGGGGACCAGCTGGTTTGCCCTGAAGGGTGTCCTGGATCAGGGTGGGGTTCCCTTGGGGTGTGGAGAGGCCTGGGCGAGGGACCTATGGTGGTTTGCAGGCCAGCCACGCCCCTGGTGACCCAAGCAGAGGCCCTGGTATCTGGAATTTATTTACCTTCTACAATTGAAACTTTGTAGCCTGAAGCAGAGCCAAGCCTTCTGCTAATCCGTGGCTGCCGCCATTTCTATAATTGAAACGTTGTATCCTTGAGTGGCGGCCTGGGCCCACCAGAGTGTGTGGAAAGCTTGGCTTCTTCTGTTGCCAGGGAAACCCAATGGTAGCCATCTTGGTTGGGGTTAATTTGCATACTCGCCCTGATTGGCTGGTGGGCGTGGCTTGTGTAGCGGAGTGGTGGTTAATTTGCATATTATCTTTTTATTAGAGAGGATTACTTAGTATATGTTCCTAAAATGATCTCATGGGTCCAGATGGGTACATCTAATTGTCCAAATGGGTACATCTAATTCTATTGTGTTCATTAAATACAGGTGCTTGTACTGTTACTCTAGTAACTGCATGTTCTAACTGGGGATCTGCAAAGGGAAGAGATATACATACCCAAGATTTTCCCACGAGTGTTTGTAGGTTGAGGTAGTAGTGCAGATTCATGTCCTAGTTGCTGACATAAAAAAATAGAGAAGCCCTCTGAACTTCTTTGTTCTTTCTGGAGTATTTCATATATGTATTTATAAATTACTTTAAGTAAGAAATGTGCAGGCATGAAAATCATAGGAAGTGGTGAAAATCTGCAGGGAAGTCAGGATAAAAAATGTTTGAAAATGATACATCTGTAAGTATAGGTTTGCCCTTATAAATAAGTGTCTTCAATCTAAATTTTTATCAAAACTTGATAACTTGCTTTGTCTATTTTTAAAATAACAGTTTTCTGTTTTGTAATCAGCAATAGAAGATGAATACATGTTGATACTATTTAATTTTAAGTTAAAGGCCAGCTAATTTTAGCTTGACAATTCATATTACTCTCCCATGTAGAAATTCCCCTCAGCAGTTGGTATTTTTCTGGAGAAATTAGCAAATGAATATCTGTTACCTTCTGATCTCTGTTCTGCATTCCTGCATCCCAAATTGTGCCCCCATAAGCCACTTGTCCACTGACAAGGCAAGTGCTGATACTGGTTTATTCAGTGATAATGGCCTCCATTTAAGGACCAGAAGAGAAAAGCTTATCGCTTGAAATGGTTTTCCAAAAAAGTTACAACACTTCCTACTTTAAACATGTTGTTTTGCTCTAAAACATGCACATTATATAGTATGTATGAGAAAAAGTCATTTTATCTTGCATCTGTTCTATCATTGTCTAATTCCTATGCCGTTTAATTTATAATTATGCTCTAGGGAAAAAAAACTGCATATAAAATAATTTTGGCCCTGGCCAGTGTGGCTTCAGTTGGTTGAGCATCATCCTGTAAACTGAAGGGTGGCGAGTTGGATTCCAGTCAGGGCACATACCCAGGTTTCGGGTTTGCTCCATATTCAAGGCGTGGATAGGAGGCAACCGATCTATGTTTCTCTTTTACTTCAGTGTTTCTCTCTCTCCCTCTCATTCCTCTCTCTCTCAAATAATTTAAATAATCATTTTTGCTTTATCTTGTTCCTATATTACTATGCTAGCAGTTCCTTGGGTCACCTTTTTTAATGTATTAAGGTATGTTTTAATACCTTATCTCCTCATTTTATCACTTTAGTAGATCTTTATCTGATCTTAAGAGAATTGTGCTCATAATTCCTTAGAATTTTTTGGTTTTCAGCTTATTTAAGACAACGCTAGCCTTTTAACAACTATATGAAGTTGTTATCTGAGTTTTGCAAATTCAGGACAAACATAATCAGAGAAATTGAGTAATTTTCATAATGCCCTAATAATGGTTTCCTTTTAGTCTGCTAAGTTTTTCTGTAACTTTTTCTTAGTTTTTGAGTTCTCATATGTTTTATGAGATACTGACTCATAAGTTATAAAAATAGATTTTTAAATTTTTATTCAAATATTTTTCTCTTAAAATATTAAGATTTAATAGGAAGGGGCTGCATAATATACATAGGATTTTGAAGGCTTTTGTGGCATAAATATAACCAAATACAAGCTTTTTATTTATTTACAATTTTGCCTATGTGACTTAGGCTGTCTCTCTTTTCATTGGTTACATTTTAAAATAACATGTCATACTTCATATTCAATCAAAACAAATTAGTCTTAATTGTGTAAGCCTGCCTATATGAATTTATCTTGTCATTTGATAGTTTCTTCAATACTTGTAGATTGAATTTTTCACTAAATTTCTTTTTTAAATTATATCCAAAAATGTAAAGGTACTTTCAGAGAGTTTAGATAAATTCTTTAATAGAAAACCTAATTTGGGGAAATGTATAATATGGAAACTGTAGAGAAAGATTAAAAAGTTTTTCTATGTGAAAATGGGAGAAATGTGCTCAAATTATATTTAGAAATTTAGTCTTGTTTCTTTAATTTTTGCAAACTCAAAACACATTTGCTTTCATTTTAAATTACTATAAGTTCTGATACAGATTTTAAATAGAAAAGTTTTTATTTTGCTTCCTTAACTAATTAAAAGAATTATTTTACTAGAATGTACCCAAATATTAACTATGGTGCCTTTATAGTTGGAATTTTCTCTGAATGCGGTATTACAATCATTAGTAGACAACTGTTTAACTTTAATAGCTGTCATTATAAAGATTTAGATGAATAACAAAACTGCTGCTGTTATTAATGGACACAAGGATTGTTTTTCCTGATTCTATCTGAGCTTATTCTTTTTTTTTTAAATATATTTTATTGATTTTTTACAGAGAGGAAGGGAGAGGGATAGAGAGTTAGAAACATCGATGAGAGAGAAACATCGATCAGCCGCCTCCTGCATACTCCCTACTGGGGATGTGCCCGCAGCCAAGGTACATGCCCTTGACTGGAATCGAACCCGGGACCCTTCAGGCCGACGCTCTATCCACTGAGCCAAACCGGTTAGGGCTCTGAGCTTATTCTTATTTTCTGAAAAGATAATATAGCTGTAGAGACAGATTCTTTTTCCACTTTCTCTTCATTAACTGCATGACCTTGGGCAAATGCCATACCCTCAGAGCCTGAGTTTCCTCATTTGTATAATGGGAATCATAATAATGCTTGTCCTGAGTACTTCACTGTTGTAAAGATAAAGAAAGATCATACCTGCAAAGGCAATTCAGTTAGAGTAAATGAGGAAGGAAGAATGAAGAGACTGTACAGTTAAACAGTGGCTCTAGTAATTTACAGATGTAGTGGACTGATTTGTTTAAGCATTGTGCCCTCCCCAATAGTTTCCTGGTTGCTTTGAGTGACTGCTTATATGCCCTACTTTTTAGTACCCTATTAATGAAGCATTGTAGCCTTATAGTAGTTACAGTTGGTTAGGCTTCAAAACTGTTTTAGTTATTGTTTAAAGATAATGGTTAAGTTATTGAGTTAAGTTAATGGGTGTGCTCTTTAAAATTAGAAACTTCTCAGTGTTTATGGCCTACATTTTACTCTAGTTTTTATTCTCTATCAGCTGCTGTTTGTGAAGTAGACTCGATTATTAAGGGAGAAAGTAAAAAGAAAGGTTAGTAAGGTGATCCTGTTTCTTATTCTTATAAAAGAAAATTCCTTGGTTCTAAAATAACCGCATTGTACTTAATTACTGCTAAAATTTTATTACAATTTTTAAAAATGATCAAGGTGCGGTATTTCTTTATGAGAAAGGTTGATAAATGCTTAAAAGAATACTTAAAAAGAAACCAGTGAGATATTTCCACATAATAACATGATCTTGAACACAGTTTGCTTAGCAAGTACAGCATATGTAATATTACAGATCTAATCATACAGAGAGAGTATGGTATAGCAAAACGGGGATTAACATGTATGGCTAATCTAAAAGTCACTTTGTAATTTTGAGCCAGATGTTTTGTCTCAAAGCCCTTTATTCTTTAGGAATTTAATTCTCAGCATTTAATACTCAAGGTGGAAATGGGGAAAAAAGATTTATTAAAGCTAAAACGTTTGAACGAGGTGGGAAAGATAGATTGCCTCTTAATTTCCTAGTGGGAAGACTTCCTAATAAGAAAAGGCAGATATAAAAGTGTTCTTCAATCTTATAAATTTTAAATGTCATACATTCCCCTATTGTAATTAAGAAGCATTTTATGCATTTTTAAGATATGTGTTGTAAACCATATCTTTTATAAATAGACAGTGGAAAAACTAGCTCAAATATTGAGTAGCTTATATTTCATTTCATAGTGTTGGGAAATGTAATTCCTATCTAAGTAGATGTCAACACCCTGCTAATAGAATAGAATTGAGGATTGTAATTTTGTTTGCTTTAAATGGAAGAATTTGTGTCATTATTATCTATCCGTCTGGCTTTGGTGTGGCTATGAGGACACCTGTTATAAAAGAAATTTGAGTTTCCTTTCAGAGTGATTTCTAGTTGAAAAAAGTTAAATGTTTTCTAAGAAAGAATCATACACTGGCTAATGTATAGGGTAGAATATATTATAAATAATGAACCTTTTGGCATGTTGGAAACTTGTACCAGTAGGGTTATTATAAGGACTAATGCAGGCAGCAGGAAAAATCCTGTATTTAGTTAGCAACTCTTTTAAATTTTCTTTTCCACACTGAATAAAAATATATTGACAGATGTTCATTTGGATTGATTTTTTTAAACTAAGCCATACCTGTGGCAGGCTGAACTTCAAGCAGTTTTGAAATATATTTTTAAATTTTATTACTCTAAGAAATGTGTTAATTTTTGTAGAGGAATCAAAAAGTAATAAGGCTTCCAAAGGTTAAACGTAGAGTTACCACATGACCCAGTCATTCCACTCATAAACTATACACCCAAGAAAATGAAAACAGATGTCCAAACAAAAACTTGGACACAAATATTCACAACAGTCTTATTCATTATATATAGCAAAAAGCAGAAAACAAAAGTAAATGTTCATCAGCTCATGAATAGATTAGCAAATGTGGTGTGTCATACAATGGAATTTTATTCAGCAATAAAAAGAAATGAAGAAATGAAACATGCTACAGCATGGATGAACCTTGAAAACATACAGAGTGAAAAAAGCCAGTCAAAGGATCACATATTGTGTGATTCCATTTATATGAAATGCTCAGAATAGGCAAATCCATACTAACAGAAAGTAGATTAGTGGTTGCCTCAGGCTAGGAGTTGGGGATGGTTAAGTGGGGAGGTGACTGCTAATGGGTTTGTCTTTTCTTTTTTGGGTGATCATAATGTTCTAAAGTTGATTGTGTTGTAAAACTGTATGAATATACTAAAAATAACAACCATTGAATTGTATAGTTTAAATGGGTGATTTGTATAGTATGTGAATATATAAAATTGTTACAAAAAAGTAAGGAAAGGTGTATCAGCTACTTCTCTCTCACATGGATTTCTCATACATCTCCTTTGAGTTATGTATACTATGTTTTATAACTACCATAAAATAGTTACCTTTTTTCTGTATAATCATACAGAATCACCAAATGCATTTTATAATTTATTGACTTTATGCCATTACCACCCCCCCTTGTTTCCTACCTAGGGCCAGACAGCCTTTGATGTAGCTGATGAAGACATTTTAGGATATTTAGAAGAATTGCAAAAGAAACAAAATCTGGTATGTTTGATGACTGTCTAAAAATTGTCTACATTAGTGAATTATCTTAATAGCTTTGAATTTCAGATAGATTAAAAAAAATTATTGTGATGTTTTATGCTTTCTGGCCATCAAACTAAAATGACAGTGAAAGAGAACGAAGTAGTGTTGTGTTTGCCTGTGTTGCTTAGCCCTATATTTCTAAATTCCCCTTCACAAAATGAATCCTTCTATAATGTATATGTCCTAAATAATAACATGTTCTAATTTAATTAGAAAGTAGAGGCTATAAAATCTCAGATTTCTCAAATAGCAGGCCCTGGATAAGCAAGGGGTGATCTTACAAGGAAACAGATTTTTAAGTAAAATATTATCAGACATCCTATGTGGTGATTGGGCCCTGACTTTTTAGTGAAATAAAGTTGAGAGGGATCTAAGAGAATCCAAATTCATGGAGTTTTTTAATTATCTTGTCTTTTTTATTCTTTACCTAAGCCCTTTTTAGGTACAACTTAAATATTTTATTTGTTTTATTTTGGTTGTCTTTAGTGTTTGGAAAACTATCTTATTATTTTAAATTTCGTATGTTACTAATTAATATTATTTTAATAGTATTCTTATTTTCCTTTGCATAACTTTCATAAAGCTCCATAGTGAAAAACGGGAGAAGAAATCTCCACTAATTGAATCAACAGCTAATATGGATAATAATCAGTCACAGAAGACCTTTAAAAAGTAAGTAAAATATTAAAAGTAGGTTTCGTTATTGTAATGAATGAGTTGGCATGCTGGCCACAGGCATGATTGTTAAATTTTGTATGTCTGGGGAAAAATTATGTATTTTGACCTTTTGTGCTTATAATTATTTGAAAGCTGTTTTCCTTTCACAGCAAAGAGACATTGATTATAGAGCCAGAGAAAAATGCATCCCGTATTGAATCTCTGGAACAAGAAAAGGTTGATGATGAAGAAGAAGGAAAGAAAGATGAATCTAGCTGCTCTAGTGAAGAAGATGAGGAAGATGATTCAGAATCAGAAGCTGAAACAGGTAAAATTTGAAGGATAAAAGGATTTTCAATGATTTTTTTAGTCGTGTTAAGTTGAGATCAAGTGTTAAGTAATTGTGAAACTTTTCAGACTTATTTGCTACTTGTTTGGATACTTACCAAGCCAGTAAATTACCTTTCAGGGAGTATAGTTGTGATCTTTTTTTTTTTTTTTTTTTCCCCTAATTACCTGGAGGCTCCTGTCCACCTCTGTCTCTTTCTTACCTTTTTAGGTTTGACAGTAAAGAGACTTCTAACTCTCCCTTAGGATGTTGTAGATAAGGTCTAAATGGACTTACAGTAATTCAACAATGGTCTTATTATTTTCTGAGGCCCTAAAGTCCAGAAGCAGGTCCCAGCAGCATCTCAAATATTACCCAAGATATAGTAAAATTTTAGAAAGTTGGAAATGAATCAAGATTTCCTTACACTCCTACTTTCTTGTCAGAGTGTAGGGAAATTTACTTTGAGAAATTTTAAAGATGGTAAAAGTATAATAAATATTCATATTTTAACTACCAAGACTTAATTAACTGTTGACATTTAGCTATATTTGCTTTAAATTTTTCTTTTAATAAAATTAAAACATTATAGTTGTCTTCTTTATATACCCTAGTCTACATCCCTTTCCTTTCTTTCCAAAGGCAGTTACTATCATGACTTCTTTTTGTAATCTTCTAGTCCATTTTTATACTCTTATCTTACATGTACATTCAGAAATAATACAAAGTAATTATAAGGTTGTTCTTTGTTTTTATTTTTACCCTCTAGGAATTGTTATGCAACTTGCTTTGTTTTACTCAAATGTTGTATTTTTTAGATTTGTTCATATCTATAGCTTTATCTATATAACTTAACCCCTTAGTTGCTATATAATATTCATTAAATACATCCATTTCCCTTCTGATAAATACATACCTTATTCCCATTTTCTTGTTGTTGCAAATAATGCTGCAGTAATCATTTGTGTAATTGCCTCCTTGTGTATAAGTGCAAGAGATTCTCTAGTAGATATACTTTAAAATTGAAATAATAGTCACATTTTCTTTATTTTTTTAGTTTATTTTTAAATTAAATTTATTGGGGTGGCATGGTTAATAGGGTTATATAGGTTTCAAGTGTACATTTCTATGATACAAGATCTATATATTGCATTTTGTGCCCACCATCCAAAGTCAAATCATCTGTCACCAGATATTAGTTAGTCATGTTTTCAATTTTCATAGATGCTACCAAATTGCTTTACCAATGCTGCCATAACAGTTTACATTCTTTTCCTTTATATAGTCAAGGAAATTGTTTCTATATTTTTTCTCTCACACACATTTTTGTAGATTTTACCAAATTGCTTTTATTAATTAACATTTATTATCTTATTCTATATCAGTTAATCACTCAAAACTTCTGAATAGCATGAGATTCCATTTGACAGTCTTTGAATTGTATAACCTAATGTTTTAATATAACTTTCTCAGAAAAAAATATACCATTTCCAGTAAGATTTTTAGTCACTGAAAAATCTGTCATCATTAACAAAACCAGTTTGGTCATTGGTAAACACAAAATGAAACCCTAGAATTTCTTATACTACCCATATCTCTTCTAGAAACAATAACAGTTTTGAATCACTTTATTTTTACTCAACAAAGTATTTCATATAAGAAAATGGGTCCTAACCCGTTTGGCTCAGTGGCTAGAGCGTCGGCCTGCGAAATGAAGGGTCCTGGGTTCGATTCCGATCAGGGGCATGTACCTTGGTTGCGGGCACATCCCCAGTAGGGGGTGTGCAGGAGGCAGCTGATCGATGTTTCTCTCTCATCGATGTTTCTAACTCTCTATCCCTCTCCCTTCCTCTCTGTAAAAAAATCAATAAAATATATTTTTTTTTAAAGAAAAGAAAATGGGAGACGCTAAAGTTTAACACATGTCGAGGAACATGTTTCCCATTAAAAACGATGTTGCTAAACAGATACAGACTAGCTTTGTTGACAGGTGATTTGCTTTGGATCCCCGCTCCTTTTTTTTTTCTTTAAGAAAGACTGCTAATCGTACAAGTAAATTATTCTTCAGTAATACACAGAGTTCATATATATGTATATGTATATATATATATATATATATATATATATATATATATATATATATATACATTCTTGTCACTTAGGGCTTAATTTTTTTTTATTTATTGCTGTCACATTGCTGGTTAGGTAAGTACACCTTTTTCCTTGGTGAGACAGTAATGTGGGTAAAATTGGAAGCTAAAGCAACAGGTAGTCATTGAATATTATCATTTATTTCTATAACATGCTAATTAAAATGTTTCTAATTATAAAAGCAAATTATGAGAATCAGCATGCACAGTATTTAAGAACATGGACTGATTCATGCATTTAATTGTAAGTGTGGTTGATTTATTTAATTTCAGATTTCTCTAAAATCATGGTTCTAATAACTGCTTTATATGGGTACTATATAGTAGTCAGTTGCTTTATGTGTTGGTTTTCATATAATGTATAAAATTCTACACTATTGATTTAAATATGATCAATATACATACCAACCTAATATCACTTCATTTAAATTTGTGCTATTTCTCATGTTCGAGATGAAACAATATCATTTAAATTTAAATTGTCCCATTTATTTTTGTAAGTACATAATGTTATTTTTTTATGTAGTTAATCTCATTGTGCAACATGCCTTGGCCCCCAATCTATAGTAAAACATATAATCAGGAATTAGATTATATGCACATGTGAACAAAAAAGCCAGGACTAACACCCGGATCTCCTAATTTGTCAAGTCTTTTACTACTCATGGTAGAATTTAAGAACTGAAAATCCAGGCATCTCAAAGAGATTTTTGATATATATATTTTTAAATCGGTCCCTTCTATATACTTCACTGTTCAATGGTAGGCACTGAGGAGCTATTTAAAACAAACAAAAGACAGATATAGACTGTCTTGCCACTGAATAGCAATTTTCCTGACCTCTTTTGGTTGAAATTTCCTTGCTTGTAAAATGAGAAGAATCTGACTTGATGATCTGGACAGTTCTTTAAACTCTACTATTCTATAAATATAAATAGAACTAATTATCATCAAATTGTATTGTATCAGTTCCTTGTTTGGGGCTTAAGCATACCAATCACTCTCTGCTTAGTTTCTCACTGAGCTAAGTTTAAATGTTCCTCTGAAGCATTGTACTATGATAATTTTGTTCTTCCTGTTGCTAATAGTGAGTGGTGCCAGGAAAATTTGACTCTATCTTGAGAATTAATCCATGTAAATGCTGTGTGGCTCCTTCTCTCTCTTTTAATATCAACAAGACTTTATCATACTTTTATTTGGCAAGCTTAAGAAAGTAACCATTTCCCTGTAGAGCTACAGCTTGATTTGACAATTTCTAAACTGTTTCTTTTTTCTACTTTTTGTATGGTTATGTTCTTGGGAAATTCTTTGACGTAAAATAACTATTTTGCTGAATTTTCTTTCACAAATTATGTATTAAACCAGTTTTTAAATTGGTATTCTTTTTATAAATCAGATGAAAATAGGAACTTAACCAAAAGTATAATTTCCTTTCAAATAATTTATAAATTTGAGAAGTAGTTGAGGGAATGAGAAAAGGGAGTTATATTTTTGCTTTTAGGTTTCTTTTCCACTAGGACTTGGAAAATTTTCATTCTTCATTGAAATCAAATGGATAGAAAGATTTCAGCAATGTTAATAATGTTTACTTAAGCTAGATAGTAGACACCTGGAGTTTGTTTCATTATTCTTAAACCATAAATGTTTACATACATGCATATACATTCTTTGATTTGTATATTTCACTGATAAGAAACAAATTTTTAAACCAAAATCAAATAGGGCGAAAAGAAAAATCTGTTGAATTTTATCTTTTATTATTTATGTATTCGACTAGACTGTAAACTCTGTGCAAATAAGATAGTTTGTCTTTTCATTGACTGATACATTCGCAGGACCTAGACAGTACTTGCAGTTTGGAGACAACAAATATTTGTTGAATTACTTGCTCCATTTAAATGGATTATTTTCTAGGAAGATGGGCTAATTAGATTATTCATGATTTGTATTTAACTGTGCTGATAAGCTTAGCTTCTGTTGAAGGAAAAGAGGTATTAGTTAACAATGAAAATAAATTTTACTGGACTGAGTCTAGCTGATTGAGTTTATTTGAAAACCTAAGGTTATAGTAGTTTTCAGATGTGACAGTTTGACCATGTCCTTGGGTATAGTTTGAGATATGCTTTTCAACTTATTAACATCTTATGGATGTTTTTGTAGTTACAAATAGAAGTGAATGAATCATTGCAAATTCAGATTGTTGGTGGGATGAATATACTTGCCCCAAAGTCTACTTAAAAGTATAACAGCATACAATAATGATAAGATGGAAGATTTTTTTTGGAAAGCTGATGATCTAAAGGAGGGAATAAGGTAGTACAGGCAGTCCTCAGGTTACATCGGACTCAATGTATGTCGTTTCGTGGTTACGTCGCTATCTCCCATTTATTTATTTTTTAAAAAGTTCCATCATTTCGACGTATGTACATAGGTGCTTTATGTTTTTTATTATTTATTTACCACAAGTAAAGGTCAGGAATTGTTATCTTTCTTTTAAATTTTTTTTTACTGTTTCACTTCATTACTGCTGTGTATGTGCTCCATGTGAGTGACATAGGTGCTTATGTAATGTAGGTGGGTTCTGACTTACGGCGAAAATCGCGTTATGTCGCGCCGTAGGAACGGATCTCCGGATCTCCAACATAACCCGAGGACCGACTGTATAATGAAATTGAGTATTTCATAAGGCTTGAAAGCACTGTACTTCTTACTCAAAGTCCTACCCCATTTTGAAACCAGAGGAATACTTTAAAACTAGATAAAATGACCTTTGACCATTTGGAAAGTAACTTTTATAGTTCATTTATAAATTACAGTTAATTTAAAGATTTAAATTGTATGTGACCATTTTGGTAAAAGCCAGTCTGATTTATATGTTCAAATACAATCCGGATTTTTTTCTATCATCAGATTGATTTTTCTAATATTTTCAAAAATCTTTCTCTAAGTGATTCATTACTAGTTAGAAATTGTCTTGATACATTGTGAAAAGACATTTTACCTGATATGCCCATTTAACTATAGACTTTTTAGGGATGAAAAGGCATGTTTTTTATGACATTTGAAGCATACTTTTTGTCAGGAATCTAAGCTGATTTTTGACAAAAAGCACTTCTAGATTTCTGGAATAAAGAATATCAGCTTTAGATATATAAGTTTTTTAAACATTAAAAAATTGCACAGCTCTTGTAATATTTTTAGTTACATTCAACTTATGCATTCAAGTTTTAAATATTAATTTAAAAGATGTTTTAAATTTTCATATGTTAAAAGTACAAAAGTCAGATTCTATTTATGCTTTTTTATTTTTTGAAGTTTTGTTGTATTTTTCATGTTATTTACTTTAACATATATATTGAGACATTTCTAGAAACTCAGTTAAAAATTTACTTGTTAAAAGGGATAATAATAGTGGAACAAGACTTTAAATTAACAAAGCCTTAAACAAAAATGGAATATAAAATTGTATTTTCCCAGCCATTGAAACCAAGTTCATATAGAATCTGGACTCTTCCTTTTTTTTTTTTTTTTTTTTATTAAAATAGATAAGACAAAACCCATGGCTTCTGTAACTAATGCCAATTTTTTTTTTTTTTATTAAAATAGATAAGACAAAACCCATGGCTTCTGTAACTAATGCCAATACTTCTAGTACACAAGCAGCTCCTGTAGCTGTTACAACACCTACTGTGCCATCTGGTCAGGCAACACCTACATCACCTATAAAAAAGGTAAGCCAAAATTATGTTTGCTAAAAATGCATATCTTCTGTTTAAATACCATTTAGGTTAACACATTAAGACAGTTCTAAATTTTTATAATTTATCCCAAAAATATTTAAGGTTTGGAGTAAGAATATATTTTTCTTTAATTCGACTAGATTTCCTCTGAATCATTATATTTTTATGCTGTTTGCAGTTGATATTATAGTTAATAGTTACCAGAAATAAATGGTGGAAAGATTAAACTTTTCATATGAAAATTAATAATCATGGTAGTTTTTATTTCAGTTGAAACTGAGAAACAGATTTTTTTTATCATTTATCTCTGTTCGGCAAAGGTGCATTTTTGTAGTTTTACATGAACATTAAATTAAGCACAAAAAGTACTACCACAAATCAATGAGAAAACTAGAATCTAGATTTTCTAACTCAATACAAAGCACTAAGCATGCAAGTACGGCATACCAGAAAAAGCATGATCTTTGATGACAAATCAGAGATTAGCTCCTGACCCCACCTGTTTTAAGTTTATGCCTTGAGTGAGTTACTATCTTCCTTACCTGTCAAAAAAAAAAAGATATCTATAATAATAAAAGCATAATATGCTAATTAGACCAGACGTCCTTTCTGGTGAAGCCTGGGCTGCAAGGGAAGCTGGGGTCCCAGGTGCCTGCCGGCGGGAGGGAAGCCCTGGTCCCGAGTGGCAGAGGGAAACCCAGTTGCCAGAGGGAAGCCGGTGCCAGCAGCCGTGGGAAGGAAGGCCTACTCTTGCACGAATTTCATGCATCGGGCCTCTAGTGTATATATAAACAATAATTAAAGTAAGTAAGTTAACATTGTAATCTTTGGTTGAGAGTCTGGCTAGTAACTAAAGCTCCCAAAATGTTAATCATTTCTTCCTCTTCTCCCTTATTCTGTTCTCCATTTGTTCTTTGTCCTTCTTGTTTTCTCACCAAACAGTGCTTTTTAACTAGTGTGTTCATCTTTTTAAAGACTTTATTTTCCCTCTACTCCAGAACCTGTACCTATTTAAACCCAAATTTAAGATTAAGAGTTCTGTGTTGTTGTTTTTTTACCTACTTATCTGTTTTCAAAGACTTCTTTTCCACCAGCCCTTACTTATCTTTAAGGAGTATACTCATGTACCACTTTGTATATAAACACAAACACTCACGCACACATGCACAAACTCACACACATACCTTTTTTGTGGAACCATTTAAGAATTGGTTACAGTCAATATAACACTTGGCTGTAAATACTTGAGTATCTCATAGGCACAAAGTCATTATCTTTCACTCCCACACTAAAATTATCATACTTAGGAAATTTAACTTTGATATAATACTATTATCTACATTCACTAATGTGCAGACCATACTCAAGATTTCCCCAGTTTCCCTCCTGGTTACAGTTATGTTTTCCTAACTGTTTTGTGTGGTGTTTTTTTTTTTTCAAATCAAGGGTGCACTAAGGGATTGTAGCTGTCATTCTCTGCCTTTGGATTTTTTATTTTGTTGCTTGTCTGACATTATTTGATTTGCATGGGTTTGAGGACTGATGTTAAATCCCTATAGTGTTTCTATCATAGTGTTAGTCTTGCTAATCTTTGGACTTGGCTCCAAGTGGTCAAAATGTGAATCTTTTAAAATCATGAAGTAGAGAATTTTTTAAAAATCTATACTGTTGGTAATAATCCTCTTCTACAACTTTCCCTAAGGAAATCAATAATGTGAATTGTTAGTGGTAGAAATGTATGGATTTCACTTGTACAGTTTGAGTATCAGGAAACTATATGAATGAGTAGTTGTCTTAACCTTCTGCAGTCTAGAACTAAGGGTTTCTTGAATTCATCTAGATCCCATGTTCATATGATTAAAATTATATATGCTTTCAAATGGAATTCTCCAGCTGCTTCTGGAGAATTTGGTTATCATGCCATATATAGCTAGTGTCACCACAAGCTGCTTTAACTAAAGTTTTATTTAATTCTATAACCTCTATATACTTCTTCAATGAATACTAAACTTTAGCTCTTTTGATTTATTATTTGTTAGAATGTGGATTATCAAAAGTTCCCAAAAGCTCCATCCCCTTGGAATAGTTGGCCATTAAACTGGCTGTCATTCTTTTGAGTACTTGGCTAAGCCATGTCTTTCTTACCAGAGTCAAATAATTACAATAGATTTCTTGTGATTAATTGTATTTTTCTCAAGCATAGCCCCAGATTTATGGCAATTTACTTCTTGTTTTACGCCAACTACCCTAATTAAAAGCAAACAATAACTCTGTTAGATTAGTGAGCTAATAACCTACTTGCTTATATAATTTTTATTCAGAATTCTGATTTTGTAATTAAATTAATCTGATAAATATTTGCTTCTATACTTGATATTTAGAAATTCGATTTCTCAATTTCAAGCATCATAACCTAATTTAAAGATTATATTGTTTCAGTCTTTTTTTTTAAGGTTTAATAGACAAATTTTATTCAAAGCAGTAAATTCATAGTATACAAAAAATTTGAAGTGTTATTTTTTAATGGTTGGTGCGATCTTTTTATCATTAGTTATGATTTTTAAAGCCTCTTATTATGTTCAGTACTACTTTATGTACTTCAATTTAGATAGTTTTTCTTAAGTTTGTTTCAACCTGAAGTTTGATAACACACCTTCATTTTGTATAGTCCTCAGTAAGATTATCTACAGTATTAGCAACCATTCAAAGAACAAACCATTGATTAAAATCATATTGATTTAAGGCTCATTCAAGTAATATAGATCCCCAAATTAAATGGTAAGATATATGAACTCTCACAAGTTGTGTTGTGTGTTTTTTAAAAGATAAATAGAAATTCAGGGATAATCAAGAATGGGAATTTAAAAGTAAGACTGAGCTAGAGAGTAACAAATTGAAGAATAAGCTGAATGCAATTAATATTTAGCTTGAAGAAGTAGATAACACCCTATACCCAACCACCAGAAGAAACTGGAAAGAGAACATGGGAGATCTGATAATAAACTCTTGGAGTACTTATGTTGCAGGAAACTTGATAATTACAAGAATGACAAAAAGATAAAAAGGGGGGACTGATCCGAAGAGTAGGAAAATCAAAATAGTGCCCTATCATTAAAGTTAAAATAAGAGTTTCAGGGAGTGGGTATAGGTGAGTATTTTAGAGGGGTTCCTTTATATTTCAAATAAAATTGAAAGGTGCTTTTGAATATATACACCAGAACTTAAAAGCAAATTCATGTTGGGCAGAATGGAAGTATGTCAGTCATTATAGTGCAACAAATACTTATTTCAGAATTTATAATACTGCCTCATTTTTTCTCAACTCTACAATAGTAATAGTATTTCATTTGGTGGTTGTGAGAATTAAATGAGATAACCCTGTGAAGCACTTAGCTTAGGGCCTGACACCAATAAACATTTGTTAAATGTTTGTTTTTGTTACAACATTCAATAAATGTTATCTGCTATCAGACCATTTTATCATGAAGAAGTAACATTTGTTTCCAGTTTTGGGGAGGTTCACGGACAGGGATTGGTATCCATGGTCTGTGAACCTAAGCTGGACCACACTACCTGCTTTTGTATAGCCTACAAGTAAGAATGGCTTCCACATTTTTTTAATGGTTGTGGGGGAGGAAATAAAAAGAAGAATATTTTGTGACAAATTCCAATTTCAATGTTTCTACATAACGTTTTATTGGAACACAACCACATTTTTCACTTACGTATTTCCTTATGGCTGCTTTTGTGCTATAACAACATAGTTGAGTAGCTATAACAGACTCTGTGGTCTCAAAGCCTAAAATTTACAATTTGGCCCTTTACAGAAAAGAGTTTGCCAGCGCCTATTCTAGAGGACTATGACTTTAATCTCAGAAATCAATAACCAGTCACCTCCTGAGCATTTTCAATCCATGGAGCCCCTAGTGTCTTACTAATTTATTTTTTCACAGTGTCACTTGATGGAAAGAAATATTTATTTGTTTCATTTATTAAGTAGTTAAGTGCAAATAAGTTAATAATGACAGTTTGTACAGTGTCCAACAGGTGTTACTGTGCTTCTTTCAAAACTTTAAAATATCCCATAGTGCTCCTGTGATTTTGTTCTGCCCCCTGGAATGCCTCAGTACACACTTTGGGGAATGTTGTGTATCATTTGTCTGTTTTCATCCCTATTGATAGGAATTAACTACTGGAAGTACCAGAGATATAACAGTTTTGTCTGGTGAAGTGGCCCTCTGACATCATGGGTGCTTCAGCAAGCTCTATTAAATTGCTAATTATAGCAAACTTTGGCAGTAAATATGAAAGAAAGGATTTTTTTTTTTAAATAGCCATATCCTATGCTTGTAGCAACTATTTAGTTGCATATTCACCATCTATATTTATTTCACTGTGATTGAATATTTAACTTCTATAAGTGAAGTTGATGATGTGAACTAGTTAAAGATAACAGATGTTTCATTTATAGGATTGTTGGAAGGAAAGCCCTGGAAATGAAATTAATACTTGTACCAAAAAAAGTTTTTAGTTAAAATGTTTAGTGGAAAAATCAGAGAGTAAATATAAGGTTATGATATTAAAATATTACTGAAAAAATTGTAACTAGAAGATGTCACTTATTACTTTTTTATTGATTATGCTACATTTAAAATTTTAACACAAATATATAAATGAATTTAAAAAAATTTGAAGTGCAGTAGTTTGTTCATTTACATTCTATAATATTATCTGCTCTATATGCCTTTGATTGTGTTAGAAGTTTATTATATTCTTTACTTTTTTTTCATGCTGAAAGTGGAACTTGTTTTCAGTAACTTTTAAAGATTGGATTATTACCCAGTAACTGGGTTTTAACTTATTATAAAATTATTTTATAAAAGAAAAAAGTTTTGTTTTTTTCATAAGTTCCTTTTCTGTTTTCATACTTTCAATCTATCTCTTTACCTGTCTTATTCTAATTGGCTTTAGTATGAGTTCATTGCTCCTATCATGCCTGTGGTGGAATCAGTAGATCCCGCATCATGGAGGCAGGGCTTGCGCAAAACTGGCATTGTTCTTGTGCCCAGTAAGGGTGAAAAATCTATGGTGAGGCATTTCAATGTGCAAGGGTTTATGTTCAGTTACAACATAACAAGTTTAATATGAATATTGGTTCCAAAGATGCATGGTTTTAAGTCCTTATTGGTGTGCTCATTTCTTTTCTCTGTATTTGCAGCATAATTTTTCTGTGTGATATAAAGTGTGGAGTGTGTTTTCTAAATCTAACTTCTGGAAAGATAGTTCATTCCTTTTTCAGTTTTAGATCTTTACACTTTTGACTAAGACATTAACCTGCTTATTAAAAGGGTTACTCTTGAAACTATTAACTAATTTTAAACTTTTTTTTTCTGTAAACTTATTTCCAGCTTTAAGAATGATGTCTTGATAATTCTTTTTTGTTTCTCCTTAATAATAAAAACAGTTTCCAACCTCAGCTACAAAAATTTCTTCCAAAGAAGAAGAGAGAAAAGATGAGTCTCCTGCATCGTGGAGGTTAGGACTTAGAAAGACTGGTAGTTATGGTGCACTTGCAGAGATCACAGCAGCTAAAGAGGCTCAGAAAGAAAAAGACACTGCAGGTGTTATGCGTTCAGCATCAAGTCCCAGGCTTTCCTCCTCTTTGGATAATAAAGAAAAGGTAATGTATTTCACAATCTGGTTTCTATGAAAACTCTAATGATTTGTTTTCTAGGAACATCAGATCTCTTGGATTTTCTACTATGTATCATTAAATCTATGTATCAACTTAATTCACCTGACTTAATGATTTTTGGGGGGGGGGGTTTGTTTGTTTTTGTTTTTTTACAGAGTGGAAGAGAGAGGGATAGAGAGTTAGAAACATCAATGAGAGAGAAACATTGATCAGCTGCCTCCTGCACATCTCCCACTGGGGATGTTCCCGCAACCAAGGTACATGCCCTTGACCGGAATCAAACCTGGGACCCTTGAGTCCGCAGGCCGACGCTCTGTCCACTGAGCCAAACCGGTTAGGGCCTGACTTAATGATTTAATGTCAATACAAATGTACCTACCTTAAACAAATATCTATATGGAATCATTACATATGATTAAACTACACTCAATAAAGGAACCCTTTATCTTACTTGAGAATTTACAATAAAAGATATCAAGCAGCAAGTTTATTTTATTTATTAGGTAAGTTTTCCAAAGTTTAGGAACACATTTATTCTAGAATGTGATTATTCTAGAATACGTTGCATTTATCTAGTATCTGCAATTTTTTTACTTGCTTTTCCATCTGATACATCACAGGCAATTTTGTCTTAATGAGTAGTTTTAACTATATTTTGAAAGGCAGTATTATATTGCATCACATGGAATGCACCCCAGTTCCTTCAGTGTTATTTTATATAGTTAGATTATTTATTTTCTACTGCATTTTTAGTGCTTGGACTTTTTTTCCATAGAGTTTTTTCTCTCTGTTTAGGAGTGTTTTATTCTATCAGAAATTCAGAAATGGGATTTCGCATCAAGTAATTTTAATATTTTTATTTTTTATGAATTTATTGCCCTATTGTTTCCAACATATATATGAGTGTCATTGTTTAAATACTCTCAACCAAAGTTGGATATATATAATTTAAATAATTTTGTTTTGAATATTGTATTGTTACATTTTAAAGGGTAGAATATCAAGATAGTACCTTATATAACACTAGAGGCCTGGTGCATGAAATTCGTGCACGGAAGGGGGTTGTCCCTCAGCCCAGCCTGTACCCTCTCCAATCTGGGACCCCTCGAGGGATGTCCGACTGCCCGTTTAGGCCCGATCCCAGGATCTTTGACCACTGGGATCGGGCCTAAACGGGCAGTCGGACATCCCTCTCACAATCCAGGACTGCTGGCTCCCAACTGCTTGCCTGCCTGCCTTCCTGATTGTCCCTAACCACTTCTGCCTGCCAGCCTGATCACCCCCTAACCACTCTGCTGCCAGCCTGTTTGCCCCCAACTTCCCTCCTCTGCCGGCCTGGTCACTCCTAACTGCCTTCTCCTGCAGGGTTGATCACCTCCAACTGCCTTTTCTTGCAGGCCTGGTCCTTCTCAACTGCCCTCCCTTGCAGGACGGGTGCCTCCCAACTGCCCTCTCCTGCTGGCCATCTGTGACCACATGGGGGCAGGATCTTTGACCACATGGGGGCAGCTATATTGTGTGTTGCAGTGATGATCAATCTGCATATTACTCTTTTATTAGATAGGATAGAGGCCTGGTGCACGGGTGGGGGCCAGCTGGTTTGCCCTGAAGGGAGTCCCGGATCAGGTGGGGTTTCCCTTGGGGTGTGGGGCAGCCTGAGCAAGGGGCCTGTGGTGGTTTGCAGGCCGGCCATGCCCCCTGGTAACCCAAGTGGAGGCCCTGGTATCTGGAATTTATTTTCCTTCTACAATTGAAACTTTGTAGCCTGGAGCGGAGCCAAGCCAAGCCTGGGGCTCCCTCCGAGGGCGGCAGCCATTTGTGTTGGAGTTATAATTGAAACTATGTTGCCTTAAGCTGGTGAGCCTGGCCAGGGTGTGCGGAAAGCTTTGCTTCCTCTGTTGCCAGCGGCAACCCTGGCCTGCTCTCTCAAGCTCCATTCTGACGCCATTTGTTTGAATTTGTTTACCTTCTATAATTGAAACTTTGTAGCTTGAGTGTAGGCTTAGGCCTGGAAAGGGCAGGTGGAAAGCTTGGCTTCCTCTGTTACCTAGGAAACCTTGCTCTCTGTGGCTGTAGCCATCTTGGTTTGGGTTAATTTGCATACTCGCTCTGATTGGATGGTGGGTGTGGCTGGTGGGCGTGGCTTGTGGACGTATGGTCAATTTGCATATTTGTCTATTATTAGATAGGATAAGTGTTAAGTCATTGGGACTTAATTAATGAACCATAAGGATAGTTTACCTTCTGATACTACATTACTTTAAGTAATCTGTTACAGTAGTTTTAGGAAGAATTTTTCTTATGTTAGAATGCTATCTAATTTTAGATCAAAGGAGAAAGAAAAGAAAATTAGTTTGAACAGGCTGTCCTTAAGTGCTTATAGTACTTGACTATTAATAGGTATCAATTTTAGATTTTAGCTATGGAAATACTATAAAATAAACTGTGATGGCTGTTAAATCAATAAATACTCGTGGCAGCATCTGTAATGATCACACATTTATTTTCACTCGTGGCTTTTTTTTTCTTTTCTGTTTTATAGGAGAAAGATAGTAAAGGAACTAGGCTTGCATATGTTGCACCTACAATACCAAGACGACTAGCCAGTACATCTGACATCGAAGAGAAAGAAAACAGGTAGATTCATTATGATTTGCTTTGTCTTTCCTATAAAGTCTTTATTATCTAGCATGAGAGTTAAAGCATGAGCATTGTTGTAATTATGTGGGATAGGGTTGTGGGAAGAGAGGGAGGGTATTCCTAATAGAATACCAAGGACTCTTGAGGAAGTTCTGGCTTGGTATGTTCATAAATAGTGAAAAAAGGTATGTGGTAGAGCACAGCGAGGTGACAGTGGTGGCAAATGAGGTCAAAAGGTAGTACATACTCTCTAAATATGTAGAACATACAGAAAAGGAGAAATAAGGGTGGAAAAATGCCCTGTTTAATTTAGTTTGTTTTTTTCTATTTTTCAGCATCTAGAGTGTGAGCTTTTTAATATAGTTGTAATCATGTTAAAACCTCCAATTTTGTATCTTGATTTTTTATCTAACATCTCATATACAATCTTAGATGTTAATATATGTTTTCAATAAGCATTGTTTTTCATCAGTACATAATATCTCATATCGTAGATCTGTTGAATTAAAACAACCACTTCCCCTCCTAAAACTATAGACATTTAAATTTCTAATATTTTGTGATCATAATTTAAACTTCTGTAAATATCTTAATTTTCCCCCTATAAATAGCATTATACCTTAGGGATAGAATTTTAGAACTGAAATAACTTCCACTTCTTAATAAATATTCCAAAGTATTTTCCCAAGGGATTTTCTTTTTAGTTTCTATTTCTACTAAGGTTTATTAATGTACAGATTCCTTAACCCTACTTATAAATTATCTATCAGAATCTGAAGTATATTGTTTTCACAGAGACTCTTCAAGTTTGCGAACAAGTAGTTCCTATACAAGAAGAAAATGGGAAGATGATCTCAAAAGGAATAGCTCAATTAATGAAGGATCAACTTATCATAAAAGGTAGTAATATATTCTTAAGTAACTTTTATGTATTTTATAAAAATATGAGGCAATTGGTTTGGATTCCTCAATTTAATATTATATAAAAAATGTGCTTTTAAAAATATATATCATTTAATGTTTAAATAAAACGTTTAAAAACACAGAAAATATATTTTAAAATGACTGAAACTTTGCACCTACTGATGCCTTCCTATTATATTACATTTAGTCCTCACTTAAGGTCAGTAGGTTCTGCTACTTTAAGCAAGATGTCATATGATGAAACCAATTTTACTTTAGGCTGATTAATATAAATAAGAGTTAAGTTCCTATGGCTTCTCATCAACATTATAATGAAATGACATTGAGCGAAACAATGTTATTTGAGGACCTGCTGTGTGTGTGTGTGTGTGTGTGTGTGTGTATAATTAATTTGATATATTATGAAGTATCTTTTGGATTGTAGCATATGAAAAAGGAGCTCCTTATATAATTGACTGGAGCAGTTGAAATAAATCAGTGTCTTAATGGACCTGGTCATTATTTGGTGACCTAGAAATTTTTCACTTGTCTTAGGACTCAGAGCTATGTCTTGAATCAGAATGTTGGTAATTTTATATTGGGGAGGGGGGTAAATAATTATTTCATGGCTAAAAGCAACCAAGAAATAGAGTAAAAAACAAACAAATATAATAAGGCATGGATGACTCCTAAGAATGTGACCCATTGCTGAAATTTTCTTTAAAATGTCGAAGTCTTAACTTTCCTTGAGTAAATCCAAACCACAGTGTTTTTCTCAGACCCAACCAGACATGACCTTATGGTCTGGAACAGTTCCAGATAATGTAAAATATCAGATCAGATCATCTTTGCATTTTGTTGAAAGATGGGGGGAGGCAGAAAAATGATACACTACCAAATTAGTGAAATCATCTAAACTCTAGCAAGTTGTAGGTGCAACTCTTGGTGCTGGAGCTGGTGGTGTATTTAGGAACACAGTTTTTTAGATTTCCCCTAGCCTTGTGAATCTTATAATGTATAGACATTAACTATAGAATACACATACAAACACATCCTATAGAGATATGACTCTTTCCTTTAGTTGCTCCTTTGGTAGAAGACAAGATGATTTGATTAGTTCTAGTGTTCCAAGCACCACATCAACACCAACAGTTACCTCTGCAGCTGGGCTTCAGAAAAGCCTGCTTTCCAGCACAAGCACTACTACAAAGATTACAACGGGTTCTTCCTCAGCAGGCACACAAAGCAGGTGAGTCACAGATACACTTTGTGTTCAGGCTTACTGTGTGCTTATGTATGTGCATGCGTTTTTGTTTAGAAGATTGTGGGGCTCTGGATTTTTTCATTTACCTTGTTAAAATCATTTACAAACAAAAATTGGTTCCAAAAAGTTGCTATGATGCATGTCTGGGGAAAAAAAAATTAGATTCCTGAATTACAAACTTTCCTTGAATTAGGCTGCTTAAAATATAAATTTCTCTCTTTGACAGCTCTGGTTGAGCTTTTTGGATCATAGTTAAAAAATGTCTTGCCTTGTATTTTAAAAAAATCCATCCCTGTAGTCACATGTTTTTCAGCTGCTAGAAAGTGCTTTCATTGTTTAGCTGTTTTCCTTTTCTCTTTTTGTGTTGCTGCTTGTGATGCTATAGTACCTCAAATCGTTTGTGGGCTGAGGATAGTACTGAAAAAGAAAAGGACAGTGTTCCTACGACAGTGACCATTCCTGTTGCTCCAACTGTTGTAAATGCTGCAGCCTCTACCACAACCCTGACTACAACTACTGCTGGCACTGTCTCCTCCACATCAGAGGTCAGGGAGAGACGCAGGTGTGTACAGGTCCTAATAGAACTGCTGCTATATCTTGCCCAGTGATGAAAGTTGTTTGTTTTGTTTTGTTTTTGTAATCTTGTGAAGTTGACCACCATCTCTCCATTAGGATAATAAAGGAAGTAATCTATATCAGCTCAGAACTATGAAAATTGATATAATTAGCCATTAATTAGCATTCAGGCTTGCTTACCCACCTAGAACAGAATTGATGATTTTGTTTAAAGGCTTTGAGACAAACAGTTGTCTTTTTACTTAGCCATCTTACTGTTTTTAATGGTTGGTTTCATTCAAAATATTTTTGTAATGAAGATCTAAACACACATAATCACACTCATGGAAAACCAGATGCGCCCTAGCTGGTTTGGCTCAGTGGATAGAATGTTGGCCTGCAGACTAAAGGGTCCCAGGTTCGATTTCAGTCAGGGGCACATTACCCGGGTTGCGGGCTTGATCCCCAGTAGGGATCATGCAAGAGGCAGCCAATCAGTGATTCTCTCTCATCATTAATGTTTCTATCTCTTTCTCACCTTCTCCCTTCCTCTCTGAAATCAATAAAAATATATTTTTAAAAAAACACCAGATGCAACATGACAAAAACAGGTGTGTTTTTTTTTATTATTATTATTCTCATTGTTTCCCCTCATTATTAAGAAATCTGATGGATGTTAAACGGTTTTTGCTGTTACCTTTGAGAATTTCATTTTAAGATTCTCTTGGTGAAAAATGGTTTCTTGTGCATATGTATAAGCCAAACACTTTTAACTATTTAATTTATTCACTTAGTTTTAATTCTGGTATATAGAAGGCACTCATTAATTAAATATTTTTTAGAAGCTATGAATTTATTTTGTATTCTGCTGTCACTGGTATGGAATCATAGATGTGGAAAGGATATCTTCTCAATTTACAGAAGGATACTGAGATCCAGAAATAAGTGACATTTCCACTTTTATTTAGTTAGTGTGAGAGCTAAAGCTACACCCAAGATTACAGAAGAATCAGTACAGTCTTCTTTCTGCTATATCATTCATAGTCCCTAGCTTTGAATTTAAAAAAAAAAAAAAAAAAAAATATATATATATATATATATATATATATATATATATATATATATATGTTTTTTATTGATTTCAGAGAGGGAGGGAAAGATAGAAACATCAATGATGAGAGAGAATCATTGATCAGCTGCCTCCTGCATGCTTCCCACTGGGGATCGAGCCAGCAACTCGGACATAGGTCCTCCTTATTCATAGGTCCATGCTCAACCACTGAACTACACTGGACAGGTCCAGCTTTAAATTTTGTTTTTCCCCTTAAGAAAGAAAAAATGTGGGAAGCTAAGTGTAACCTTTTTTAGATTTCACTCTTGCAAAATTTAATTAGCTACATAGCTGATATTTTCTTCTAAAATACCAACCAGGTTAACTTTGTTTTATTTCTGACACATAGTGTTCATAAATGGACAGTTTTATACAGCCTTTGTATTTGGTGCTTCAAAGTGCATCCTTACAGAAGGATTCTTACAGTAATATTTGTGGTGAACATATAAAAAAGTAACAAAATGTTATTTTTAATGTTTTCATATATTTTTGTGGTGAAATTTAATAATACTTCTATAATGCCATTACAAGTTGTTTGAACTTTGTGATTGGAGTACCTATATAGGTCATATCGTATTTGAATTATTCCTTCTTTATTTTTCTATAAATTTAAGTCAGTTCGGGTTATTTGAAGTGTTCTTAATAAGACTATCAGCCAACAGAAATTAGAGAGGCAGAGGCATCCATCATTCTCTTTTAGTAAAAATAAATTTGAGTGTTTTGCTTTTATGGGGTGAGATCACCAAGGAGAGAAAGGGTCAGGAGTCTTTGTTTTTTTTTATTCCTTGCTCTGCCTTAATCCTAAAGTTAGAATTTTCTACAGGTCAGAATTTCTTCTGTAAATTGAAGTATTTGATTTACATAATTTTTAACTTCCAGAATCCTTTTTAACTCTAGCATTCCATGCTTTTTAAAATTCTTCAGTGACAACATCTAATGAATATATATACCCAGAATCATATGTTGTTTCAGAACAAATTATAATTCTTAATCTCAGATTTTTTTATGTTGTTATAGAAAGTTGAGTTTCAACTTCTTAGAATTAATCCTAGAAGACAATAAGATTGAGAATTAAATATTTAGAGATATAATAAGGACAGAGCAGATTCTAATAGCATTTAGAAACAAAATGTGCCTATTGACATTTTTCCTAATCTCTTAAAGAAAATTTGTCTTACCTTGTTTCAATAATGTTTGCAGTAATATTGATGTTTGTGTTTTGTTTCATGTCAAGTATTTGTTTGCAATTTTGAATACATTGTGGGCCTCTTCTGTTCGT